>NC_090024.1:128894461-129214461 GCF_037176765.1 Anolis sagrei | reverse complement strand
AATTTCAAGCATAATCAGCATTTTACAAGAACATCTGGGTCATATTATTGCTTTGCTTGGCTATCGGAAGATCTGTGCACAATGGGTTGCGGAAACAGAGTGTCGACTTCTTCTGTGACGGCTTCAGAAAACTTGTTCATCGTTGGCAGAAATGTATCCAATTGTCTGGTGATTATGTGGAAAAGTGAATAGTGGTAATTAAAGAGCACATTCTAAGGATTATTTCTGCATTTGATTTATTAAAATATTCCCATCCAAACCCAAGGAATGAAGGTGGAGGCATTACTTTTCATTCAACCCTCGTACACACACAGGCAAACATTCAATGCCTTTTATAATCATATACAATGAGATACACAAACACAAACAAAGGCAGAGGTTTCTCTCTTTATTTCCGGCTTCTGGAGGTGGTGCTCATCTCTGGCTCTGGGGAGGTACGTTCTCCTCCCTAGAGCCAGAGGAGAACATACCTCCCTAGAAGGAGCTAAGGAGCCTGCATTGTCACCTCCTGGTTGTGTGGCTGGCAAGATTGCTTGAAGCATTTCTTTGCCTTTACATGCTGAAGTGGGGTACCTATTTATCTACTTACATGTGCATGTTTTCGTATTGCTAGGTTTTCAGGAGCTGGAGCTGACAGACGGGAGCTCACCCATCTGTCAGCACTTCATGGACTGAAGTGCTGATCTCCAGGTCAGCAGTTCAGCAGCACAAGGATTTAACCCATTTCGCCATTGCGGCTCCATTGCAAAGCTAGTATCATGGGTAAATACAAAATTCACTCTGGGTGAGGAATAATCATCACTGTTTTCCTATGTACATTGAAAAGACTAGCCTGGAGGCAGAATCCCCTGCAAATGCCATCATTATAAAAAGGGTCCCCAGAGTTTAGAAAGTGCAAAAGATGGTGCTCTAAAATACCCTCCCTTTCCCTTTTTAAATAAAATAAAACACCATTAAAGTAAATGCAATTCAGTGAATCAAATAAGGATGCAATATATACTGAGCATGAACTAGTTTCCGATTGGTTTGGTTTTTTATTTTTGCAAAATGCTCCGTTTTTATCACACGCAGACTGCTTTTAATGATCTATTGGAGATACGGCATTAGGATGCAGAAGAACCACAGTAGCCAAGGTTAATTGGCATTTAACTTCTGCATTTAGTTTTCGAGCCCATGAAATTCTTTTTTCATTGTAAATCTCAGGAGGGAGAATTATAAGGATTATATATTGCTGTTCATAAAGTATTATGAGGCTGGAGGGGGAGCACAAACGGGGAAGAGAATACAATGGAAATTTTCCGTCGGAAGCCTCTCTGTAAGAGCAAATATTATCATCAACCTAATATATTATTATGCTTCGCGGCAAGAGACTGCCTTCTAGAAACTTGCATGCTGCTACCACAGAGATACGGAAATGGCAATAGGCACGTGCAAGCCTCAGCTGAGAAGCTTTTCAAATTCTTCATTGGAAGCAGCGGGCTATCAAAACAACAGACCATTACCAGTGTGCACTTATGCTACAATATAATTAGGGTGGGAAGACTGATTTGTAGTGGACAGATGGACAGTTCCTCACAGCCACATGAGATCAGATACAGTGGCAATGCAAACTTTCCTACCACTCGAGAAACACCACCCACAGTTGTGCTTTGTGTTCATCAGGCAGAGGCGGCCCTAGGTAATTTTCAATGGTAAGCAAACAGTATTTTGGCGCCCCCCCCCAAACCGTATATATATAGGGGCATGTGTATATATATGTATGCATATATAGGGGCATGGACAAATTTTGGCCCTCCAGGTATTTGGGACCCCTGACACGCATTGCTGTGATCCAGTCTGGTGATCTTGAAAAGAAAGTAATGAGAAAGTTGGTTTCTAATATATGTAATTTCTTGATGCTTGTGGGTAAACAGCAGGCCTGTAGCGAGGGGGTGGTTTTAGGGGTTCAAACCCCCCCGAAATGTTTCATTTTTTTAAAAAAAAAACCTGGTTTACTCATGAATTTTAACTGGTTAACCAAATCCCCATGCTAAGTCTATGATATGCAAAAAATTAAGAGTCCCTCCAGAACTGTAAGCACTATCTCAAGCAAATATTGACAATTTATTCACACTGTCATTACTTGCAGCAATAGCTGATGTAGTGAAACAACCAAGTTGGGGTGTGTGTGTGTTGAATGCTCTCATTAAGGAGGCCAGACTTGGTGGAGATGGTTGACAGGGGCGGAGCTGCAGCCTATTGAAGGTTGCTCTGCCCCCTCCTGTGCTTTTTGCTTCAGCGTGAGCTAGGAGGCAGTTTTCAACCCCCCCCCAATTTTCAACCCTCCCCAAAATTTTCAACCCCCCCCCCGAAATTTTCAACCCCCCCCCCGAAATTGTCAACCCTCCCCGAAATTTTTTTCTGGCTACGGCCCTGGTAAACAGTACCTGGTAGTTATTCCACAGATATATAAACCTCACTTGCCTAGTTTCCAACAGAACTCACAACCTCTGAGGATGCCTGCCACAGATATGGGCGAAACGTCAGGAGAGAATGCTTCTAGACAGGGGCGGCTCGTCCATTACACTAAGTAAGCGGTCGCAGAACACTTTTTTTTGCCAGGGGCGCAGAGGTGCCTCTGTAAATGCCCCTCGACCACCACTTGAGGAGCGCTCCCTCAGCTCACAACAGCCCTAGCAGTCCGGGAGGAGCCTCGGCTAAGAATTCTTGCCTTGCTGCCGGGCGATCCTCTTCCCTTGAGCCTCGCCTAGCCCCTCTCGTTCCTGCTCCACCCGGCCACCGGGTGTGCAAGCAGAGCCGGCACTCAATTGTTCTCCGCGTTTGATCCCTTCCCCATGACCGGCTCCCTTTCCTGATCCCCGGCGCTCCACCCACCTCCTCTCCTCTCCCCAATCCGCGGGTGGGCCAAGGGGCGGAGCCGCCGCACCCGGCCCGCTTCAGATCTAGAGGCGTGTCTGAAGACTCCAGTGTGCGCACCAAAAGTCACCTCTTCTCCTGACATTCTCTTCAGCCATTGGGACCAAGAGAGAGAGAGAGAGTGAGAGTGAGAGAGAGAGAGAGAGAGAGAGAGCACCTCTGGCTGGAGGTATCTCCCACCTCCGTCCCCTCCTTTGTTTTTGCGCCTACCTTCAGGAAAGGTGGGCATCTCCACCTCTCTCTCTCTCTCTCTCTCTTGGTCCCAATGGCTGAGGAGAAAGTCAGGAGAAGAGGTGACTTTTGGTGCACACGCTGGGGTCTTCAGGCACGCCTCAGGACCCAAAGTGGGCCAGGCAAGGGAGCAAGTGTGGCAAGTGTAGTTACTGGGATGTATAGTTCACCTACAATCAAAGAGCATTCTGAACTCCACCAATGATGGAATTGAACCAAATATGGCACACAGAACTCCCACGATGAACAGAAAATATATATCAATGATTGGTTGGGGGGGGGGGGGCAAAATACTGTTTGCTTACCGTTGAAAATTACCTAGGACCACCTCTGCTTCTAGAACATGGCCAAACTCACAGCAACCCAATATTCCAATCCATTCAAAAAACACTATGGTTTCAGATAGTGACCAGCCAATTGCAAAAGGGCCAACACTGCCCAAATCCCTCTTATTTCACATCTCGAAGATCAAATCAACAACCCACCCATTAAAAAAGGCTACAGGCAGTCCCAAACATCCAATTCCTAGTTAAGAACAGGGGTAGAGCAGCAGGAAGTGAGAGAAATTGACCACTCAAAAGGGAAATTCGGTCCTGAAAGAGCGAGCCCTTGTCGTCCCGGCCTGAGAGCTGTGCGAAAGGCAAAGCCCCGCCGTGGCCATTTTGGGTCCGAGCGCGTTCTACTTACCTCTGGAGGCTCACAGGGCGAGGCCAGCAGGGCTCGGCCCAATGGAAGGCGTGCGCGGCAAGTCCCGCAGGACAAGGGAGACAAAAACGCCAGCGTGCCTCCTTCTCCCAGTGTTAAGAAGTGTGCGGAGAAGGAGGGGTGATGCATGGCGCGCACTTCCTAACGCCGGGAAAGGGACGCGCAGCAGCCTTGCTGGGCATGCGGGAAAAGAGGCCTCGTGCTTTCCTCTTTTCCCGCATGCCCGGCAACACTGCTGCACATCCCTTTCCCGGCGTTAGGAAGTGCGCGCCCCGCTTCGCCCCTCCTTCTCCGTGCACTTCCTAACACCTGGAGAGGGAGGCACACTGGTGTTTTTGTCTCCCTTGCCCTGTGAGGAGGAGGAAGAGAGACCCAATGGGCACTTGTGAGGGAAGGAGGGAGGGAGAGCGAGCTGCCCCTTGGTGTTCTTTGGGGCAGGGGCACCTCAAGAGCTCCTCAAGAGAACCCCCCCCCCCGAGATGCGTGCTATACGCAAAAGTGTAATTTGCATACCGTGTTGAGCCGCCTCTGTCATCAGGATAATCATGTTTAAACAGGTAGACCTTACCCGTCAGAATTCTAAGAGCCACCTATAACAGGAAGCCTGTTTAGTCTTACACTTGCCCATGGTCCCATCTACACTGCCATATAAAATCCAGATTATCTGCTTTGAACTGGATTATAGTAGTCTACACTGCCATATATTCCTGTTGAAAGCAGATAATCTGGATTTTATATGGCAATGTAGATGGGGCCTAAATCAATTTATGATAACCCCACACATTTCATTGGGTTTTTATAAGAAAAGTAATACTCAGAGGTAGTTTCTGTCATTGTTGCTGTTGTTCATTTTTTCATTTGCTTCTAAGATCTTCCAGGGAGGCCCTCCTTTCGCTCCCACAGAGGCGGCCCTAGGTAATTTTCAATTGTAAGCAAACAGTATTTTGGCGCCCCCCCCCCCCCAACCAATCATAGATATATATTTTCTGTTTGTCGTGGGAGTTCTGTGTGCCATATTTGGTTCAATTTCATCATTGGTGGAGTTCAGAATGCTCTTTGATTGTAGGCAGGCCCGTAGCCAGGATTTCGTTTCGGGGGGGGGGGGGGCTGAATTTTTTTCGGGGGGGGTGGTTCGGGGGGAGCTGAGTTTCGGGGGGGGGGGCTGAGTCTGAGTGAAAGAGGGTCTAGCCTAGCAAACCTTTTGTATCATTACCCCAATACCCCCATGCATATGGGATATATTGAGTATGGTGATCAGATCATGATATGAATGAACATAACAATTTAAATAATGCACCAGTAAGGCCTTTTCGCGAACCACCATGAGAATTTCGGGGGGGGGGGGGGGGCTGAAGCCCCTCGAGGCCCCCCCCCCCCGGCTACATGCCTGATTGTAGGTGAACTATACATCCCAGTAACTACACTTGCTGCATTAGCTCCCTTGCCTGGCCCACCTTGGGTCCAGAGGCGTGCCTGAAGACCCTGGCAGGTGCACCAAAGTCACCTCTTCTCCTGACTTTCTCCTCAGCCATTGGGACGGAGAAAGAGAGAGAGAGAGAGAGAGAGGTGGAGATGCCCACCTTTACTGAAGGTAGGCACAAAAACAAAGGAGGGAGCGGAGGTGGGAGATAACTCCAGCCGGAGGGGCCCTCTCTCTCTCTCTCTTGGGCCCAATGGCTGAAGAGAAAGTCAGAAGAAGAGGCAACTTTTGGTGTACACACTGGGGTCTTCAGACACGCCTCCGGACCCAAAGCGGGCCAGGCACGGCGACTCCGCCCCTTGGCCCACCTGCGGATTGGGGAGAGGAGAGGAGGCAGGTGGAGCACCGGGGGATTGGGAAAGGGAGACGGTCATGGGGAAGAGATCGAATGCGGAGAACGATGGAGCGCCGGCTCTGCTTGTGCACCCGGTGGCCGGGTGGAGCAGGAACGAGAGGGGCTAGGCGGGGCTCAAGGGCCTGGCCCCTTTGGGAAGAGGCTCGCCCGGCAGCGAGGCAAGAAAACTGAGGCTCTCCTCGGACTGCTAGGACTGTTGTGAGCTGAGGGGGTGCTCCTCAAGTGGCTGTCGAGGGGCATTTACAGAGGCACCTCTGCGCCCCTGGCAAAAAAAGTGTTCTGTGACCGCTTACTTTGCGTAATGGATGAGCCGCCCCTGCTCCCACCACCATCACAAGTACGGTTGGTGAGAGAGGGGGCCTTCTCAGTGGTGCCTTCCTGCCTCAGGAACACCCTCCCCAAGAAAATTAGACAGGCTCCATCCCTCTCCTCCTTTCGTAAGAGCTTGAAAGCTGGGTGGTTTCAACAAGCCTTTGTGAATGACTAGTTCTAGCTCAGCCCTAGAACATCTGGCTATCATGCTAACCTTATTACTGGCCATTCTTCAGTCATAGAAGTAGATGGTGTGAGACAACCTGACAGTTGCAATCTTCTGCTGAAATAATGCTGTGTTAGAAATTTAGTGGAGAAAGAAAGGGAATCTAAAATACAGAATTCAGTCGAACAACGAGACCTGGAAGCCCTAACTTCTGTAATATTCTGCGAGTATCTCCTCTGAGATGGAGGTACATCCTAGAGCTGATGAAAGGGATTGAGTAGGTGACATTATGTATTGGTCAGTATTAACCTCTCCTGCTTCAGTTTTCCAAATGGATGCTGTACTTTGCTTTTCAATTTCAAAGTATAATGTTGCTGAAAATGCTCTTTTACAATTGATGGACTCTGCAGTGGAAGTGGTGCATTTTTTAGTAAGAGTTGAATGATTTTTATGGAGCATGCAGGGATTTGGGGCATTAGAAATGCTGGCATGTATAAAATGTAAAATGTTAATATTGTATAAGCTGTGCTAGAAGAAGGAAAACACACGGATTGATTTACTGGAGCGTTGATATATATGTGACATTTTCTGAGATATAAAAATTAAGATATGAATGGATTGCCTTTTGATATTGCTCGATAAGTATGAAGAAGAATGGATCTTTCTCACGTTTCTTTATACAACAAATCTCCCTCTGTTATTCTTCCCAACACTCAAGGAATTAGAATTGAAGAAGGAAAGGCAGAATGAGGTGTTGTGTGGCAGCATTTGTTCTAGCAGCATTTTCTCCTGATGTTTTGCCTGCAGCTGTGGCTGGCATCTTCATCCTCTCTGAAGATGCCAGCCACAGATGGAAGTGAAATGTCAGGAGCAAATGCTGCAAGAACACGGCCATACAGCCCAGAAACTGCACTACACCCCAGTGATTCCGGCCATGAAAGTCTTTTACAATACAAAAGGCAGAGTCTCGTGGTTTTTTAATACTGAGGAGAGATGCAGATTTTGAATGTTTTGTACAGACTGATCTAGATATACAGATAAATCACATAGAATCCTACCATTGGTCGAGGTGAAGATAAAAATCCTTTCTTATTTCATCCTTGGAAATGAGCAAAAGGGAGAAGCACTTCAGCGTGAGCTTTTGCAAAGTTTTTTTCTATCTTCTTTTATGATAGGAAAGGTAAATTAAGACTTAAGTCTAGTCGAGTCCAACTTTGGTGGATGGCACTCATATCCATTTCTAAGCCAAAGAGCCGGCGTTATCTGTAGACGCCTCCAAGGTCATAGGGCCAGTATGACTGCGGTGCATGGAGTACTGGTACTTTCCCGCCAATGTGGTACCTTTTGATCTACTCACATTTGCATGTTTTTGAACTGCTAGTGAAATGGCAGGGAGAAGGTTTCAGGAAAAGAGACAAAGAGAGGTCTGGAGGTCTCAAAAGCACGGATTTTATTTCCAGCTGGGGCCCTGGAGTGGACTTGCATCCAAAAGCAAACCAGAGCAATGATATAGGTGCTGACTTTCCCTTTTATAGTCTTCAAAAGCAAGCAAACAAAGAACATGCGTCTACATACGTTGACATCATTCACTACGCCACCTCAGCATCATGCAAATATCAAATTCTACCTTCCAACATGCAAAAGGCATATCCCTGTGTATTTCTTTCTAGCAGCAGCTTACATTAATCAATCAAGGGACCCACTTTGACCTGTCAGGAGGGAAGGAGCGCTCCTTTTAGAGCCTAGTTGTACCAACCTGTTGCTCTTAGGACAGGCTTATCTCTCTCCTCGAATGTATAGATAACATGCCTCCCTCTTCAGCTCCTCTCTTGCTGTGCCTGGAAAGCAGCTTGTTTGTCCATTAGCATTCTTTCTATATATAGAGAGAGCCTGATTTTTCTATATATTTCAGTGCTTATAATGTACATACAATTTATTCATAAATAAATATCTATTTTTCCAATATCTCCTCATCACTAGGTTGACAGAAGCTGGGGCTAATAACGGGAGCTCACCCTGTCCGCAGATTCAAACTGCCAGCCTTCCAGTCAGCAAGTTCTGCAGCTTAGCGGTTTAACCCGCTACGCCACTGCGGCCCCTCTTTTATGGTATCAGAAGAAAATGCAAAATTTTGCTATCAGTATTAATGCATTTATGTACAATGCACAATATTAGAAAATGTGATATTGCCTTTTAATAAAGGTAAACAAAAACAGCACCAGATGGGTTATTTGGGTTTTTGTGATGATCAGCCTGTTATGTTAGGCGTATTGTATGTAGGGAGTTTCACAAAAAGAAGTAGAAACTCATTTTATTGAGAGAAAGGAGTGTTGCACAATATTTTATACAATTTGCAGAAATTATTGGGAGATACTGGGTGTCATCTACATTACAGAAAGACATCTGCACTATAGAATCTGATAACACTTTGCCATGGTTCAATGCTATGGTATCATGAGAGTTGTAGTTTGGTGAGGCACCAGCACTCTTTGGCAGAGAAGGCCAGAGACCTTATAAAGCCTCAACTCCCATGATTTCATAGCATTGGACCATGACAGTCAAGCTGCATTAGTTCTGTAATGTAGATGCACTCCTGGTCTAGTACCAGAGATGAGCTTTTGAAGTGTTCACTTGCTCTAGCTGAGATGCCCGATTTCCCCTAGAATATTGGTAGTAGTGAGACATCTTCACATATTCCAGACATGTACTTTGCATATTATGCAAATTATTATAATAATGGATATTACAAATTCACATTCTAATTATATACATTCAACACATTAATCACTGAAAATTTCACACTATTATATTTCAGCCTTGCTACATTTTAAAACTCTTAGCTAGTCTTCTGAGAGAACTAATATAATAATGTTCATAGGGTTGGACTTGAAACAGACACTCCAATTCAAATTCCTGTTGGTTCACTGAATTTATCATGTGGCCATGGACTATCACTATTTCTCAGCAAATCCACAGCAGAGGGATCTGGTGATGATTAATAGCAGGACAAGAATCACATAAAGTTTCTCATGTGGTCAACAAAAACAACAACCATTTGTCATGCAAAGGTACTTTTAATTATATTTTATTCTCACCAGCTCACGATTAAAAAATTGTGCTACACTTTCCTTACTGGTGACAAAAAGGTACAGAACCATAAAAATATCACTAAAAGTGACTGCCGTGTAACTCATAGGGTGAAATGCAGAGGAAATTAACGTCAAAATTACCTCTTTCTCTTGCACTTTTCCTATCTTGCATTCATGGCTTCTTAAACCTTCTTCACTTGCAAACACCAAGCACAAAGTAGCTGCATGCATCTACTGCATGCATGTAGCTACATCCTCTAGAAGCTTACTAATAGTGCATAAGGTGCAGACCCAAAATTTATAAGAACATTAGCCCTGGCCTTGTCTTACTCAACAAGTTTTGTGCATCAATAGGAGCATAGTGTCTAGATCTAGGGAAGTAATGCTACCTCTCTATTCCGCTTTGGTTAAACCACACCTGGAATATTGTGTCCAATTCTGGGCACCACAATTCAAGAGCTGGAATGTGTCCAGAGGAGGGTGACTAAAATGATCAGGGGTCTAGAGAACAGGCCCTATGAGGAGCGGCTTAAGGAGCTGGGCATGTTTAGCCTGAAGAAGAGAAGGTTGAGAGGAGATATGACAGCCATGTATAAATTTGTGAGAGGAAGCCACAGGGGGGAGGGAGCAAGCTTGTTTTCTGCTTCCCTGGAGACTAGGACTGTTACGGTGCAAGTGGTGCCACCTATGCATGGAACTGTTAGTTGTAAGACTTAAACTGTTGTATCATGCTTAATCCTGCCCCCTTTACCCTGTTTATGTATAGTTGTATGGATTGGTTGCTTGTAGCTGTCAATCAGTACTGTTTGGCTCCACCTCTTCCTGCAAGAGGGGAGAACTTCCTTTTTCTTTTCATTCTGCCTTCAGAGTTCATACCAGATGGACGTGAGTAAGAGACCTGACTCTAAAGGACCCTGATTTAAGTTACCTCTTAGCACCAGTTCTGAGGTTTTTTACCCCTGGGACTCATGCTTTATGTCCAGATCGTCCTGGACAATTATTGAGGAGACCCAGGCGCCTTCAAGCCAGTTCTTTTGGCACCAAAGGAAGATCCTGAATCTTCAAAACATAGGCCATCTGAACTGGGGTTGTAGTTTGCTCCGGCATTCACAGCCATTGAGGAAAGAGGAAACTTGGTGAGGCTTCTCAGCTTCAAACCCCTTGGATCCAGGACTGATTGAGACTATAATGTATGTTTTTCTTCACCCCTCTAAAGTTTTACAGCTCATTGCTTTGAAGAAATGACTTTGTGATAAATAAAACTTATTTTGAGCTATTTACAGCGTTTTGGGTTTTTGGGAGTTCCAGTTTCCTATAGGAGGGCAAGAAACAATCCCCTGGGGGAAAGATGCCACGTCCATCCCTCCTTTATTGAGAATAATAGCCCCCAGGCGCGACGGCACAAGAACGCAGAACAATAGCTCCAAACTACAAGAAAGGAGATTCCATCTGAATATGAGAAAGAACTTCCTGACTCTGAGAGCCGTTCAGCAGTGGAATTCTCTGCCCCGGAGTGTGGTGGAGGCTCCTTCTTTGGAAGCTTTTAAACAGAGGCTGGATGGCCATCTGTCAGGGGTGATTTAAATGCAATATTTCTGCTTCTTGGCAGGGGGTTGGACTGGATGGCCCATGAGGTCTCTTCCAACTCTTTGATTCTATGATTCTATGAACTGCTGAGTATGCTTTCCCCATCTGGCATAAATCTGCCTATGTGAAGCAGGTGAATATAGCACCGAATAAGATATGTAGAATAATCACAGGATGTCTTAAACCTACATCTGTTGATAGACTCTATAAGCTAACTGACATTGCCCCATCTCCCAATGTGCAACAGGAAGTTGCTGCCAATTGCGAGAGAAATAAGGTTGAACATTGTGAAAGCCACCCACTGTAGGCTGCAAGCCTCCTCCGAGTAGACTTAAAAATCAATGAAAAGTTTAATGAGAACCACCACTCCTCTAGATGTTCCTCCAGCAACCGCAAGAATATCCCTATGGGCAGCAAAATCAGGCAAAATCAGGAAGATGAGGGTCTTCCTCCAGGGGCAAACCAAGAATGGGCAACTTGGAAATCCCTGAAGTGGAGTGGGCAGATCAAAAGACAACCTGACAAAATGTCACTACCTAGAGCAGGGGTCCTCAAACTAAGGCCCGTGGGCCGGATACGGCCCTCCAAAGTTATTTACTCGACCCTTGCTCAGGGTCAACCTAAGTCTGAAATGACTTGAAGGCACACAACAACAATAACAACAATCCTATCTCATCCACCAAAAGCAGGCCCACACTTCCCATTGAAATACTAATAAGTTTATATATAATAAAATTGTTCTTCATTTTAATTATTGTATTGTTTTTAGGTGTTTTTTTTTTTGCACTACAAATAAGATATGTGCAGTTTGCATAGGAATTCATTCATGTTTTTTCAAATTATAATCTGGCCCTCCAACAGTTTGAGGGACTGTGATCTGGCCCTCTTGTTTAAATAGTTTGAGGACCTCTGACCTAGAGGAATCCTCCACCTTGTGCGACTGTGGAGCAGAACAAACAACTCTGCATCTGTATGCTTGCCCACAATGCCCTGCCTTATGCACAGATGAAGAACTGTTTAAAGCTACAGAAAGTGCAGTTGCTGTTGCCTATTTTTGGTCTAAAACTATTTAGCTGCTCGTGATCCCTTTATCAGTTTTAAACTTATTTATTTATGCAATGCTTTTGACACAAAATAAATAAAAACTTGCAAACTCTTTCTGCCTAAGAAATGTTTACCTGATATATCAGTATATAAAATAGGTATAAAAATTTAACATTTACTGATAACAAGCAAGGCTTGCTACAGAGGCCCATATTCCTTTTTGTGGAGTACAGCTGAAGCATTTTCTGCCCACTGTAAACACTGCATATTCTCACTAAGGACAGCATCACATGCAAGATCCCCCCTTCCCCCCCCCCCCACACACTCATTTTCACACACTTCTTAAACATTTAATAGACAAAGTAGCACAGATCCCTTCACACGACACAAGCAGACCTCTGCTTGTACACTCAGCCAAACCAAGTAAATGGCAACCCTAATCCACAGGAGTCTTGTGCATCATGTAGTTTAATTGAAAATCCAGCATTTTATATGGGAAGCCGTTTTTCTTGAGCTTGAAAACATCTATTAAGGAAGGGGTCCTCAAACTTTTTAAACAGAGGGCCAGGTCACAGTCCCTCAAACAGTTGGAGGGCCGGATTATAATTTGAAAAAAACAAAACCCCATCAATTAATTCCTATGGGCACTGCACATATCTTATTTGAAGTGCAAAAAACACTTAAAATGATACAATAATTAAAATGAAGAACAATTTTAACAAATATAAACTTATTAGTATTTCAATGGGAAGTGTGGGCCTGCTTTTGGCTGATGAGACAGGATTGTTGTTGTTGTTGTTGTCGTGTGCTTTCAAGACTTAGGTTGATCCTGAGCAAGGGCCTGGTAAATGACCTTGGAGGGCCGTATCCAGTCCTCGGCCCTCTGTCTTAAGGGAAAGTTCTTCATCACAGAAAGGAACTGCTTCCATGCCCAAGTTATGATGTTTCTATTAATCTTCAAGATAAATGTATCATCCTGCAACTTCAGTCCATAAGATCTATCCCTGCCCTGTAGAACATCTAAGAATAACATTTTGACCTGTCCTCTATGAGTAGGTATTTGGAAAGTGTTGTCATGTCTCCTTGCAGTCTTTTTTCCCCTCCATGCTAAACATATCCATTTCGTTATAGGACTTCTTTTCTATATAGGGGAACATTTAATCCAGAATACATTATATCATAAGCAGACACAGCGCACCCAAATACCTGGGAGTCACTCTGGACCGTGCTCTGACCTACAAGAAGCACTGCCTGAATATCAAGCAAAAATTGGGCGCTAGAAACAATATCATACGAAAGCTGACTGGCACAACCTGGGGATCACAACCAGATACAGTGAAGACATCTGCCCTTGCGCTTTGCTACTTTTCTGCTGAGTATGCATGCCCAGTATGGAACACATCTCACCACACTAAAACAGTGGATGTGGCTCTTAATGAGACATGCCACATTATTACGGGGTGTTTGCATCCTACACCACTAGAGAAATTACACTGTTAAGCCGGTATTGCACCACCTGACATCTGCCGGGAAGTAGCAACCAATAGTGAAAGAACCAAGGCAGTGACATCTCCAGCTCATCCCGTTTGGGTATCAGCCAGCACGTCAACGACTTAAATCAAGAAACAGTTTTCTAAGATCTACAGAGACACTCGCTGGAACACTCAGCAAGTGAGAGTCCAAAAGTGGCAGGCTCAAACCCAGAACCTCAATCAATGGCTGATATCAAATGAGAAAGTCCCCCCTGGGCACACAAAAAACTGGGCGACTTGGAAGGCACTGAACAGACTGTGCTCTGGTAACACAAGATGCAGAGCCAACTTTAAGAAATGGGGCCACAAAGTGGAATCGACAACATGTGAGTGTGGAGAAGAGCAAACTACAGACCACCTGCTGCGATGCAACCTGAGCCCTGCTACATGCACAGTGGACGACCTTCTTATAGTAACACCAGAGGCACTCCAATTGGCTAGCTACTGGTCAAAGGACATTTAATCAACCACCAAGCTCGCAAACTTTGTGCTTTGTTTGTTTGTTAAAAAATGCAATACAACTGTTTGGTTTGCTCTTGACACGATAAATAAATAAGTAGACAAACACATATAGGCTTGGCACATTGCATCAAAACTGCCTGCATAGTCATTAGTCAAGAAAGCAAGGTAAATGCAGATAGATAACCATTCCTATAGAGGAAAAGGCATAGATACAAGTTTGTATGCCAGCGAATTCTAGACTTGAAAAAGTGTTCGTGGTCACTCATTATTCTTCTCTAATTAGAAAATCTGCTAGAAAACTCCTGGGCCAAAGTTGGCTAAAGATTTCTTCTGTTTTTATTTTTTATATTAAAGCAGAGCAACCTTTACTGAGAACCAGCTGCTGCCTGTAAACGGAAGACTGCAGGGAAAGAATAAATTACTGACATACACAGTTCCACCGAATGAAGTGAGGAATGCAGTAAATTGCATAACATCTGAGTGAGCCTGCAGCCCTGGAGAAAGGTTATAATGAGGAGCATATTGTGTTACCCTGGAGCTCAACTGTTCATCTGCCTTACTGTTATGCTATGCATGTGGGATGTGGGAAGTAGCTCTAGTCAAGTTGACCACCACTTTAAGAGGAAAGTACAGACTGTAGCTTTCTTTGGCTGTTGCATTCTGAAACAAGATTTTTAAATCCCAGAGGTCAACTCTAGATTGCTAGAGCTTTGCTAGTGAGATGGTTGTCTCAGAACCACTTTATGTGATGGAAAAGATGAACTCTCCATTTGTTCATAGCACTTCTATGAATACTGACACTCCATTCTCGCTCTTAGGCCTCATTTAAGTTTTTACTGTCAGTTACTTTGTCTGTTGTTAAGTTTAAAGTTAAGTTGTTTTTATATTGTCTAATGTGGTTTTGTCTTGATGTAATTTATTTGAATGTTTTCCTTTTAATAGTAATAATAATAATAATAATAATAATAATACTTTATTGGTACCCTGCTACCATCTCCCCAAGGGACTCGGTGCGACTTACATGAGGCCAAGCCCAAATACAACAATACAAACAGTAATAACAACAATACAAGCAATTAAAAATAAAACATGGACAATACAATAATGCAACATTAACAATAAGACCACACGATTAAAAACTATGGGAAGGCCAAATGTAAAAATTAAAATTGAAAGTAATGCTGGAACATGGGCGAAAAAGTGATGGGGCGTTTGTGGAAAACATACAAGCAGACCTAAAAATGTAAAGTGCTTTGGAGGACAAAGTGCTATGGGATCATTATTCTGGGAAGGCACACTGGAACAGCCACGTCTTCAAGCTCCTCCTAAAGACTGCCAGAGTTGGGGCCTGCCTGAAAGTCCTTAGGAAGTGAGTTCCAGAGTCGGGGGGCCACCACCGAAAAGGCCCTCTCTTTTGTTCCCACCAATCGTGCCTGCGATGCAGGTGGGATCGTGAGCAGGGTGAATGGAGAGATCATGTAGGTTCGTATACAGAGATGCGGTCACGCAGGTAGGTGGGTCCCAAACCGTTCAGGGCTTTGTAGGTAAGAACCTGCACCTTGAATTGGGCCCAGGAAATGAATGGCAACCAGTGGAGCTCCTTGAACAGGAAGGTTGACTGCTCCCTGTAAGGAGCCCCAGTTAACAACCTGGCCGCCGCCCGTTGGGCCATCTGGAATTTCCGAGCCATTTTCAAGGGCGGCCCCACATAGAGTGCATTACAGTAATCCAGTCTAGAGGTGACTAAGGCATGGACCACCTTGGCCAGATTCATTTTTGGCAATGAATGGCTGCAATACTTGTTGGAAACCGCCCTGAGTCCTTTCAGGGAGATAGGGTGGTCTACAAGTAAATTAAGTAAATAATAATAATAAGTATTATTATTATTATTATTATTATTATTAGAAACACAACAAGATGAGTCCACAGCAGACAGGATCACTCTGCTGGTTGTTGTATTGGATCACACATCAGATCCTAGACACACGATTCCCAAGTGTCTAGGACTGTGTGATGTATCAGCGAATAATGCTGATTTAGATCCCAGTAAGGAGGCCTTTTGCAGCTGGCAGATGGTAATTTTGTCAGCGTCGATTGTGTTTAAGTGTAGGCCAAGGTCCTTAGGCACTGCACCCAGTGTGCCAATCACCACTGGGGCCACCTTTACTGGCTTGTGCCAGAGTCTTTGCAGTTCGATCTTTAAATTCTCATATCGTGTCATCTTTTCCAGTTGTTTCTCTTCAAGCCTGCTATAGCCTGGGTTTGCAACATCGACAATCTATACTTTTTTTTTAACACAATAGTGATGTCAGGAGTATTGTGCTCCAAAACTCTGATAGTCTGAATTCGGAAGTCACAGAGTAGTTTGACGACATGTTCATTTTCTGTAACTTTTTCCGGCTTGTGATCCCACCAGTTCTTTGTCGCAGGCAGATGGTATTTGTGGCACAAGTTCCAGTGAATCATCTGAGCAACAGTATTATGCCTCTGCTTGTAGTCTGTCTGCACAATCTTCTTGCAGCAGCTGAGGATGTGATCTATTGTTTTAACTACTTCCTTGCAGAGTCTACATTTGGGATATGTCGCTGACTCTTCAATTCTGGCTTTGATGGCATTTGTTCTAATGGCTTGTTCTTGGGCTGCCAGAATCAGGCCCTCCGTCTCCTTTTTCAAAGTTCCATTTGTGAGCCACAAATAACAATAATAATAATAGAATCATAGAATCAAAGAGTTGGAAGAGACCTCATGGGCCATCCAGTCCAACCCCCTGCCAAGAAGCAGGAATATTGCATTCAAATCACCCCTGACAGATGGCCATCCAGCCTCTGCTTAAAAGCTTCCAAAGAAGGAGCCTCCACCACACTCCGGGGCAGAGAGTTCCACTGCTGAACGGCTCTCACAGTCAGGAAGTTCTTCCTAATGTTCAGATGGAATCTCCTCTCTTGTAGTTTGAAGCCATTGTTCCGCGTCCTAGTCTCCAAGGAAGCAGAAAACAAGCTTGCTCCCTCCTCCCTGTGGCTTCCTCTCACATATTTATACATGGCTATCATATCTCATAATAATAATAATAATCATCATCATCATCATCTACATTGCCATGTAAAATCCAGATTATCTGCTTTGAACTGGATTATATGGTGGTGTAGACTGGACTCATATAATCCAAAGTGGATAATCTGGATTTTATATGGCAATGTAGACGAGTCCTTAATCTCAAATAAGTTATTTACATGGTCTCCTCTACAACAAATTTGGAGACAGTTGGGTTTGTAGCAGGCACTCTGATGGGAAAGGGCATCATGTCCATTTCAGGTATAAATAACTATCTGGGGAAAAGATACCATTGTTCCGAAAATGTAATCTCTTAATTCAAACATATACAGCAAGAGCCCTCTGTGGAGGGTCGTTCCACAGAAAAAGGAAACATCAATGCTGACTCAGGACCAGATGTCCCTGGCTGCCAACACTGCAATTTCCCTCCTCAAGCATTCAAAAAGGCAAAAGGCAGCATCACAGCAAAGGGACTGATATTTAATTTAGGCTATAATTATGAGGGTACTGCCTAGCTAGTATTATGCTAACAAAAATTAATGATCGGAGTTCCAGATTAAGGACTCATCAGGAAGCAAAGACAAAAAACAGAGAATTTTAATGCATTCTTGGCCAAGAATGGATGCACGTGGGCTCTTGCCCAAAAATACCAGCATAAAATAACATGTGCTGTGCAAACTGTTTTATACAATCAAGTTAACGTTGTCCAAGTTTGAATTGTCCCTCCCCTGTTTCTGGTTGGCCAGAAAAGGGGTTGGCTAGGATCCACGCTGGGATTGGTAGGCAAGGGAGAAGGGCAGCTGGGGATTGGTCTAGAGCAGTGGTTCTCAACCTTCCTAATGCTGTGACCCCTTAATACAGTTCCTCATGTTGTGGTGACCCCCAACCATAACATTGTTTTCATTGCTACTTCATAACAGTCATTTTACTGCTGTTATACATCATAATGTAAATATCCGATATGCAGGATGAAATTTTCATTCACTGGAACAAATCTGGCACAAATACTCTATATTCCCAAATATGAATACTGGTGAGGTTGAGTTTGTCATTTGGGAGTTGTAGTTGCTGGGATTTATAGTTTGCCTATAATCAAAGAGCATTCTGAACTCCACCAGCGATGGAATTGAATCAAATTGGGCACACAGAACTCCCATGCCAACAGAAAACACTGGAAGGGTTTGGTGGGCATGTACCTTGAGTTTGGGAGTTGTAGTTCACCTATATTCAGAGAGCACTGTGGACTCACGCAATGATGGATCCGGACCAAACTTGACATAAATACTCAATATGCCCAAATGTGAACACTGGTGGAGTCTGGGGAAAACAGACCTTGACGTTTGGGAGTTGTAGTTGTTGGGACTTATAATTCACTACAATCAAAGAACATTCTGAACTCCACCAATGATAGAATTAGGCCAAACATCCCACATGGAATCCCCAACAGAAAATACTGTATTTTCTAATGATCTTTGGTGACCCCTCTGACACCCCCTCACGACCCCCTCAGGAGTCCTGACCCCCAGGTTGAGAAACACTGGTCTAAAGTGAAGGACCAGTCAGCTGCAGAGCTGCCATCATGGGAGGGCACAGCCTGGGAATACAGAGTAAAGATAATCCAATTTTATATTAAACAAAGGCACAGTTTTTAGAAAATAAAGGTGTAAGAATGAAATGTTGTGTAGAAGAATGGCTGTTAACAAAAGAGGTACATTCCCGCCCCTGGTTGAAGCAAACAAACAGGTTTGGCTAAGCAAAATGTTTCCATATATTTAAAACAATGAGACTGTCTGATGGCTCTGGAAGAAAGATCAAGAGGGGTTTGTTTCACTGTCAGGATTGTGTAGAGTTGGCTGCCTTGATACATTTCATAAAACAGTTTGTACATTTTAGATTTGGGAAACAGATACATTATATAAAAGGATAAAAGTTATACTGAGAGTAATAGAAACTGTTCCCGATCTTAGCTTTTTAATCCTGTATCAAGTTTTGGCTGTCTGGGCATGGAGATGATGGGATTGTGTAAATAAATATAAATAAATAAATGTTATTTATACCCTGCCACCATCTCCCTGAAAGGACTCGGGGTGGCTCACAAAAAGCACACAATAGTGGTGTGACAAAACAGCTTATATTTGCATAAATATCGCATGTTTGCATAAAAACAGCATATATTTACATAAAACAGCACTCAAATATAAACCCTGCCAATTTAAAATCCAACAGATGTAGCAAAGCTGCAGATAAAAACAAGCTGTGTACTGTTGAAGGTTTTCATGGCTGGAATCACTGGGTTGTTGTAGGTTTTTCAGGCTATATGGCCATGTTTGAGCACAATTCAAAGTGCTGGTTTTGACCTACAAAACCCTATATGGCTCCGGCCCAGTGTACCTGTCTGAACGTATCTCCTTCTACATCCCACCTCGGAGTTTAAGATCTTCTGGGGAGGCCCTGCTCTCGGCCCCACCTTTATCACAAGTGAGACTGGTGGGGATGAGGGACAGGGCCTTCTCAGTGGTGGCCCCTCACCTGTGGAATTCACTCCCCAGGGAAATTAGGTCATCAACATCCCTCCTCTATTTCAGAAGAAAGTTAAAAACCTGGATATGGGACCAGGCTTTTGGGTAAGCTGGCAGATGGATAAAAGACAATGACAACCAGAGTAGGAAAGGACAATGACAATGCTGGATGGATTATGGATTTATGAATTGGCGAACGTTGACCACAAGATGATTTTATTGCTGCTATTGTATTAATTTGACTGTTCTAACTAGTTATAACTGTTGTCGTTATATTGTATTTTGTATATTGTATTTTGTGAACTGTTGGGCATCGAATTGTGCCTTTTGTAAGCCGCCCTGAGTCCCCCCTAGGGGGTTGAGAAGGGCGGGGTAGAAGCACTCCAAATAATAATAATAATAATAATAATGTTCTAGAGGCATTCTCTCCTTACCTCTGAGGAGGCTTGCCATAGATACAGGCGAAACATCAGGAGAGAATGCCTCTAGAACATGGCCATATAGCCCGAAAAACCTACAACAACCAAGCTGTGTATCATCTCAGTCCATAAAGTGCTGACAGAAAGCAGTCACTAGGTCCTCGAGGTTTCATGGTTAAGGTATTAATCATGGTCCAAAGGCTTGTATAAAAAACCATGTTTTCAATTGTGTCCCGGAAAGCTTGGAGGGTGGTGGCTAATCTGATCTCTTTATAGAAGGCTTTTCTCAGGCCAGCCAAATAAGAAATGTCTGCAGGAATGTCGAAATGGCAATGGTCTCCTTTGGCTCCAAGTATAGCCAGTTCACACCTGGGGCTAGTTCCCAGCATGGAATGCAGGAAGTTTCTCTTTTGGATGTGAGAGGACACTTCTTGACCATGTGCCAAATGGTGACATTTGCTAAAGACTTGGAATAAAAGTGATCAGCAAGAAAATGAAGGAATAAGACTACGGTGGCACAGCCATGTCATGAGAACAGAACCAACATCAGTAGCACGAACAGCATTACATTTGGAGATTACAAGATGACACCATGTCAATGGAAAAAGAAAAGATGGATGGACACCATCAACGAAGACATGTCTACTGCCAACCTGAGACCTAAGGATGCCCAAAGCAAAGCCCTGTGGGAAATGACAGTCACAATGTTAACCTCTCTATTGGGAAAATGGCTTAGAAAGAAGAAGTGAGAATCCACAAAAATAGCTTGATGATTACCTGAACCATGCCTATGGCCCAGGGCATGACATTCCTAGGGATTGTGGCCAAGGTCAGGCAGAGGCCAATGTTTCTTGTCTCAGAAGTAAAATAGAATATATTTAATAGATTTATGTAAGAAAAAAGTGGAATAAAATGTAGTTCATAGTAAGGAGGATAGAGGAAAGAAGCAAGGGTCTGAGGGTGGTGGGGTTTGGGAGACCATGTAAGAGGAAGGGTGCAACTGTATTTCATTTTGACTTGATGCCCTTGGGGATGGTCCTGTGTTTGATAACAAGAGCAATGGGGGTTGTTGCTTCTTTTAAGTTCTCAGAGAAGCAGAAGTTTTCTCATATATATATATATATATATAGAGAGAGAGAGAGAGAGAGAGAGAGAGCAAGAGAGAGCGAGATTTGAGTGCAAGATCTGCAGTCATGATCATATTTTTAGAGATTCACGTATTTTTACAAATTTAAGTTTATCTTGTTTAGTACCAAATAAGGAGCCCCCGGTGGTGCAGTGGGTTAAACCCCTGTGCCAGCAGGATTGAAGACTGACAGGTCGCAGGTTCAAATCCAGGGAAAGGCGGATGAGCTCCCTCTATCAGCTTCAGCTCCTCATGCGGGGACATGGGGGAAGCCTCCTACAAGGATGATAAAAACATCAAATCATCTGGGCATCTCCTGGGCAACGTCCTTGCAGATGGCCAATTCTCTCACACCAAAAGCCACTTGCAGTTTCTCAAGTCGCTCCTGACACGACGAAAGTACCAAATAAAAGCTATTACCCACAAAAAGATGGTGGACAGGAAAAGAGATTGAAAGATGGGCTTAAAGCCACTTAAAAACTGTGGCATAGACACAGAGAACTGGGAAGCCCTGGCCCTCAAGCATTCTAACTGGAGGTCGCTTGTTACCAGCAGTGCTGTGGAATTTGAAGAGATATGAATGGAAGGTGAAAGAGAGAAACATGTCAAGAGGAAAGCACATCAAGCCAACCCCTGTCAGAACTGCCTTCCATCTGGAAATTGATGCCGTCCTTGTAAAAGAATATGCAGATCAAGAATAGGTCTCTATAGTCACCTATGCACCCATCGCCAAGACCTTACACTTGAAGACAATCATACTCGGCCACAAGGGATCGCCGATGAGTTAAATTTGACCAAGTGATGAACAGAACTGTAGAAAGTTACTCCAACAACAATCACCACTATCCCATCACACAGAAAACAAGGTCCAGAATGTGCTCCGCAGCTGAGGATTACCTCTTGGGATAGACCCATAGTTGTCATAGACTCATATAGTTCTGTACCACTCTTGACAGATAAGTCTCAGTATGGATATTGAAGTATCCCAGCACTGTTAGCCACTGAGACTCCAACAGCAACCCCATGACCACTCTGGCTAGCTAAGAAAGGGAAGGTGTTTAGCAATGGGGCAGTGGTACATCAACAGAATCCCTATTCTCTCCCTACTTTCCATTTTTAAGCATACCCACTCGAACTCTGCAGACTCGCTATGATACTTCATCTTGTTGATGGGAAGCTTCCCACCAGAGTGGAAATCATCTATTGGACAGATGGCAAGCTATTCAACCTCAGCAGACTGAAAGCCAAAATCAAGGTTACAAGAACATCTGTTACAGAACTCCAGTATGCTGATGACAACATCATCTGTGCGCATTCAGAAGACCTACAAGCCATTCTAAACACCTTCACAGAAGCATACGAGAAGCTCGGCCTGTCATTAAACATCGAGCAAACCAAAGTGCTCTTCCAGCAGTCACCGGCCAATCCCTCTCCAATGCCAGAAATACAGCTATCTGACACTGAAATTCAACACCGCCTGAGCTCTGAGAGTGCAGCATTTTTACGAATGAAGCATAGAGTGTTTGAGGATTGGGACATCCATAGGGATACCAAGGTGCTTGTTTATAAAGCTATTGTCCTCCCAACCTTGCTATATGCCTGCGAGATGTGGACAGTCTACAGACGTCACATGCAACTCCTAGAACGATTCCATCAGCGCTGCCTCCAGAAAATCCTGCAAATCTCTTGGTAAGACAAGTGGACAAACGTCAGAGTGCTGGAAGAAGCAAAGACCACCAGCATTGAAGTGATGGTCCTCCACCATCAACTCCGCTGGACCAGCCACGTTGTCCGGATGCCCGACCATGGTCTCCCAAAGCAGTTGCTCTATTTTGAACTCAAGAATGGAAAACAGAATGTTGGTAGGCAGGAAAAGAGATTTAAAGATGGGCTCAAAGCCAACCTTAAAAACTCTGGCATAGACACTGAGAATTGGGAAGCCCTGGCCCTTGAGCGCTCCAACTGGTGGTCAGCTGTGACCAGCAGTGCTGCAGAATTTGAAGAGGCACAAATGGAGGGTGAAAGAGAGAAGCGTGCCAAGAGGAAGGCATGTCAAGCCAACCCTGACCAGGACCACCTTTCACCTGGAAACTGATGCCCTCACTGCGGGAGAAGATGCAGGTCAAGAATAGAGCTCCACAGACACCTATGGATCCACCCCCAGGTTACGACTCTTGGAAGACCATCATCCTCGGACTACGTGGGATCGCCTAAGAAGAACTATGGGATGAGACGAAGTCAGGGGATGGAATCACTATAGACTACTGTCACTTCTCCCATCCCCAGGCCTTGCCCGATGCTGTATAGAAAACCTGGTGGGCAAGGCTGAGATTATATCCCTCCCCCAGTTTCATCCAAACAAATCTTTGTAATACAGGCGAGGTCAACATGCTCATCCAGAATCAGATCCTGGTTGACACTGGTATTTCCATTCACTGTGCTGGCATTAAACAGCATAATGCATGAAGATAGAAGTGATAAAATGAATATATGATACACCATAAAGCTGGCCTGTACTATCATGTAAATCATGGGCATGCTATGGACATTGTCATGCTATAATGGGACATATCTGCCAAGGAAACAAAGATGCCAAGAAGTTCAGAACATCTATATCAACATGAAAATTATTACTCCAATAAGTATACGATGAAAGCAACCTTAGAAAGAAACAAACTGCTGCTCAATCACAGAGATAAAGGAAGAGAAATCCCATGTTGTGGTTATACAGACTAACATTTATAAATTCACAGATAAAAATCTGTTCAGACTGTTTCACAAATTCCAGCTAGTGGGAATTTGATGATAATAGAAGCTTTACTTCAGCTGGGCTGGCACATTTGCAAAAATGTTGAATGCTATTGCCCTCAGATGAAAGCTTTGTGACAAGATGAAGAAAGACCGGAAGAAAGCTTACTGAGTGCTTTGATATATCATCTTGTAAAAAGAAGGAAAAACACACCACAAAAGGGATTCTTGTTTCCATCCTTCATTAATATGTATGTCTATCATGAACATATGATAGACAAACTGGGATAAATTTAACTGGGATATATGAGGTCTTCTCATGGAAGAATGGCCACTGTGGATGGTTTGTGGAATGCGGATACTTTCTGGCAATATAACGGAGATGTTTGAAATGAGAACTCATAAGTGTTTGAAATCATTTGCACACCTCATGTTTCAATGTTCAGAAATCTCCTGATATGAAGAATAATGTCATAGTTTCAGGACTATCCAATAATATATTTTCCTCCTAGTAAAATGTTATAAGATGTTCCCAGGATGATTGTATCAGTATTGAATTTGTTTGGTGAAAAGACATTACCGGGTGTGTGCCCACAAAATATTGTGTTGCTATGTAGCCATTAGAGAGTATGATGACTGAAGTTTCTATTCTTGCAGATCTCCATCCAAATCTGTATCCTTGGGCCTGAAAATAATTGTTTATTTAAATGTATGCCTTACACCCTTTCCTTGAATGTAACCCAAAGTGGCTCACGTATAAATTAAAACAAAGTTTGTTGTTGTTCATTCGTTCAGGCATTTCCAACTCTTTGTGACCTCATGGACCAGCGCACGCCAGAGCTCCCTGTCGGCTGTCACCACCCCCAGCTCCTTCAAGGTCAATCCAGTCACTTCAAGGATGCCATCCATCCATCTTGCCCTTGGTCAGCCCCTCTTCCTTTTTTCTTCCATTTTCCCCATCATCATTGTCTTCTCTAAGCTTTCCTTTCTTCTCATGATGTGGCCATCTGCTATCCTTCCCTCCAATGAGCAGTCGGGCTTTATTTCCTGAAGTATGGACTGGTTGGATCTTCTTGGGTCCAAGGCACTCTCAGAACTTTCCTTCAACACCACAATTCAAAAGCATCTATCTTCCTTCACTCAGCCTTCCCTATGGTCCTGATCTCACATTAGTAGGTAACTATGGAGAATACCATTGCTTTAACTATGCGATCTTCGTTGCCAGTGTGATGTCTCTACTCTTCACTATTTTATTAAAATTGGTCATTGATCTCCTCTCAAGAAGTAAGCATCTCCTGATTTCCTGGCTGCAGTCTGTGTCTACAGTAATCTTTGCACCTAGAAATATGAAGTCTGTTACTGCCTCCATGTTTTCTCCCTCTATTTGCCAGTTATCAATCAGTCTGGTTGCCATAATCTTGGTTTTTTGATGTTTAACAACAAGCCAGCTTTTGCACTTTCTTCTTTCGCCTCGATTAGAAAGCTCCTCAGCTGCTCCTCACTGTCAGCTATCAGAGTGGTATCATCTGCATATCTAAGGTTGTTAATGTTTCCTCCAGAACTTTTACTTCAGCCTTGCATTGGTCAAGCCCCGCATATCGCATAATGTGTTCTGCATACAAGTTGAATAGGTTGGGTGAGAATATATAACCTTGCTGTTTCATTATCCAGGCAGAGGGCAATAGAGGGTGCTAGAGAGAGAAGGATACTTCATTTTATGGGGGTGGAGGGTGGGTTGAAGGAAGAGAACCATTTCCCTGCTTTCCTGGTATTCCCCACACCCATGTCTCTGTTGTAGAAACAACCCTCATATATGTATTGTTGAAGGACAGGTCTACATAGGGAGCACCAAACGCAGCGCACAAACACAAATCAAGGAACATGAAAGGCACTGCAGACTACTTCAACAGAGAAGTCAGCCATAGCAGAGCACCTGATGAACCAACCTGCACACAACATATTATTTGAGAACATGGAAATGCTGGATCACTCCAACAACCACCATGTCAGACTACACAGAGAAGCCATTGAAATCCACAAGCATGTGGATAATTTCAACAGAAAGGAAGAAACCATGAAAATGAACAAAATCTGGCTATCAGTATTAAAAAAAAAACCTCTAAAATTAGAACAGCACAACAACAGAGAGGAAACAAACAAGGACATCTAATCACCTCTCAACAAAAGATTGCTCCAGGCACTGCCAGGCCATCACATGCTAATCAAGGTGGTCAGTTGAAACATTCACACCTAGCTCCAGCAGACAAATGTCCTTTGTCCCACCCTGGTCATTCCACAGATATATAAACCCTTTTTCCTAGTTCCAACAGACTTCACTACCTCTGAGGATGCTTGCCATAGATGCAGGCGAAACGTCAGGAGAAATGCCTCTAGAACATGGCCATATAGCCCGAAAAAACCTACAACATCCCAACCCTCATTTATGATATGGAGTGGGGTGGGAGGGGGAATAACCAGCAAAAACGAAGGACATGGTTTTCCTCCTTCAACTCCCTCCCCAATAAAATAAAGTATCCTTCTCTCTCTAGTGCCTTCTAATGGCCTCCTCCCAGATAATGGAACAGCATAAAAATGAGTATTTATTTTTGTAGTTTAGTAATAACCTTTTAGCACTAAAAGAAGTAAAAAAATCATTAAGCTAACTTATTCAAACACCAATACTTTAAAACAGGCATCCTCAAACTGTGGCCCTCCAGCTGTTTAGGTCTCCAACTCCCAGAAGACCTAATGAGCTTGTTCAATTGTCAGGAATTCTGGGAGTTGAAGGCCCAAACAGCTGGAGGATCGCATTTTTGGATGCCTGCTTTAAAACAATATAAAATAATGAGATGCACTCTGAAGGGAAGTCTTTAGAGTTAGCATCATCATGCCTGCAAGGTGACACTCCTTTATTTACTTCCCAGGAGATTGTGGTATGAATGGGCATAATGCTCTTTTTATTGTCTTGGTCTCGATGGTATATATGCTTGATGTCCTGCCGTTTTGCGGGAAAGGTGTCATTTATAAGCTTTGTTATACCTGTGTTTATTCCTTGGAACATGGGAATAGTCAAGACACAATGCCTCTCAGATAGCCCAAGGGCTGATCATTGTTAGCTCTATGCAGGAGACAGGAACTGTATATTCCATATCTAAAGCTTGAACTGCTCAGTGAAGGAGCATTTCATCTAGCACTCTATAGAGACATGGAGAGTATATCCCCTGGCTATTTTAGGTCCAGAGGGCTTTCTTGAAAAGTCTCTACACCCAGAGTATTGGGCCATCCATAGCTTTGTCCTCTGAAAGCCTTCCTCTGAGACATTTTAGGTAAATAGCAAGATGGAAGGGGGTAATGTGCCATTTGCTGTTACAAGATTGCGGATAGAATAATAATGGGGGCCTTTTCACACTATAAGAACTTTTTGCCTATGGCCTTCTTAGCTTCAGTGGGGAAAGTAGAGATCTTCAAATATGCTTTCGCAAAAGAAAATGTCTGGCTGTCAGGAATCTGTGTGGCCTAACCGTTTTGTACCAAACAGTACTTTATTGGTTACAAGTAGTAAAAGTAAACTAGACATGATGTGCAGTATCAGGACTGAGCTAGTGACTACAGTAACGAGATTTACAAAACGTCCTGCACGTAAAACTGCCATTCAAATCAACATGCTGCCTGTCATATGTTCATAGTTCCGCTAAACATGCCCAGTTCCCTAAGCCGCTCCTCATAGGGCTTGTTCTCCAGACCCTTGATCATTCCTAGATTTCACCAGTCTCGGGTATAAGCATTTTTAGGGCTTCCTCAGTCCTTTGATTCCCTAGACCACATGGTTCAAACTCAAGATCTGTGGGCTGAATCCAGATGTGCCATTTTATGTGGGCCTCCGGATGCTGCTGGGAGTTATGATATAGTCATATCTGGAACACTGTAGTTTGTTCTGTTTATTCAGGATAATTGTGTTTGGATTTAAGTACAAGGCTAAAAATATCTTTAAAATATCCTTAAACCTTTCTCCAACCTTAATTCCCATTATCTCCAGTCCACAGGATATAATCAAAAGTGATGAGAGTTTTCATTCGGTAACATCTGGGGCCTAAATTGGGTAAAATCTAAGAGCACTGACCAGTATGTAAAAAATATATAGCTGGCCCTCTGTATCCACAGGTTCTTTGTCCACAGATTCAACAGCCCATTGAAGGCAACCATAAAGCTGATGTGGTCCTCAATAAAAAGGAATTTTACACCTTTGCTCTGGACAAATGTTTGGCCAAATGGTCTGCCTCTAAAACCATGTAGTGTCGCTCTATAGCCCACAACACACCAGAAGTGATTTGCAGTTTCTCAAGTTGCTCCTGACATGGAACCCCTCCCCCAGGCCCGTAGCCAGGATTTTGATTTGGGAGGGGCTGAGTTTGATTGGGGGGGGGGGGGCTGAGTCTGAGTGAAAGAGGGTCTACCCTAGCAAACCTTTTGTATCATTACCCCCAATACCCCCATGCATATGGGATATATTGAGCATGGTGATCAGATCATGATATGAATAAACATAACAGTTTAAATATGTACTAGTAAGGCCTTCTCGTGGACCACCCTGAGAATTTTTTGGGGGGGGAGGGGTGAAGCCCCTCAACCCCCCCTCCCCCCGGCTACATGCTAAAGAGTAATAACACTGGCATTTTCTTTGACGCAAGCACAACATTTACTGCTTATGCTGGGATGGGCGATTTCCTCTGCAGAATTCCAATGTGTTGCCCACCATCATCACTAAAATATGATGACCACTGATAGGTTCACCAATGCTGTTAGAATTGCCACTAAATATTTCTAGGGGTGCATCGATCCTGTACAGCAGTGGTTCTCAACCTTGGGTCCCCAGATGTTTTTGGTCTACAACTCCCAGAAATCCCAGCCAGTTTACCAGCTGTTAGGATTTCTGGGAGTTGAAGGCCAAAAACATCTGGGGACCCCAGGTTGAGAACCACTGCTATAGAGTAAATGCAGTTTGAGAACACTTTAACTACTATGGCTAAATGCTATACAGTCATGGGGGTTGCAAGTTTACAAAGGGTTTAGTTTAGGGGTAGAGTGCTGGTGCCTTGCCAGTACCAACTACAATTTACTTTATTCCATAGCATTGAGTCATGGCAGTTAAAGTGGTGTCAAACTGCATTAACTCTACAGTTTTGATGGACCTTATGATCTAACACACAGCCCTGTCAGTTTGCAGGGGGAGGTGTCTCCTTTCTTTCAATTAGTATGTAGTAGCAGCAGTAGTTGTTGTTGTTTATTTGGTCAGTCACTTCCGATTCTTCGTGATATCCTGGACCAGCCCACTCCCTGTCGGCCATCACCACCCCCAGCTCCTTCAAGGTCAAGCCAGTCACTTCAAGGATACCATCCATCCATCTTGCCCTTGGTCGTCCCCTCTTCCTCTTTCCTTCCATTTTCCCCAGCATCATTATCTTCTCTAAGCTTTTCTGTCTCCTCATTATGTGGCCAAAGTACTTCAACCTTGATAGCAGTAGCAGCAGTAATTTGGTAGCATAGATGGTGATGTTGACAGCACCCACCAATATCTGCAACTGTGAAGGCACTTTTGCGTGAAGCCCACATGCTGCATATTATCCATCTCTGTATTTTAGGATTTATTGTGAATAGATTTCCACCATGAGGTTGTTAAATTGTTTTTTAACTGTTCAAGCTTCAGCCATAAGAGTGAAAAAGAACTACCCCTCCAGTATAGTTATTCTTTTTTTTTCTTGATGCATTCATTGTTATGTATCATTTTAGATTACAAGCTCAAAATTGGTCACATGTGAGAAATTTCCTGGAAACTGCTTATTTAATTAGTATATATATATATACTCTGAAATTCCAAGAACATAATCTGTTCCATCTGCCTAATAGGAAAGCCACCAATGGCTGATGAGGCAGGTGGCAAACAGCAGGAGTGCCTGGCTGCACAAGCAGCAAAAAGAGGACAAGACTCTTCTCAAGGGCCTTGCTCTTTTGGCTTTTTGCCCATCAAAAGTTTTGATTCATTTGCTTATATTGTTCCCATTGTAACTTCACCTTCATCTCCTACTCACCATTTGTATTCAATCTTATTCTGCACTTACAATTGTGTGCTAGAGGGAGTTTTTCACATCAGAACCTTATTCAGTGTGGAGACTACTTTTTTTGAAGTACATCTCCCTGAATTCGTAATTCTTGCCATGAGATTTGTGTGAAATGTATCTGATGTGCTGTTGTGTTTCAAAAACCTGTGTATGCTGATTGACCAAAGTTGGTAGTAGAAGAGAAAAAAATGTCTACTCTAGAAGAACCCAAGACTCAAAATATATTGTTGCTCCTAATTTCAGATTTAAAATTATTGGCCCTGTAATACTGCTGTGGGTGAGACATGTGTTGAATAATTTTCAGGAGTGGCCCTAGGTAATTTTCAAGTGCAAGCAAATAGTATTTTGCCCCCCCTCCCCAAACCAATCACTGAAAAATGAAAGGTAGAACTTATATTATCTGTCTCCGGCCTGGCTTACATTAGCTAAGTCTCTCTTGTGCAAACAGTGCTCCTGAAAGAGGCTGAGGGGCAAAAGGAAAGGGCCCAAGGCTGTGAGTCCAAAACACCTGGAGGGAAGGCCCAAGTTTGCTAACGCCTGTTGCAAGCTAAGAGGTGTGCCCGGCACTCACTCTCTCACCTCTACCAGCATGTAGTTGGACTCTTTGGGGCCCGGATGATGTATTCTCCTCAATGGGAACCCATCCAGCAGCGTGCTCAGGAAGACTGCGCTTAGGATCAGCCCCACCATGCCCACGACTCTCGGCATTGCTTCCTCCCAGGAAAGACCCCAACAGTGACGTCCCAAAATGCCAAAGAGAAGCAGATCCCTTCATGCTCTAGGGGGAAAGACCCCGGGGTCCTGCTTTCTGAGCAAAGTCCCAATAGAGGTGAGCAGGTGGGGAGGGCGCTCTTCTTTCCTTTCTTCCTCTGCCCGGCTCTGTTTCCTCCATCCCTGGTCACATTTCAACCCTCGCTGTCTCTGGCCCCTGATGCAGAAGGGAGGCAGCAGAGCAAGGCAGGAGAGAAGGCAAGTCAGACACACACACACGCACACAGAGAGAGCACAAAGGCGCAGGAGTGGGTTCCTCTTTGGTGAGGCTCCTGCGAGGGACGCCTCCAAAGCACCCCTCGGGGATTTGCGCTATACGCAAATGCGTATCTTGCCTTTGGCTTCAGACACCCCTAATACATTTCCAGTGGATTGTGTCTTTAGTACAATGAAAACTGGTTGCAAGGAAAGCATAGGAACTCTGCCAATACCATAAACCAAACTCCTAAAATAATATCTATTCAGAATTGGAGTATGATTTCTCAAAAAGAGGTGCCTACTGATTTTTGTCTCATTGCCACAGTTGCCCTCCTCCATATAATCTGGATTCTGGCTTCACTCCCATTGTCCAGTCCAATGAATTGCCATTCCTCCCTGCTTGTTCAAACAATACAGGGGCACAGACATCTTTGTTTTATAGAATAATGGAATCTAAGGGAGAGAGCTGAAATCAAGGCTGGGCGGGTCAATGAGGATGGTACATAAAGCCATAACAGGACTGATTGAGAATTATCCAGCTCTGCTTCATCCTCTGTTTGGTGCACTAAATCTATTGTGCCTGGTTTGTTTGTGTTGTGTTTTTGAATGCTGCATACAACAGGAATACTAAGCAGCCTTGTCCTGGCACAACATCCCTTTTCACATTATATCCCTTCTTAGGATATTTTTTTTTACAATACTTCTTGGAGCCACCTAAAACCAATTGTTGCTTAACTGTCTTATCAGGGACAGCTTAGTCTTACACTAAAAAAGGGCTCATAAACACCCTTAGCTTTCCTCTCTGCATCATTTCTTGTACTTCACAGTTTGTTACATGTTTTTGTATTCATAACATCCCCCTTTCAATGAGTGTGCCAACACCTATTTTTACATGACATGGGGGGCCACCAGCCTTGGTAGCCGAAGCAGCTCCTGAAATATTTATCTGCTGTCTGCAGGTGGAGGGAATGAATGAATGAGTTTGTGAGCAAGTGAATGAATGACTAAGAGGCTCAGCATGGCATGGCCTTAATCTTGCTAAGTGGCTTCAAACAAGAGCCAGACAGCAGAACAGCATCTGCAAAATGTGTGTTCTCCCTTTTAAAGGGTGATACAGAAATCTGTGCAAAGTGCTAATGCTAATTGGCAAACAGGTTTGCCCAAATTGTGGATGGGGTTCCTGACACCATGGGACATTCTTTGTCTGCCTCTTCTTCCTCCACCCCACCCACCAAAGTGAGAACTTTAGGTCTTGAAGTGATTTTTTTCTGTTGAAAAATGTACAGGAAAAAAACACTCAAAGCTCCCTCAACAGATGGCCATCAGCCTCTGTTTAAAAGCCTCCAAAGAAGGAAATTCCACCAGACTCTCAGGTAGAGAGTTCCACCGTTAAACACCTCTCATGGCCAGGAAGTTCTTTCTAATGTTCTCCTTTCCTGTCATTTGAACGCATTGCTCCCTCTTCCTTATGACATCCCCTCAAAGGCCCCTTTTACACTGCCATATAAAATCCAGATGAACTGCTTTCAACTGGATTATATGGCAGTGTAGACTCATACAATCAGCGGTGGCCCTAGGTTTTTTTGGTTTTTTTTTGTCTCGTCAGGAGCAGCCGCTCCTGTTGTGAGAGAATTGGCCGTCTGCAAGGACGTTGCCCAGGGGACGCCTGGATGATTTTTTATGTTTTATTATCCTTGTGGGAGGCTTCTCTCATGTCCCCGCATGAGGAGCTGGAGCTAATAGAGGGAGCTCATCCGCCTCTCCCCGGATTCGAACCTGCGACCTGTCGGTCTTCAGTCCTGCCGGCACAGTGCTTTAACCCACTGTGCCACCGGGGACTCTAGGTAATTTTCAACGGTAAGCAGACAGTATTTTGCCCCCCCCCCTATATTTTCTGTTCGTCGTGGGAGTTCTGTGTGCCATATTTGGTTCAATTCCATCATTGGTGGAGTTCAGAATGCTCTTTGATTGTAGGTGAACTATAACTTGCATATGTCAAGGTCTATTTTCCCCCAAGAGTGCCCCTGGGCAAACACAACTATACTGCGAATGCTTAGTTTGCGTAATGGGTTGAGCCACTCCTGCATAGAATCCAGTTCAAAGTAAATAAAGTGGATTATCTGATTTGATAATCTGGATTATATGACAGTGTAGAAGGGGCCTTAGATGGCCTTGTCTCATGTTCCTGCCAAATGTAGCTCAGGTCTTGGTGGGACATACAGAGAAGCTTCCCTAATCTTTTAAAATCTGCCAACAGGCTCCAGTGAAAAAAAATTCAGATAATCTGGTCCCAAGTTCTGTATGAATGTATAGGTCCATACCTATACCACCATACCTTAAATTATCACCACACAGAGAAGATGAATGACCGAAGTTGTTTTAAAATGGGAATGACATGAGCTTTAAAACCAACCTGACTGCAGCATTCTGAGCTGTGATCATCTGGATTTTATTTATTTATTTATTTATTTATTTACTTCACTTGTATACTGCTTTTCTCACCCCAGAGGAGGACTCGAAGCAGTTTCCAACCTATTTATGGCAAAAATTGATGCCTCACGTACATATGAAACCTGTGGAACCATGCATTTGGCCCATCACTGGAATATTTAAAGTTAAAGTGAAAGTTGAAAGTGCAACTATGTTTCTGTGTAATATGTGATGTTAATTTATGTGATGTGTTTAATAATGTTAAATATTTATTTATTTATTTATTTCGGATACTTGTACCTCACCCTTCTCAACCCTCTGGGGTGGGACTCAGGGTGGCTTCCAGTCGGCAACAATTCGATGCCTCTATTCGATGCCACCACTGAGAAGGTCCTGTCCCTCATCCCTGCCAAGCGCGTTTGTGACAGAGGCGGGGCCGAGAGCAAGGCCTCCCCAGAAGATCTTAAACTCCGAGGTGGGACGTAGAAGGAGATACGTTCGGACAGGTACGCTTATCAGGGGAGGGTCAATGTTGATGTTTTATACTGTGTTTATCGATGGCATTGAATTGTTGCCAACACTGTAAACTGCCCTGAGTGTTGGGGTTCAGCCTCCGTGCGAACCAGAACCTGAACCTGATTCTTGCAGTGGTTCTCAACCTGGGGTCCCCAGATGTTCTTGGCCTTCAACTCCCAGAAATCCTAACAGCTGGTAAACTGGCTGGGATTTCTGGGAGTTGTAAGCCAAAAACATCTGGGGACCCAGGTTGAGAACCACTGCTTTAATGGTATTTCCTGATGCAACTGAACAGGCCTCTGAACATGTATCTTTCCCTGATGGGGTTGAATCTGTTGATTATGAGGCCAGTGGCGGGGAAAGTGAAACTGAACTTCTTGATGAGAATGTTTTGGAATCAAGCAGTGGTAGCTCTCCAGAGGGACTCATACCTGGGGTTGCTAATGAGGACCGAAGAGAACAGATTTGGAAGAACAGGAGTGAGTCGCAGTTTCTACGAAGATCAAATAGATTATGGGAGAGGGAGGCTTCAAAGTCTAGAGGCGTTTCAAGAAATAGTTTCTTTAGTATAAGGGGCCTCTTCCCGGCTGTCTAGCCAGATCAAGCAACGTTTTAGACTGAGGCAGCATCTTGGCAGATTCCCTGTGTTCCATGGCCTGCATTCCCAGAGGTTTCTAGTTTTCAAGTACAGTTAGTGATGCTAACAGGTTCCTGGTTTCTGTATTGTGTCTTTTGGAATTTTGCTCAAGTTCAGAGTTTTTCTGACTTCTGTGTTTCTACTGTGGCATTTTGACTTTGCATTTACCTTTCTTTTGTAACCATTTTTCATCAATAAAGAGGATTGTTTTTTCCCATAGTCCAGTGTGGTGGATTTAATCTTATGGTCTCGTTTCCTAAACTGGGATGCAACACTGAGTCCCCTTCGAAGTTGAAGGGCATAGTATACAAATACAGCAAATAAATTAAATAATAAATAGAAACCTCCAGAGAAGACTACCACCCTCTGAGGCAACATATTCCATTACTGAACAGCCTTTGTTCGGTACAATTTCCTGCTTGCTATCTGCTTGTTCCTTTTGAATGAGTCATATCCGTGAACTCATACAATTAGGTATCATCATATTGATGGGATACTATCACAGTGCAATATAGTCGTAAATGAATAGCAAAGTCATCCAAATGGGAAATCGTGTGTTCCTAGCACACAGTATATATTTTTGTCTCTGCCACAATCCATCAGAGTTTCCCCCCCACTGTGGGACTCAATGCAAATTCACAATTGTGAAAGAAATACTACATTAGAATAGACCTTTGCCTCCAATAATTGTGCTATCCCTTTTTAATTTATCCAACATGCCAGAGGTATTGAAGAAAAAGCATACAGAGAAATGTCATCTAATTCTCCTATTTTTAATTAGTTGACCCATTTCTCTGGTACTTGGAGAAGGGGGTGACTAAAGGGAAAGCTTAATTTGACTCATTGCTGTTTTGCAGTTGTTTTTGGCAGCAACGACCCTTTTGTCTACATTGTCAGCTGGATTGAGTAGAAAGCTATTCTCCTCCCTCTGCAAATTGAACATGATGTATTTAGCGATTACTACATTCTGATTAAACAAGAAGGGTATGCTCCATTGACTAGTAGGTAGCATGCAATATGGATGACTCAGCTCTCATATTGTTTATGCTGAACTAAGACTTTAGTGCATTTATTTAATACTAGCTGTCCCTTGCTATGTGTTGCTGTGGAAAATAAAGTAATGAGAAAGTGTTGGTTTCTAATATATGCAATTTTCTTATGCTTGTGGGTAAACTGTACTTCTTGTTGTTTCTTTGTCAGTGTTGATGTAGAGCAGGGGTCCTCAAACTTTTTAAACAGAGGGCCAGATCACAGCCCATCAAACTGTTGGAGGGCCGGATTATAATTTGAAAAAAAATGAATTCCTATGCACACTGCATATATCTTATTTGTAGTACAAAAACCACTTAAAAACAATAAAATACTTAAAATGAAGAACAATTTTAACAAATATAAACTTATTAATATTTCAATGGGAAGTCTGGGCCTGCTTTTAGCTGATGAGATAGGATTGTTGTGGTTGTTGTGTGCTTTCAAGTCATTTCAGACTTAAGTTGACCCTTAGCGAGGGCCGGGTAAATGACCTTGGAGGGCTGTATCCGGCCCGCGGGCCTTAGTTTGAGGACCCCCTGATGTAGAGATTGCCTGGTTTGCCTACTCTGGAACATGGAATGTATTATTGTCCTTCTTTAGGGGTCCCTTCCAAATCTATGATATTATATATGTGTTATACATATGTGTGTGAATCATATCTATCTAATCTATCTATATTTATGGCTGGATGGCTCTTTGTCAGGAGGTCTTTGTTTTCTTGCTCTGGTGAAAGGAGGTGGACTGGATGGCCTTAAGGCAGCATTTCTCAACCTTGGGGTTGGACCTTGGGGGGGATCATGAGGGGGTGTCAGAAGGGTTGCCAAAGACCCCCAGAAAATACAGTATTTTCTATTGGTCGTGGGGGTTCTGTGTGGGAGGTTTGGCTCAATTCTATCATTGGTGGGGTTCAGAATACTCCTTGATTGTTGTTGAACTATTAATCCCAGTAACTACAACTCCCAAATGTCAAGGTCTATTTTCCCCAAACTCCACCAGTGTTCACATTTGGGCATATGGAGTATTCATGCCAAGTTTGGTCCAGATCCATCATTGTTTGAGTCCTTGTAACCTTGTAATCTCTCATAGGCTACACCTTGCAGGGTCATCGGTTCCATATGGACAAAGAATAATGGGTAATGGTCCATGGGCTTGACAAACCTTGTCATTCTCTCTATTACATCGATGACATTTAGTCCACAGAACAGCACACACTTGAATCATCCTGTCAGGGCTGCAAACCACTTCTTTTGTTCTCTTTGGCATGGAGCCTCCTAACACTACCACATATCTTCTTGGAGGTTTGGTGGGGTCATTCCTTCTGCTGACTCTTCCACGAACATCTGTACATTGTCTGAAGACAAGCACTATTGCACTTCTTGCTGTTCTGCATCATCGCTGATGCTGGAAAGAACTTTGAATTTATTTTAGATCACCAAACTTGCACAATTATTCCTAGTTCTTCTACTTCTTTATTTAACTTTCCTCCAAGTGTCTGTCTTCTGTGTTTGGGGAGTGGCCTCCTCCTCAGAGAGATTCTCTGTATGAGTCTTCTGCAAAGCAATCTCTCCCTCTCTAACGTGTTGGACTGTGCATACATTGGCTTCAAGATGCTGCACCTTTTCTTCCAAGAGGACCATTAACTTGCACCTGTTACAAGTATAGCTACCAACATCCTTGGGCAAGAACACAAACATTCCACAAGTGCTAAAGGTGACTGCAAGCGCTCTCTCATAATTCATTTTGTCAAATTTAGTAGAGAACAGAACTGAAATCTGGGCCTCCATCACCAAACATGGTGAAATATCCCCATTTACCCTTTTCTGCATACTTATTTACTTACTTAACTTAGGCGATCCCTTGTTGTCCGAGTAGGATAGGCTTCCAAGATCACTGTATTGGTGGATCCGTAGGTGACTGTGGAGTCCTATTCTTGATCTGCATCTTCTCCTGCAGTAAGAGCATTGGTTTCCGGGTAGAAGACGCTCTCGGTCGGGGCTTGCTTGACGTGCTTTCCTCTTGGCAAGTTTCTCTCTTTCGCCCTCCATTCGTGCCTCTTCAAATTCTACAGCACTGCTGGTCACAGCTGACCTCCAGCTGGAGCGCTCAAGGGCCAGGGCTTCCCAGTTCTCAGTGTCTATGCCAGAGTTTTTAAGGTTGGCTTTGAGCCCATCTTTAAATCTCTTTCCCTGCCTGCCAACATTCTGTTTTCCATTCTTGAGTTCTTGACCTTATCTGCATACTTGACCTCATTCTTGACCTCATCTGCATACTTCAGTCCTGTATACCTAGCGCCAGGAACTGGTGCTATACCTATACAGAGAGTTAGCATGTACTTCCTTTCATTTGGGAGACTTTGCTAATGAGCAGCATCTGCAAATGTACACTTATCTGAGTGACTCTTACCTGTATATTCTAAAAAAGGAACATTTTCAGTGATATGTTACTCCCATTTTAATTCAGAAAAAAAGGTTGTGCTTCTGCTTTCAGGACCCTTCCAGACCGTCCCTTTATCCCAGGATTTGATCCCAGGTTTTTTTGCTTTAAACTGGATTATATGAGTTCACACTGCCAGATAATCTGGGATAAACAGAAAACCTGGGTTCAGATCCTGGGATATAGAGCCCGTCTGGAAGGGCCCTCAGTCATTTAAGAAATGCTGGCATAGTCCTTCCGCTGGGCACACAAACCAATCAAAACTACTACTTTTTGTTTAGTTGAAACTACACTTTCAGAAATGTTTTTGTGTTGCCCCAATGATTGTCTCCACCATCCGCTGACATGGGATGTATTGTAATTCTGATATCTCCCTGTCAGCCCTTTTATTAAAATAACTGCTTTTCCTAGCATGGCCATCATCACCTCATTATAATTCCATTACCTTGCTGCATCAGAGCTCCATTACCCTTAACAACAACTGCCTTACGATCCATTATCTTCCTTATCATCTCCTGTGCAGTTGTTATCCTCACCTCCTCGTTTGCAATCACCTCACCACAATTACCGTCGCATTATCTTTATCACTACTCTCTTACAACCCTAATTATACCCATTACCATTTTGCTGTCTCTCCCTTTTTGTAATTTTTGTATGGACTTCATTTAAAAAAGCCCCATAACTCTCATCTCTATGGCCGTCCCATTACAACACAGGTATGTTTCTTATGTACGTGATGACTTCAAGTCCGGTATTCATTCATATTTGTAATTATTTCCTTATTGTAACATTGCCTATCATTATCAGAGCTGTCTTCATCCATCGCAGTTCAGTAAGTTACACCTTTGGTGTATGGAGATTGGTATGAATGATGTTAGGGCATTTTATCCATTTTATACCAGTCCTTTTGGCGTTCTTTCCATTGTAATAATCCTTTCCTCTTCAATATTATTATCTTCACCATAACCCACCATTATCGTCACCTCTATTAAGGTTGTAATTATCATCATTATCCTTCCATTATCCTTCTATTATCCTATTCTTATCTCTGTGGCAAATTTTACAATTCTCAATAATCTGTGTTCCCTTTCTGCCAACTTCTTCTGCAGAGACAACACGGGAGGCACCCACCATCTCTGTGTTACAAAGCCATTCATTTAGTCATCAATGGGCCTTGACTATGGGGCCACTGCCATTCCATTCCCTCATTATCAGTTATTATAACTAACTGCTCCTGCATGACAATGCTATTATTTTCATTAATAGCAATGTTAGTCTCAGATTGCAATGATAAACATCTTCCAACACCTATTATTTTATTACTTAGCACTTTTAATTGCATATGTCTATCAGACACCAAATGCTAACACTATATTTATATTAGACCTGATTCTCACTATACTAAAGGGAATCTGGCTTCTCAAGTGCCCACTATTCCTTTTAACAACTGCCTTAAAACCAATCATCTTTCTCATCTACTTAGCTCTTAGGTCACTTACACTGACATGGTGCTATGCAGGGCCGTAGCCAGAAAAAAATTTCGGGGAGGGTTGACAATGGGGGGGGGGTTGAAAATTTTGGGGAGGGTTGAAGATTTCGGGGGGGGGGGGGGGGGTTGAAACCTGCCTCCTAGCTCACGCTGAAGTAAAGAGCACAGCAGGGGGCAGAGCAGCCTTCAATAGCCTGCAGCTCTGCCCTTGTCAACCACCTCCACCAAGTCTGGCCTCCTTAATGAGAGCATTCAACACACACACACCCAACTTGGTTGCTTCACTACATTGGCTATTGCTGCAAGTAATGGCAGTGTGAATAAATTGTCAATATTTGATTGAGATAGTGCTTGCAGTTCTGGGGGGACTCTTCATTTTTTGCATCTCATAGACTTAGCAGGGGGATTGAGTTAACCAGTTAAAATTCATGAGTAAACCAGGTTTTTTTAAAAAAAATCTGAAACATTTCGGGGGGGGGGGGAGGTTTGAACCCCTAAAACCACCCCCTCGCTACAGGCCTGGTGCTATGTAACCAATCAGACTTAGGAAAACCCTGACCTTTCTTCAGAGTTCTCAATTCCCCTGAGCAGCTTTCTTTTGTCACTTCACAGAAGACTCCTGGTTTGTATCTCTGGCCTCTGCCATCAAAAGGAATCACAGGTCATAAGAAAGCCAACCAACCTGCTTCCCTGCCTGTTTGCAGGCAGCCACTCACTGCAAGACTTCAGAGCAGCATACAGTACATTTAACTTCAGTTGAGAGCTGTTTGTGTGGTCATCAGTAATTACATAGTTATTTTGGGACACAGCTTGGAGGTAACTAGTTGCAATTAACGATTTCCTCGTATTAGTTCTTTTTTCTAGAAATGAAGGCATAGCAGATTATGTCTTCTGCGCCTGAAGCCTGGTGCAACGTCAATTCCAGACAATTTCACCCTATGTCTGGAAGCTCTGTCGAACTGACTACGTGCTAGCAGACTGAAGGTGAACCCGCCGAAGACTGAGATTCTCTGGCATGGCCGCCCAGCAGGTCTGACTCCTCCATTACCCACCTTTGATGGTGCTGCTCTATCTCCATCGACCACTGTTAAGAGCTTAGCTGTAGTCCTGGATTCACAGCTGACAATGGAAGCTCAGATCGCTGCTGCCAGCAAACAGGCCTTTTTCCATCTATGACAAGCGAGGCAACTGGCACCCTACCTATGTGATGAGGCTCTGGAAACTGTCATCTATGCCACAGTCACGTCTAGGCTGGACTATTGCAACACCCTGTATGTTGGCCTTCCAATGTCTACAACCCGAAAGCTCCGTATTGTTCAGAATGCGGCAGCCAGGTTACTCACAAGAACGCCCATGAAATGCCATATAGCACCAGTGCTGCAACATTTACATTGGCTTCCAACTGAGTACCGTGGCCTGTATAAGATGCTAGTTCTGACCTTTAAAATTCTTTACGGCCAGGGTCCATTGTACCTTAGGGACCGCCTCTCCTTCTCCCATCATCGGAGGTCGCAACGACCAGCCCAATGTGACTTACTTTATATACCGGGTCCTAGAGAAGTGCACTTGGAAAGTACCAGACGCAGGGCTTTTTCTATTTCTGCCCCTGCCTTATGGAATTCCTTGCCACCCTATATGAGAGCCATGCGTGACTTAGGGCCTTTTACTCTAGCACTTAAGACCTGGCTTTTTACTAGAGCATTCGATCTCTGTTAATTTTTAATTTCTGTATGTATGTATTTTATGTTTTGCAATTTAGCTGTAAATTGCCTAGAGCATTCTCGGATGGAGGGCGATTAATAAGTAATTAAATATGATGAGGATGATGTCTAAACTGGCCACTTAGTTATTCTCCAGACTTGCTCCAGATCAACAGCCACAGAAGACAGGGCTGAACATTCGGCGATGTTGCATTGGTGACCAGCCACTCCATCTGGGACTAACTGCATTGGCCCCGCTGGTCCATCTCCATGTACTCTGTGTTGTTGCTCTTTGCCAGACACTGAATTTCTTGCCTAGTTGTTGTTATTGTCTCTGCTGAGGTCATAATGACTCCTTCTTTTTTGCTAACCATACGGGCATTGTGTTTTGATTTCATCCGATGCAACCATGGCAGCTGGATGCATGCCGAGAACTCTGTGGATGATGAGGAGTAATGACAGTGATATATGGATGACACATCCCCTTTCCTGATCAGTGGAGGGAAAGTGATGGTATCAGTGTGTGTGTGGGCAATGCAATGGGACAAAATGGACTCAGTCTAGCTGTCTAGATGGCTGCAAACTCCGAAGACATTCTACAGTTTCCTGCAAACCCCAAGCATCCCACAACCTTTCCTTGGGGCTTTATCACAGCCCTGCTTGTGCCATTTCACCTGCAAGCATGGCAAAATGGCAGGCATGGTGATGCTTCTCTCATCACAAGGGGAAGCATCACCTGACCAGGGTAGAAGTAGGAAACTTCCTTGCCGGTTGGAGGCAAGGTCTCCACTGGAAGTTGAGGGATGTCATGTGATAGGCTGTGTGCTCACCCATCCCTCAATGAGCTGGCAAGAGTCCTAGGATGCTTGAATTGGTAAGTCTGATGAAGTCCACAGTGTGGAGCAAAGTCAGGTTAAGTGCTAAAACTCCGTAACAGGAAATAGCAATGTGTCATGAGGTCTGCCCGTGCCACTTTCAGGGCATTTTTATTCAAGTAGACATGGGTTAAGTTATAACATTATAAAAAATAGAACTTCATTTCTTTGTAACTTTCCTTAACGTAGAATCAAGTGCTGGAAAGGTATAGGCCATTGAGTCCAACCTTCTACTTGGTGCAGGAAATCCAGCTAGAATATCCCCAGCAAGTAGCTGTCTAACCACCTCATCACACTGGAGCAATTTGCCCCTTTGCAACACTTTGAGGAGCTGGCCTGCTGCGTGCCATCACACGATGCTTGGCAGGCCCCACCCCATTGATGCTTGAAATGCTGAGAAAGTGTCACAAGATGAAAGGTAAGGTCTTTTTCGGATAGTTCCGTTGGAACTATCCACATTTTTCTATCCTTTCCCCCATCTGATGGAAGAAAGGGCAACATGGCAATCTGTGTTGCCACCCTTTCCCCCATCTGATAAAGACAGGGACAGGGCGCTAACGTACCTTGTCCCATTCCTTCAATGCAATGGGGGAAGGAGGGAGGACACGTGGGGTGCCACGAGGGACACGAGAAGAGTCCTAAGTCTCTTTTGGAAGACACTCAGGGAAAGAGACCCCACTAGTTGTATTGTCGAAGGCTTTCATGGCTGGAATCACTGGGTTGTTGTAGGTTTTTTCGGGCTATATGGCCATGGTCTAGAGGCATTCTCTCCTGACGTTTCGCCTGCATCTATGGCAAGCATCCTCAGAGGTAGTGAGGTCTGTTTTGTCTAGTTCCAACAGACCTCACTACCTCTGAGGATGCTTGCCATAGATGCAGGCGAAACGTCAGGAGAGAATGCCTCTAGACCATGGCCATATAGCCCGAAAAACGTACAACGACCCCACTAGTTATTTAAGTAATTGGTTCCAATGTCAAACTGCCCTTCCTACCAAGTTAGTCTTTATAATGGTCTGTTGAAATGCCATATACTGTCCTGTTACTCAAACCCTCTGGGACAGCTGATAACAACCTTGAACTATTTTGTGACAGCCCTTGAAATATTGAAAGAGGGCAATCATGACATCCCTCATGTTTCTCTTACCAAAGTTGAACATCCAAGTGCCTACAACATCTCCTCATGTGTGGTGTTTTCCATGTCCTTAATTCTCCTTGCTAAACTTTTCTGAATTCACGCCAAATTTTCTACATGCTTCCTTAAATGCAGACTATAACTTTTCTTGTCTTGGAAACCACAGTTCTATTAATGCAGGTGATATCAGACACCCCCCCCCCCCTTCATAATTAAGGGATAGTGACTTGTAGTTCTGCAAAGGGCAAGGGCACCAGACTACACAACAAGGGTTAAGTCTTGGTCACATTGCCAAGGCACTGACAACAACAAGGCCCCCACAAGGCTTTTTGGGAAATGGCTGGTTCTTGGGACTTCTGCCCTTTTGTGAGAGTTGTAGTTCCCCAAGGGCTGAGCGATGAATTCTGTTATTGATCAACTCAGCGCCCATCTGCTGACTTCTGCAGGGGGAAATGACTCTTTGCTGCCTGACTTGGACTGCAAACCACCTCCGCTTCCACAAACCTTCCCCAGGAGCATGGGATTTCCAGTTCTTTTAATAAATCAATATTGCAATAAAATAATAAAGATGTGGGGTGGGAAAGGGAATTTTTATATGAACTTTGTATGCATGAGATGCCATCCGCTTCCCTGCCTTCCCCTTTTCCCTCTTGACCTTTCCCTTACAAAAAGTGACCCAGGACTCTTTTGTTGATCAACTTATCTGCATGAAAAATAGCCATTGATTCCCTTATCTCATTTTCTGAGCTTGACTGGTGAGATGAGGAAGTTATGAGATTTTGGAGAGAAAAATGATTGAAATTTCAAAGGATAGTGTTGATCCCTTTCGAGGTCCGCAATCCAACCCTGTTGTTTCTTCCCCCAAAACCATTTCCAACAGGAAAACCTTTGTTTACAGCGGTCACACCTTGCCGGCCAAGACAAAGCCTCGCATTCCATTCTGGCTGGCAATCTGTAATCCCATCATTTCCCCATTGCCTGCGGTTGTCCTGCCTGGCCTGCTTCTGATTTGTCCATCCTCAGAAGCAAGGAAAGCCTGCTGATTGGCCCTCCAGAGGCAGAGGGCGGGCGGGACATTTGAAATGTTTTCCTTTGTATTTTGTCTATAAATATGCTTGTAAAATGCCTAGCAGTATGCTTGTGGTGGAATGATTCCTGCAATGCATCCGATATCAGCTGAATCGCAAATAAACGCCTCGGTCGCTTGAAAACCTTCTTCCACTTTGGTGAGGTATTATTATTTTTAATACTTTAATCATTTGAGATTGGCTTCGCTGGCCTCACCAAGGTATCCAGGACCCTTTTGGTGCGATCCTCGGGTTCTCCCCTCTTGAGGGGGCCCTGCTAAAAGTAGCTCGATATCACAGGTTAAAAAATAATTTGCCTTCATTGCTACTGTGTTATGATGAATTTGTGGTCAACAATAATCCCAAGGTCCTTTTCTCATGGAGTGCTGCTAAGACAAGTGTTTTCCAGTCTATGTTTGGTATTTGTGGTCTAAAGGTATAATTTTCCATTTATTTCTTTTGAATACAATACTATTAGTTTGAACCTAATTTTCTTGTTTATAGAGATGACTAGCTACTCCCAGTTTTTATCTTTTGCAAACAAGATAAGCTTTCCCTCTAATCCATCATGACACTCACATATGGTTCTAATCTCCTAATGCTCCACATTCTCTTCAGCATAATTTTAATACTCCAATATTTATTCTGAGTAATTCAAGTGGATAGCACCCCCATTTATGGATATTTTTCAACGATACTGATTTATAAGGTAGGTTTTCCAAAACTGAGTTCTATTTGTTTCCATCTATTTTTATTCACAGATCTGATTCCCAAGCAAGTCTTGTTCCTTTAGAGTTGCCAAATTTAGCCTCCTGATTATCTGATGTACTTTTGAAGCTTGCCCTCTTGTATTGTTTAGAGAATTCTTACATTTAAGCCCAGGAGAGGGCTTTTTTCCCATTTTTAAAGACCTCTTATAAAATGTTCCATAGCAAAAACAGGTGGAATTTCCCTCGACTTTTGGGGGCATTTTTGGTATATTATGAGGGCCAGAATAATAACCGAAGTGCCTAATATTGGTCCACTCTGTTCTGGGTTGAGTGCTTCAACTATTACCTGATTTCTGTGCAAAAGGAATGGGAAGAAGTTTAAACATATATTTTCAATATTATTAGAGCTCTACACAATTTAGTCTGAAAAGTCATTTATTTGCATTAATTCCAGCCATGTGGTTTTATTGCTTCCAATTTGAACAGGTATAGGTTTAGAAATAGTTTATCTATATATATAAAAGTGCTCTGTGCATAATGAGCTCCTTAAAAACAAAAGAACCAATGAACGAAATCACACCAAATTTGGCAACAAAATGTCTCACAACACAAGGAGTGACCATCACTCAAAAATTATAATTTTGTCATTTGGGAGTTGTAGTTCCTGGAATTTATAGTTCAACTACAATCAAAGAGCATTCTGAACTCCATCAATGATAGAATTGAACCAAACTTGGCACACAGAACTCCCATGGCCAACAGAAAATACTGGAAGGTTTTGGTGGGCATTGACCTTGAGTTTGGGAGTTGTAGTTCACCTACATCCGGACAGCACTGTGGACTCAAACAATGATGGATCCGGACCAGACTTGGCACAAGCACTCAATACGCCGAAATATGAACACAGATGGAGTTTGGAGAAAATAGACCTTGACATTTGGGAGTTGTAGTTACTGGGATTCACAGTTCACCTACACTCAAAGAGCATTCTGAACCCCACCAACGACAGAATTGGGGCAAACTTGCCACACTGAACCCTCATGACCAACAGAAAATACTCAGGTCCATCCAATCCAACTCCCTTCCCTAGGGCAAGAAAACGTAATCAAAGCCCTCCTGACAAAGAGCCATCCAGCCATAGATAGAGATAGATAGATAGATAGATAGATAGATAGAGATACGATTCACACACACACAGATATAGTATAATAGATTTGAAAGGGACCCCTAAAGAAGGACAAATATATGTTGCATGTTCCAGAGTAGGCAAACCAGACAATCTCCACATCAACACTGACAAGGAAACAGCATAAATACTGTTTACACACAAGCATAAAGAGATTATATATATTAGAAACCAACACTTTCTCATTACTTTATTTTCCAGATGAACAGACTGGGCCACAGCAACGCGTGGCAGGGGCAGCTAGTAAAAAATATGGACAAACTTACCTATTTACTATCTAAAAAGAAGGGCACTCCAAGGGAAGAAACAGACTCAATACTCAATAAAAGAAAAAAAATGAAAATATTTATTTCAACAAGAGAAAGGAATGGAAAAAATGAAAAGAGGGAGAAAGAAAACAAAGAAAAGAAACAGAAGAAAAAGAAAGGAAAAGGAGAGAACCTCAGAGAAGACGCTGGGAAGTCAAGATCTCTACATTCTTATCTGATTTTAAAGCTATTTATACATCTTTCTATTTTCTATTTATTTTTTTCTCACTACCCTTCCTTCTACCTTGCCCACCCCTCTATCCCTCAACCCTTTTTTCCATACCCTACACTAACCTATATCTATATCTTCATCTTTATATATCTATTTCTACTTAAAGATTTTCGCTATTTTATGCTATTTTACGATAATTAATGTACTCTTTTAAAAATTAAATAAAGATTATATAAAAAAGAAATAGTTAATTCTGTATATTGCTCTTTCTTTCCATCCCTGTTTAAATAAGGAGTATTCTAAGAATGGACAGAGGGACACTAAACATCACTTCTGCAAACGGGTTGTCTATTCTCTCTCATGACTTCTTAAAGTGATCTGAATTTTTTCCCCATCTGATGATTAAATAATATGCTTCTCTCTATTTGCATTCAAGCTATGGAAGTTTCTTCTATTGCAAATTTTCCTAACTGGGCCAATTTGAATGCATCGTACTACAGTTCTAGATTTGATAGGGCCAACCCTCCCTGTAATAGTGATCATATTTGGTACTATTAATACATTTTAAGAATTTTCCTCCAGCTATGACTTTTTCCAAGGTTTTTTTTTTTTTTTGCTACTTTGAAAACTGCCTTTCTTTTAGACATAGGGCTGGTTTAAAATAGGAATATAAAATTAGGCAAAATGTGAGCTTTGAAAACTCCTAGTCTGCCTAATAATGATAACGGTAGTGTTAATCATTCTTTTAGGTTTTTCTGCATATAGTACTACTAGCTGTCCCCTGCCACGCATTGCTGTTGCCCATTCTGTTGATCTGGAAAATAAAGTAATGAGAAAGTGTTGGTTTCTAATATATGTAATTTCTTTATGCTTGTGGGTAAACAGTATTTCTTGCTGTTTCTTTGTCAATGTTGATGTGGAGAGTGCCTTGTTTGCCTACTTTGGAACATGCAACATATCATTGTCCTTCTTTAGGGGTCCCTTTCAAATCTATGATACTATATCTGTGTGTATGTGAAATATATATATCTATATCTCTGGCTGGATGGCTCTTTGTCAGGAGGGCTTTGATTACGTTTTCTTGCCCTGGTGAAGGGAGTTGCACTAGATGGCCTTGAATATTTTCTGTTGGTCATGGGGTTCTGTGTGGGAAGTTTGCCCCAATTCTGTCGTTGATGGGTTTCAGAAAACTCTTTGATTGTAGGTGAACTATAAATCCCAGTAACTACAACTCCCAAATGTCAAGGCCTATTTCCCCCAAACTCCATCTGTATTCACATTTGGGTGTATTGAGTGCTTGTGCCAAGTTTGGTCCAGATCCATTATTGTTTGAGTCCACACTGCTCTCTGAGTGTAGGTGAACTACAACTCCCAAACTCAAGGTCAATGCCCACCAAACCCTTCCAGTATTTTCTGTTGGTCATGGGAGTTCTTTGTGCCAAGTTTGGTTCAATTCCATCGTTGATGGGGTTCAGAAAGCTCTTTGATTGTAGGTGAACTATAAATCCCAGCAAGTAACTCCCAAATGACAAAATCCTAATTTTTTGAGTGATGGTCACTCCTTGTGTTGTGAGACGTTTTGTTGCCAAATTTAGTGTGATTTCGTTCATTGGTTCTTTTGTTTTTAAGGAACTCATTATGACCAGAGCATTTTATATATATAGATATAATCTTATACACAAGATGTGCTGGTTTTTTTTAATCAACAATATTCCTAAATATTTAAATCCTGAAAAACTAGTTGATAAATAGGACATTCTTTTTAGATGTGATTGATCTTCCTTGGACATGTTGATATTGTGGATTTATCGTAATCTATTTTGAGTCCTGTTTATATCTGAAACTTTTCCAAGATTAATAGCAGCTGTCCTAGACATTGTTTTGGATTTAATAAAAATGCTAAAACATTTTTATTACAAATATATGTACTTTATCCTCAGTATTTTGAATTGTTATGCCTTGGATTTCAAGCTTTCCTTATCAATTCCACTAATGGTTCTATTGCTAGAGGAAAAAGAATAGGAGGGAATGGGCACCCTTGTTGGGTTCCTCTAGATATTGGGAATTGTTTGGAATTTCCACCATTTACTGTTACTACCATTTTTGCATTTTCATTTAACTGTTTTATAATGGCTACAAATCCACCTTCCACATTCATTTCTTTTAAAAGCTCTATCAAATAGTTGTGCTCAATATAGTCAAAAGTTTTCACTCCATCTACAGATATTATGCTTACTGGATTCTTGTGGGACTGACTCTTATAAATTACTAGCTGTGCCCTGCCACACGTTGTTGTGGCCCAGTCTGCTGATCTGGAAAATAAAGTAATGGTTTCTAAGATATGTAATTCCTTTATGCTTGTGGGTAAACAGTATTCCTTGTTATTTATGGGTCAGTGTTGATGTGGAGATTGTTTGGTTTGCCTACTCTGGAACATGCAACATATCATTGTTCTTCTTTAGGGGTCCCTTTCAAATCTGTGATACTATATCTCTGTGTGCGTGAATCATCTCTCTCTCTCTCTCTCTCTCTCTATATATATATATCTATGGCTGGATGGCTCTTTGTCAGGAGGACTTTGATTACGTTTTCTTGCCCTGATGAAGGGAGTTGGATTGGATGGCCTTAAGTATCTTCTTTTGTTATGATGGGTTCTGTGTGGGAAGTTTGCCCCGATTCTGTCGTTTGTGGGGTTCAGAATGCTCTTTGATTGTAGGTGAACTATAAATCCCAGTAACTACAACTCCCAAATGTCAAGGCCTATTTCCCCCAAACTCCATCTGTGTTCATATTTGGGCGTATTGAGTGCTTGTGCCAAGTTTGGTCCAGATCCATCATTGTTTGAGTCCACAGTGCTCTCTGGATGTAGGTAAATTACAACTCCTAAACTCAAGGTCAATGCCCACCAAGCCCTTCTAGTGTTGTCTGTGGGTCATGGGAGTTCTGGTGCCAAGTTTGATTCAATTCCCTCGTTGATGGAGTTCAGAATGCTCTTTGATTGTAGGTGAACTATAAATTCCAGCAACTACAACTCCCAAATGACAAAATCCTAATTTTTTGAGTGATGTTCACTCCTTGTGTTGTGAGACGTTTTGTTGCCAAATTTGGTGTGATTTCGTTCATTGGTTCTTTTGTTTTTAAGGAACTCATTATGCACATAGCATTTATATATAGATAGATATTTAATGGAATCTACAAATGTCAGCCTAGCACAAATCCAGTCTGCTCTGAACAACAACAACAACAACAACAATATATTTGTATTCTGCCCTATTTCCCAGAGGGGACTTGGGGAGGATTCTGGCATATATAGATACAAAGGCAAACATTCAGTGCTTAGAAACAGTGACCCACAAATACACAGATAAAGGTAAAGGCTTCCCCTTTCATCTCCAGCTCTGGAGTGGTGCTCATTTCAATTTCTAAGCTGAAGAGCCTGCATTGTCCATAGACACCTCCTGGTCATTTGGCTGACATGACTGCATGGAACACTGTTTACCTTTCTGCCAAGCGATACTTATTAATCTATTCACATTTGCTTGTTTTTGAACAGTTAGGTTGGCAGAAGCTGGGGATAACAGTGGGAGGTCACCCCATCCCATGGATTTGAACTGTCCTGTCAACCTTCTTAATATATTAGCAAAGGCTATAAAGCTGAACATGAGGTCTACAACAAGATGGATGTCTCCCAATACAATGGCAAGATTTAAAGCCTAACAGGAGGCCTGAAACAAAAGGGAGCCTCTCCCAAAAAATATAATTACAAGAGCTTAAAGCCTATCATGAAGCCAAAACTTAGTACAGCCCTTATGCTCTGCTGGGAAATCCCTGCCAAAATATGCCAAGGGCAGAAACTGCCCCAACTGTAGGGGCAAAGGCATAGCAATGGGAACCATACTATCTCGAAAAGGAGAGGGTGGAGCCTCCTACCTCATGCTGAATCAAAGAGCACAGCAGGGGGGCACAGTAGCCTTAGATAGACTGCAACTCTGCCCCTGTCCACCACCCCCATCACATCTCATCTCCTTCGTGAGGGCCTTCAAATCCCCCCACCTTCGGTGCCATAGGCTTTGCCAGCCAGTTATGGGTGGGCCAATTTGGTTGCTTCCATTATATCGGCTATTGCTGCAAGTAATGACTGTGAACAAATTGTCAAAATTTGGTTGAGTTAGTGCTTGCAGTTCTGGAGAGACTTATTTAATTTTTGCTTCTCATAGACTTAGCAGGGGGATTTGGTTAACCAGTTAAAATTCATTCATGATTAAACCAGGTTTTTAAAAACCTGAATAATTTCAAAGGGGGGAGGGGTGGAGGTTGAAACCCTACCCCCCCCCCCCCCCGGTTACAGCCCTGATCCTAATTAACATTATGGTGAATTGGATTAAGTGGTTCTAGTATAGTTACTATTTTTGTCCTAATCTATTACTCTGGAAGTTTTCTTCCCAACAATGTACCAATATAAAAACAAAGTAATTGAGGTCTTTGGTCATCTTCATTTGTTTTTGTAGAAATTGGTATTAAGGCCATCTAGGCATGGTGATTTATTTACTTGTAATCTATCAATTTATTTTATAATAGCCGTCCCCTGCCACGCGTTGCTGTGGCCCAGTCTGGTGAGCTGGAAAATAAATTAATGTGAAAGTGCTGGTTTCTAATATATGTAATTTCTTTATGCTTGTGAGTTTTTAGCTCCTCCCACCATATGTGGCATCCACAGATTCTCCAGTCCAACTTGGAAGTTTCAGCATGCGCCCTGTAAGATGACACCCAACGTATAAGATGACCCCTGACTTTTGAGAAGATGTTCCTGGGTTAAAAATAGTCTTATACGCCAGAAAATACAGTATGTGATTCACACACACACATATATGTATATGACATAGATAGTATCATAGATTTGAAAGGCACCCCTAATGAAGGACAATTATATATTGCATGTTCCAGAGTAGGCAAACCAGATAATCTCTACATCAACACGGACAAAGAAACAACAAGAACATGCAACATATCATTGTCCTTCTTTAGGGGTCCCTTTTAAATCTGTGATACTATATCTCTGTGTGCGTGAATAATCTCTCTCTCTCTCTCTCTCTCTCTCTCTCTATATATATATCTATGGCTGGATGGCTCTTTGTCAGGAGGACTTTGATTACGTTTTCTTGCCCTGATGAAGGGAGTTGGATTGGATGGCCTTAAGTATTTTCTTTTGTTATGATGGGTTCTGTGTGGGAAGTTTGCCCCGATTCTATCGTTTGTGAGGTTCAGAATGCTCTTTGATTGTAGGTGAACTATAAATCCCAGTAACTACAACTCCCAAATGTCAAGGTCTATTTCCCCCAAACTCCATCTGTGTTCATATTTGGGCGTATTGAGTGCTTGTGCCAAGTTTGGTCCAGATCCATCATTGTTTGAGTCCACAGTGCTCTCTGGATGTAGGTGAACTACAACTCCCAAACTCAAGGTCAATGCCCACCAAACCCTTCTTGTGTTGTCTGTGGGTCATGGGAGTTCTGTGTGCCAAGTTTGATTCAATTCCCTCGATGATGGAGTTCAGAATGCTCTTTGATTGTAGGTGAACTATAAATTCCAGCAACTACAACTCCCAAATGACAAAATCCTAATTTTTTGAGTGATGGTCACTCCTTGTGTTGTGAGACGTTTTGTTGCCAAATTTGGTGTGATTTCTTACACACTTAATATAATAAGATTATTAAGAATAGCTTTGGCCATAACTTCATAACCACAGATGTATTAAGAATATGCTACTTTCTAAAGCATAATAAGACCCTAAGCCTTTCAAATCTATGATACTATATATGTCATATACATATATGTGTGTGTGTGAATCACATACTGTATTTTCTGGCATATAAGACTATTTTTAACCCAGGAACATCTTCTCAAAAGTCAGGGGTCATCTTATACGTTGGGGGTCATCTTACAGGGCGCATGCTGAAACTTCCAAGTTGGACTGGAGAATCTGTGGATGCCACATATGGTGGGAGGAGCTAAAAACAACCGTGGTCACATCCCCACCATATGTGGCAACCGTATGAAAGCAGCAAGGGTGGTGCTATTCAAGTATGGTACAAGATAATCCACTCACCAGGATTCGTGGGAAGAAGTGACTAAATGCGGTCCCAATAACGAGGTGAGGGGGCGCTTCACCAGGAAGGTGTAAGTGAAGGGTGGAGCAAGCTGCAGGCATCCAGGATGCCCGGGATATGGAAAAAAGAGATAGAGTGATGATGTGCCCCCCAAAACGTGTCTCTTTAACCCGTCTGGCCTGCCCTTGTATCCTGTTACCGTATCTCCTTCTCTGCCTCTCAGATCTTGCTCCTGAGGACTGCAGTGAAGCAGCGCAGGCACACATGTGCGAGATCTGAGAGGCAACGAAGGAAGTACGATAATAGGAAAATTACCATATTGAAATGAAATCTGTTTTTTAAATTTTTATTTGGTGTGCTTTGGAAGAGAGTTGGTCTTATACGGTGAGTATATCCCAAACTCTATATTTTAACTGGAAAAGTTGGGGGTTGTCTTATGCGCTGGAAAATATGGTATATCTATCTATATCTATAGCTGGATGGCTCTTTGACAGGAGGGCTTTGATTATATTTTTTCGCCCTGGTGAAGGGATGTCCTTAAGGCAGAATTTCTCAACCTGGGGATCGGGATCCCTGGGGGTAGGGTCATGAGGAGGGTGTTAGAGGGGTCGCCAAAGATCATCAGAAAACACAGTATTTTCTGCTGGTCATGGGGGTTCAGTGTGGGAATTTTGGCCCAATTCTATCACTGGTAGGTTCAGAATGCTCTTTGATTGTAGGTGAACTATAAATCTCAGTAACTACAACTGCTTAATGTCAAGGTCTATTTTCCCCTATCTCCATCTGTGTTCATATTTGGGCATATGGAGTATTTGTGCCAAGTTTGGTCTAGATCCTTCATTGTTCGAGTCCACAGTGCTCTCTGGATGTAGGTAAAGTACAACTCCAAAACTCAAAGTCAGTGCCCACCAAACTCTTCTAGTATTTTCTGTTGGTCATGGGAGTCCTGTGTGCCAAGTTTGGTTCAATTCCATCGTTGGTGGAGTCTAGAATGCTCTTTGATTATAGGTGAACTATAAATCCCAGCAATTACAACTCCCAAATGGAAAAAATCATAATTTTTTGAGTGATGGTCACCCCTTGTGTTGTGAGACGTTTTGTTGCCAAATTTGGTGTGATTTCGTTCATTGCTTCTTTTGTTTTTAGAGTACTCATTACGCACAGAGCATTTATAGATAGATAGATAGATAGATAGATAGATAGATAGATAGAGATACACACACACACACACACACACACACACACACAGAGATTTCTCCAATAGTTATAGGGGCATTCAGTAGATCTCCCTGATAATAATTTTCATATATTTAATAGGCAGTTTCCCTTATAAACTCCTTAACATTCGTGCTCCTATCAGAGAAATATAGCTCAGCATAAAATTCTTTGAAGGAATTATTTATTTCATTTGGATTTCAAATGAAGGTATTGTTTTGATCTTTAATCAAACTTATACTATTTTTAATTTTTTAAGTGCATTGGCCAGTAATTTTGTATTTCCGTTGTTAAATTCATAGTACGACCTTTTGAAATATACTAGGGCAGAATGTGTTTTATCTTTTTCTAGGGATTCCAGTTCTCATCTTCCTTGGCATAATTCCATGTTCCCTTACTTCCGATTTTATGCTCTTTCAATAATTCCTCAAGACGTGTTTGTATTGCTTCTCTGACTTTGTTCTTTTTATTCATCCTTGAGCCTTCAGTTGCAAAATTGCCTCTTGTGACGGCTTTCATTACACTCTGGTCTATCACTCCAATCAAATAATATTTTCCCCAATGCTCTTTCATTTTCTCTACCACCTGTTTATTCAAGAGCAGAGTTTTATTTTGCCTCCAGGTTGTATTACCTGTTCTTATTGCTAGACCCCATCTTGTACTTATTAATGAGTGACCAGGCCATAAGACAGGCGCAAGGGACATTTCTTGAAATGCTGGTGTAATGCCTCCTGTTATTAGAATATAATCTATTCTAGAGTAGCTTCCCTGAATAGAATATATAATGCCTTTCTTTTGGATGTAATTTCCTCCAAGCATCAACTACTTAATTTGTATTCTTGTAAAAGAGAGTATTCTATGACCCTGATTGTCACTTCTCTCCAGTTCACAGCGGCCACCATTTCAGCTTCTATTCTGCCATAGCCAGGAATTGTCACTCTCATCCTGGCACATATTGCTGTTAATTCTTCTCCGGTAGCAGCCATGAATGCCCAATTTTCACCCTGTAACACAATTTTGAAGGTGAAACTCCACCTGTAAATGAATCCTGCTTCCCAGAATGCTCTTATCATTGGTTTCCATTACATTGTCTTCCTTATTGTCTCAGGTGGCACATCTTAATTGTCTTCCCTTTTTTATTCTTGCTCAGAGTTGCTCTGTCTTTGGTAGAGTTGCTCTGTCTTTGGATATCTTGAAATTTTGATGATAAAGTTTCTGATAGAGCTCTTAGTAGATGCTGATCTGTGTATTCACCCAATTCTGTGAATTCTCTCTTTTTTTAAATATAATTTTTATTCAAGTTTTTTTTGAATAGGGGATTATAATGAAAAGATCATTCACAGATCCCGGCCCTGCCACCAGTATAATATAGCCAGGACCCAGGGGAATAATACTTCACTAATATATCCCCTAACACACACACACACACGTTCCTTCAGCTGCTATATTGCCCACAACTGGCCACCACTTTGAAGAATCAGTGAAAAGGATTTTATTTATTAAGGCTCCAACTGGACACCAACACGATCCTGTCACAAAGCACTTCGATGCGTGCTGAGGAAACATGAATGTGTATTGGTAGAGTTGCTGCCACCACTCAAAATGGATTTGAGAAATTATCTTGATGTTATGCCTGAAGTAAATCTTATTGTACACCAGCCCTCCTTTTAGTTCCCTTTAAAATGTCTGAGGTAAAAAGATGTTAAAAATTACTAGAACCGATCTTATGGAATGAATCAATCCTGAGGCTCTATGGAAAGTTGAACTAGAACAAAGTTTATTTATATACTGGAACAAACAATTAAATTCCTCTTTGAGGTACACAAGCATATTTGGTTATCAAAGCACAATCTTCTTAAATGGTTTCTGAGTCTTAACAAGCTTAATGGTTTCCTTAACTGTGTTTCTTTTCTTTAACGTGAGCAAGTCCCCTCTGACAAACCAATCCTGGCTGTCCCCCAGAGTATCTAGTCTCCCTAGAAATACCCTGTCCGCTAGAGAGTAAAAACAACTTGTGTGCTAACACTCACACAAGTTAACAGGTGGCTATCTTGACCCAGGCCAATCTCTATAGACACACTTGCCTTCAAACACTCTCTCTCAGGAAAACTTCAGCTCACTCGAAATCTACCCACTATTATTCAGCTCAAAAAATCCAATCTCTTCTCTCTGGATCAAAATCCAAGCTCTCTTTTCCCTCTGTCAGACGTTGACAGCCTTTTTACACTCACAGCTTCAGCTCCTCCCATCTCTCTTAACCAATCCTGGGCTAGCTGAGCTCCTCCCCTCTTCTGATCTGCCTCTTCTAAGATGTCTGCCTCACTGCCTTACCTTCCTAACATGGAGGCTGGCTTACTGACTTCTAGGCTTCGGCCTACAAAGGTATGAATCATGACAGGGATACATTGAGAGAATGTCAATCATCGACATATCTTACAATTAAAAAAGAAAAAAGGAGCCCAGAGGGATGGGTTAGGTATGGTTTGGGGGGGGGGGGAGGTCTGAGTAATAGGAAAATAGAAGGGGAAAAAAAGGGGGGAAAAGGAAGGATAAAGGAGGGGTGTGTGCGAGGGTTGGAGGATGTAGAGGGGGGAGTTGGTGCTCTTATTTATTTATTTTACCCCAAATAGTGTAATTCGTGTTAATATTGTCTTCTTGTCTTGTCTCTCTCATGGCTATGTCTAGTTGATATTGAAGTATTTTTTGACTGGGGACCAGTCCGTCTTATTTTCGCCAGTCGTTTGTTTGTTTTTCAAACATTGTGTTAGTACATCCATGTTCATTATGTCTAGAAGTTTGAGCATCCATTCTTTCACCGTTGGTATCTCTTTATTTTTCCATTTCCTGGCCACCACTATGCTCACCACTGTTGCCATGTGGAAAAAGAGCTTGTCCTTATTCTTTTCGAATTCGAAGTCCAGTAAACCCAATAGGTAGTATTCTGCTTTCATCTCTTTCCTCATGTCTAATATCTTGTTTGTTATTTCATGAATCTCTTTCCAGAATATTTTGATTTTGTCACATGTCCACCATAGATGGAAAAAGGTGCCCTTCTTTCCTTGGCATTTCCAACACGATTCAGGAACATTTTTGTAACATTTTGCCAGTTTACTGGATGTGGTGTACCATTGGTACAACATTTTGATCGAATTTTCCCTCAAATCATAGGAATTTATCACTTACCAGACCCAATTCAAGGTGAAGGTGCTTACCTACAAAGCCCTAAACAGTTTGGGACCCACCTACCTGCGTGACCGCATTTCCGTATATGAACCCACACAATCCCTTCGTTCATCTGGTGAGGCACTGCTCATGATCCCACCAGCATCGCAGTGTCGTGCTTTTGTTACTGTTTTATTGCTTGCTTATTATTGTTGCATTGTATTGTTGTCTGTGTGTTTTTGTTAATGATGTACTTTGGGCTCGGCCTCTTGTAAGCCCACCGAGTCCTGCGGGAGATGGTAGTGGGGTACAAATAAAGGTTTATTATTATTATTATTATTATTATTATTATTATTATTATCTTTTCCCATTCTGTTATTCCAATTGTATGTCCTAGGTTTGCCGCCCATTTCGATATATAATTTTTAGTTTGATTTTTCTCTGTCGTCCAGCCTAATAGAATTTTATACAGTTTAGTGATCCCCTTTTTTCCCGAGATCATAATCTTTTCCCGATATTTTTCTCCAGTCTCGAAACCTACTTTTTTGTCTTTATTAAAGGCTTCATTAAGCTGTCTATATTGAAACCATGATATATCTCCATATGTTGTTCTGATTTCTTCCAATGTCTTTATTGTGTATACCTCCCTATTTTTCTTTAAGATGTCTTTGTACCTAGGCCATTTCTCCCATCCCAGCTCTCTTCTTTGTGTTGCTTCGAGAGGAGAGATCCATAAAGGTGTTTTTTGGTAGAATTTAGCTTTATACTTCTCCCATATTTTAATCAATGAGGATCTAATAAAATGGTTTTGTGTATTCTCTCAATGACATCCCTTTGTATCAAAATATCGAGATTTATTTTTTTTGCACCATGCCAAAAATGTCTCAAGGAGATTGTTTTGGTGTTTCTCCAAGAACTTGTGAATGTGGATATTTCAACACCTGTCCCTATTTTATTGATCTTCCAACTTTGTAGTTGTTTGATCTCTTAGTAATCTGTTTAGGTTTTCTTCATGTCTTAGATGTAATTCCAATAATTCTCCTGCTATTTTACTAATGTTTGCCACTTGAGTAGGGTTTTTTTCATCTCTTCTTGCAGTATCTTACCTCTCTAGATAGGTCGGCTTAGAATTCCTGTTTTAGTTGTTTTGGATAGTCTATTATTCCCAAATTTCTCTCATCTCTAGTTTTGTTGTATCTTGTTGTTTTCCCCTCTCCGGGTATCCTCTTGCCTTCCTTGACTCTTTCTTCACTCTTGTATGCAAAATAGCTTTCATCCTCCTTTATTTGCCTGCTCCTAGTGGCATCTTATTGATGGTTTATTATGTCTTGGCATCTTTGCTTTTTCTTTCCTGAATATTTCTCATCCTGTTCCAATTTATCACTCTTAAAGTTGATTATTAATAAGGGAAGAAAAGTAGATAAAGCATTTCCCCAGAAGAACATTTCTCCAAGCGTCTTCTGTCATTTCTGGCTTTGAAATGTGGTCCTCCTGGCCACAAACAACATGGAGATGTTGGAAACCCAAGCACTTTCAATTCAATCCCCTCACTGCTGTTAAAGCAACTGAGGATTTTAGATTGCATTGGGTCCCCTGCATGTCTATATTAATTCTGATTTTTTTAAGCTCAAGTTTCACCATTTGCTCTTCTCTCTATTGCAATTCAATGTCACAAATACTTTGTGTATTCAAGCAAACAGAGCATGTGACCCTAGAAATGTCATACAAAAACTCAGTCTTTTCTGTCAGATCTTTTTTGATGCTTTCCCCACTAATACGAAAGTGCAATGGTAAACAATCCCACAGGAAGAGGAGTAAAAGATCACTGTGTTGTTTAAATCACGCTCAGGAAATCTGAAGTTGCAACTTGATTCTATTTTTTTCCGTGTCCGGAGCAACTTGAGAAACTGCAAGTCACTTCTGGTGTGAGAGAATTGGCCGTCTGCAAGGATGTTGACCAGGGGATGCCCAGATGTTTTGATGTTTTACCATCCTTGTGGGAGGCTTCTCTCATATCCCCGCATGGGGAGCTGAAGCTGACAGAGGGAGCTCACCTGCACTCTCCCTGGTTTCAAACTTCCAACCTGTCAGTCTTCAGTCCTGCCCAGGCATGTAGCCGGGGGGGGGGGGGCTTGGGGGGCTTCAGCCCCCCCCCCCCGAAATTCTCATGGTGGTTTGTGAAAAGGCCTTACTGGTGCATTATTTAAACTGTTATGTTTATTCATATCATGATCTGATCACCCTGCTCAATATATCCCATATATATGGGGGTATTGGGGTAACAATACAAAAGGTTTGCTAGGGTAGACCCTCTTTCACTCGGACTCAGCCCCCCCGAAACAAACTCAGCCCCCCCCCCCCCCGAATCGAAATCCTGGCTACGGGCCTGGTCCTGCCGGAACAAGTGTTTATCCCACTATCCAACCGGGGGCTCACTTGATTCTATAGCCTTAGTTAATTAACCAATTAAATGGCTGTTCTGAAACTGTAATCTTGTAATTACATGGTTTGACATATGAATTTGACATGCTTATCAAAAAATATAGACTTTCTGACATATATGTTCAAATATCTGCTTGAGCAATGAAGTTTACTAGGTGGCCTTAATCTAATTGAAATTTTGAAGAGTTTTACTTTTTGGATTACACTTTGCAGAATCTTTCAACCAGCAATTATGATCTGCTGGTTGATGCGCGTGGGAGCTGAGGAGCTGTAGACCTCAAAAACAACTTTTCTATGCTCTGGTATCTTTCAGCTGAAGGCTAAGAAATCATTACTAGGATAAAAGGGGAGAAGTGGAGAGTGAAGAACCATGTATGTTGCTTTTGTTATTGAGCCATTATACACTACAATTTAGTTCATCAAGAGTCTTGAAGCAAATATATGATTTTTTCCTTTTTATTATATTATTTTCCACGATTCAGAGTTGCAAAATTCTGAATTGCTAGAGGTTACAGAATAGACCTAGGAGCAGCTGTGTTCTACAAACTATCAATTCTAACACCTTAATAAAATGTATTAGTTTGATGATTTTGTGTAACTTCCATCCTTTATATACTTTGTCAATTCCTTATATGAAGTTATAAACAATTTCTAATGTATGTATCAAAGTGTAACTTGAAGGCAGCCACCTTTCTGTGACCCAGTTTCCTTAATCTTTTGGGAAAGGGAACTGTGGCCAGAATCCTTCTAGCCATTTTCCAAACCAGATAATTATCAGGACAATGTATTGTCGAAGGCTTTCATGGCTGGAATCACTGGGTTGTAGGTTTTTTCGGGCTATATGGCCATGTTCTAGAGGCATTTCTCCTGATGTTTTGCCTGCATCTATGGCAAGCACCCTCAGAGGTAGTGAGGTCTGTTGGAACAGACCTCACTACCTCTGAGGATGTCCAACAGACCTCACTACCTCTGAGAATGCTTGCCATAGATGCAGGCAAAACATCAGGAGAAATGCCTCTAGAACATGGCCATATAGCCCGAAAAAACCTACAACAACCCAGTTATCAGGACGTTTGTGTATATGCAAACAGTGAGCCCTTTGTTAACAACATATGCCCAGGACATTTGTTCATTCAGCTTGAAGCCGAGATTCTGCAACTTCTATAGAAGAAGGGGCTTAGTAGATACAGATTCATTTACTTCTTAGTGCCAGCAGCCAAGATTGTCTGGAAATGACTCCTTTGTCTTTTGGGTCTTGCACTTTTTTCTTGCACAGCTGGACACAACTGGACAATTCATCAGCATATCTACACCATTGTTTCCACATAGACAGTGCCCTCCCAGGGGGTGTCCCTGCAATGCAACGGCTTGTTGAACTGACCAACTACTGGCTGTCATTATTTTATGACAGCCAGTGACCAGGATTGTAGCGCAGCTGGCTGAGTGTCAACTGCATTAAGTTCACTCTGACCATCAGGTCATGAGTTCGAAGCCAGCCCGGGTTGGAGTGGGCTTCCAACTAATTGTGTAGCCTGTTGTCAACCTTTGCAAGCCAAAAGACAGTTGCATCTGTCAAGTAGGAAAATTAGGTACCACCTTGTGTGGGGAGGCTAAATTAACTAATTTATGAGGCCATAAAAAAGACTCCAGCTAAGCACTCCAGCAAAAGCATGCGTGGAATGCGGAAGTACTTCATCAGTGTTGCAGATGGACGATGAAAGTGACAGCTCCCCTGGCGGCCAGAAAAGGTTAAATAGCCTCTGTGTATGTCTGTATACATTGTATGTCAAATTGGCATTGAATGTTTGCCATATATCTGTACAATGTAATCTGCCCTGAGTCCCCTGCGGGGTGAGAAGGGCGGAATATAAATACTGTAAATAAATAAATAAATAAATAAATAAATATGATTCTATGATATTGTGATATTTCCCCTTTACTGCTAGCATTCCCTCTTTCCTTGCTTGATCTTGTTGAATCTGCAGTCCTGGAAACAGTCACTACGTTCCTTGGCAGAAACCATATTAGCTAGGTCTAACACAACCAGCCAGCTATAGGGAGCTACATTTTGTTTAAGGAAATACTGGGTTAATTTAATCTGATCTGGAAAGTGAGAATAAAAAGTCCTTAAAATGCTGGGAATTCCCTTGCAATATTTCAGGATGGGGGAAATGCCATGCAGCTATTTTTTTAAAAAAACAACTCCAACACACAAGAAAAACACAAAGAAATAAAGCCATTGACTATCTGGTGTTTCTATCTTATCTGGATGGACCCTATGTTTTGATCTATATAGATTGCATTCCTTCTTTCAAATATAACAGGGTAGAATACTATTTTATTTCATAATGAAAATAGTAACAAGAGTTGGCTTATATATCACATATTTTACTTTTCTATGGTCTTCCAAAAGTTTTGGCCTTGAGTTGCCAAAAGCCCCACACAACATGGCCCGATGGCAGGGATTCCAGGAAGTGAAGTCCAAAAATCTTGAGGGATAAAGACTGAGAACCACTATGGCTTTTGGCAACTTTCTGCATTTGTAGCAAAGGTGGGATTAGGACCGCTTCTGCAAAGCCCATACTTATTGTGTGACCTAGCATAATAATATTCACGGTCCCATAGGTCAGCTTTCCAATACCCCATTTCTGAATTCTACTGGTTGCAGTCTCCTATAAAATGTTTCATCCATATGCTCAGAAGCCAGACTTCTAACTGGGGCAAATTACAGGGAGCCGTCAATCCCCCTGTTCAAGGAGCTCCACTGGCTGCCGTTCATTTTCCGGTCCCAATTCCAGGTGCACGTCATCACCTATAAAGCCCTGAATGGTTTGGGACCCACCTACTTTTGCAACCAACTCTCCTACCACAAACCTGCACGATCCCTTCGCTCTTTTGGAGAGACCCTTCTTTCGCCCTCCCTCTATCATAGGCTCGACTTGTGGGAACGAGAGAGAGGGGCTTCTCCACGGTGACCCCCCATTTTTAGAACTTGCTACCTGGGAGATCAGGCAAGCCCTACCCTAGCAGCTTTCAAGAAATAGTTAAAAGCTTGGCTCTTCCGGTGTGCCTTCGGAGAGTGACCACTCAACTCATTAGTTTGTTTCCACCTTTAACTGTCCTCATGATAAAGCATGATATATATTCCTATCTCATCCAGTGTTTTAACCTTTTAATGTTTTATCTCATATGTCTGGTCCGCCCTTTGTGTTTGATTTTACTATGCTATTTTATTCTGTTTATTTTATTTGTTATTTTATATATTTTGTTATGATGTATTTTTGTTGTTTTCTATGTCTAATTATGTTGTATTATTTTTGGCCTTGGCCTCATGTTAGCCGCCCCAAGTCCCCTTTGGGGAGATGGTGGTGGGTTATACAGATTATTATTATTACTATCATCATCATCATCATCATCATCATCATCACCCAAATACCTGGGAGTCACTCTGGACCGTGCTCTTACCTACAAGAAGCACTACCTGAACATCAAGCAAAAAGTGGGCGCTAGAAACAATATCATATGAAAGCTGACTGGCACAACCTGGGGATCACAACCAGACACAGTGAAGACATCCGCCCTTGCTCTATGCTACTCTGCTGCTGAGTATGCATGCCCAGTGTGGAACACATCTCACCACACTAAAACATTGGATGTGGCTCTTAATGAGACATGCCGCATTATCACAGGGTGTCTGCGCCCTACACCACTGGAGAAATTACACTGTCTAGCCGGTATTGCACCACCTGACATCTGCCGGGAAGTAGCAGCCAATAGTGGGAGGACCAAGGGAGAGACATCTCCAGCTCATCCCCTCTTTGGGTATCAGCCAGCACGTCAACAACTTAAATGAAGAAATAGCTTTCTTAGATCTACAGAGACACTCACTGGAACACCTCAGCAAGCGAGAGTCCAAAAGTGGCAGGCTCAACCCAGAACTTCAACCAATGGCTGATATCAAATGAGAGACTCCCCCCCTGGGCACACAGAAGACTGGGCGACTTGGAAGGCGCTGAACAGACTGCGCTCTGGCACCACGAGATGCAGAGCCAACCTTCAGAAATGGGGCTACAAAGTGGAATCCACGACATGCGAATGTGGAGAAGAGCAAACCACTGACCACCTGCTGCAATGCAACCTGAGCCCTGCTACATGCACAATGGAGGACCTTCTTGCGGCAACATCAGAGGCACTCCAAGTGGCCAGATACTGGTCAAAGGACATTTAATCAACTACCAAGTTTGGAAAATTTGTGTTTTTTTATGTTTGTTTGTTTTGTTCTGTTAGAAATGTAATACAATGGTCTGGTTGCTGATGACACGATAAATAAATCAGTCAACCCAAGGAGTAGGCATTCACCTGCTTCATGCAGTGCTAATGTTTGGAGCAAATGCCCTTTTTGCCCTGTGAACGGGGTGAGATATGAGCACCAACTTTAACATCACTTTGCAGTAGATTTTGTCATGGAAACTTCTTAAAGTGATAAAAAGCTTCTCTGCAGAATGCAGCAGCGGGGGGTGGGGAAATGGAGAATATTTAAAAGAAGAAAGCATACCAGCAAAATAACTCATGCTAAGAAGAGTTTGGCGCAGTTTCAGCCATTTATCATATCTACAGTGGGTATCACACACAGGCAAGAAAGAAATATAGAACATCTGGAAACCTCAGGAATTAAAAGGATGCTCAGATTTGTTTCTACTTCCACTGCACAAAGAATTATGGCGAGCACGGTAGGGATGTGGGCTATGTTTTATGATCAGCTTTTGAAGCTCGGGAAATGTTCAGTTAGGTTAGTAAATAATTCAAAAAATGATTTGTGCCAGTCCATCAGAGAGCAGGTAAAGCAGGAATAAAGCATGCACCACCTGGCATGAGTGAGCACAATAAGAAGTTTTTATTACCAGTTACGTAAAAACTGCCATCTTTAGGTACTTTATTAAAAACAACATTGTTAGCACTATTGCTTCCAGATGTTAGCAGAGTGAGTTCTTTTTTTCTCATCTTAATCCCAGGCAAATCTAGTGCAAAAACTGTCGCTGATGTTCTAACTTTCTCTAAGGACTCCCTAGAATCCTCTAGGTTGCAACAGCTTACTTGCTCGTGCATTTGGAGACAGAAAAACCATAGAGAACAGCCGTCTTTACCCATTCTGTATCAGTGGAATCCCACTGGAGCATTGCAGCACACCCAAATACCTGGGAGTCACTCTGGACCGTGCTCTTACATACAAGAAGCACTGCCTGAACATCAAGCAAAATGTGGGTGCTAGAAACAATATCATACGAAAGTTGAAGGGCACAACCTGGGGATCACAACCTGGCACAGTGAAGACATCTGCCCTTGCGCTGTGCTACTCTGCTGCTGAGTATGCATGCCCAGTGTGGAACACATCTCACCACACTAAAACAGTGGATGTGGCTCTTAATGAGACATGGCGCATTATCACGGCGTGTCTGCGCCCTACACCACTGGAGAAATTACAATGTCTAGCCGGTATTGCACCACCTGAAATCCGCCGGGAAGTAGCAGCCAATAGTGAAAGGACCAAGGCAGAGACATCTCCAGCTCATCCCCTGTTTGGGTATCAGCCAGCACGCCAACGACTTAAATCTAGAAGTAGTTTTTTAAGATCTACAGAGACACTCACTGGAACACCTCAGCAAGCAAGAGTCCGAAAGTGGCAGGCCCAAACCCAGAACCTCAACCAATGGCTGATGCCAAATGAGAGACTCCCCCCTGGGCACACAGAGGACTGGGCGACTTGGAAGGTGCTGAACAGACTGCGCTCGGGCACCACGAGATGCAGAGCCAACCTTCAGAAATGGTGCTACAAAGTGGAATCCTCGACATGCGAGTGTGGAGAAGAGCAAACCACTGACCACCTCCTGCAATGCAACCTGAGCCCTGCCACATGCACAATGGAGGACCTTCTTGCGGCAACACCAGGGGCACTCACAAATTTTGTATTTTGTCTGTCTGTTTGCTTTGTTCTGTTAGGAATGTAATATAATTGACTGGCTGCTCTGACACGACAAATAAATCAGTAGAATTAGTTCCTGCAGCCTAGTGATCTAAATTGTACACTGGCATTCAGTTTTGGTCTCCGTGAAAATTAATCTGGCCATTTTCTTATCATCAGATCACCTTTGTTTTGGTGTTTTAGGAGAAGAGAAGGAGGTCACTATGGCTCCAATGCCATTCCGGCATAATTTGCTAAATCCAAATTTTCCAGGCATGCATTTTGGTCTTTGCAAAATTTGTAAATTATTTAAGGTAAAGTAAAGGTAAAGGTTTTCCCCTGACAGTTAAGTCCAGTCATGTCCAACTCTAGGGGTTGGTGCTCATCTCCATTTTTAAGCCAAAGAGCCAGTGTTGTCCATAGACACCTCCAAGATAATGTGGCCGGCATGACTACATGGAGCACTATTACCTTCCTGCCGGAGTGGTACCTATTGATCTACTCACATTTGCATTTTTTCAAACTGCTAAATTTGCAGAAGCTGGGGCTGGCAGTGGAAGCTCATGCTGCTCCCCGGATTTGAACTTGTGACTTTTCCGTCAACAAGTTCAGCAGCTCAGGTCAGCGGTTTAACTTGCCAAATTGAAAACTAGAGGTGACTTCTGTCACTTTAATGCATACGAAGCAGAGCTTTTTACTCCGACAACTCTAAAGTAAGTGATTCTTTGTGACCAATACCTTCCAACAACAATTATATAAATGTAATGAAGCCAGATTATATTTTCTACAATGGTTGCTGGGAATACAAGGAGGAGACTGGAGGAGAGTATCCTTCGTGTCTTTATTTAGGCTTTATAACATTCAAATGTTCTTCCCAAAATAGCTTTGAGAAATGGCAAATTAGGAGGTTCTTTTTCAAAAAATTATTACTATATTAGTAACTAACAGATGGGGGAGCATGAAACTTATTCATAATTTTTAATGTATTTTTCTAAGCTTGGGCCATTTGTAAGTGCTTCCCACCCCCTACTGCATTCCCACTTTTTCCCAGTTTTGCAATTGCGTTGTCATATATCTGTTGGTCCTTTGTGTTCAATGTGTCACAAGGTACACAAAGCTCTTAAGCACAGATAAGCCTCCACAATATCCCCAAATACAAAAACACCAAAGGAATATGAATCTTGCAGCTAAAACTATGGGAGTTTTCTGTAAGGAAGTACAGAGAGACCAGAGTTGTCTTCCACATGTACTGTCAGGACTTTTTACTTGAACTAAAATGGTATGTCAGTGCAAAGTCTGAAGGATAAGAAAGAAAAATCAAGAAGAGTCTGTACCTGCTGAAATGGCCTGTTTGATGTTCACCTCTCTGACTCACTTCTTGATGCAGTTCCCCAAAGCAAGCAGCCTTCTTACCAAGTCAACACTTCTGAGACACCTAGAGAGAGCAAAAAGACAGGGAAAGGATTACATCTTTCTAGTCAAAAAGAATAAATTTTGCATTTAGGAAGAGATTTTTTTTTAAAAAAAATACACTTCCACTGTAACTAGTAGGGGTGTGCATTTTGGAAAAAATCCGAGTATAGGAGTATAGTGTCTAGATCTAGGGAAGTCATGCTACCCCTCTATTCCGACTTGGTTGGATCACACCTGGAATATTGTGTCCAATTCTGAGCACCACAATTGACGAGAAGTATTGACAAGCTGGAATGTGTCCAAAGGAGGGCGACTAAAATTATCAAGGGTCTGGAGAACAAGCCCTATGAGGAGCAGCTTAAAGAGCTGGGGATGTTTAGCCTGAAGAAGGGAAGGCTTCATTTTGGCCTCTAATGTCCTTCCCTCCAATGAGCAATTGGGCTTTATTTCCTGAAGTATGGACTGGTTGGATCTTCTTGCAGTCCAAGGCACTCTCAGAATTTTCCTCCAACACCACAGTTCAAAAGCATCTATCTTCCTTCGCTCAGTCTTCCTTATGGTCCACATCCAGAGGCGGCCCTAGGTAATTTTCAATGGTAAGCAAACAGTATTTTGCCCCCCACCCACACCCCAACCAATCCTTGATATATATTTTCTGTTCGTCGTGGGAGTTCTGTGTGCCATATTTGGTTCAATTCCATCATTGGTGGAGTTCAGAATGCTCTTTGATTGTAGGTGAACTATACACCCCAGTAACTACACTTGCCACACTTGCTCCCTTGCCTGGCCTGCTTTGGGTCCAGAGGCGTGCCTGAAGACCCCGGTGTGTGCACCAAAAGTCACCTCTTCTCCTGACTTTCTCCTCAGCCATTGGGACCAAGAGAGAGAGAGAGAGAGAGAGAGAGAGAGAGGTGGAGATGCCCACCTTTCCTGAAGGTAGGCGCAATAACAAAGGAGGGAGTGGAGGTGGGAGATACCTCCAGCCGGAGGGGCTCTCTCTCTCTCTCTCTTGGCTGAAGAGAAAGTCAGGAGAAGAGGCGACTTTTGGTGCACACGCTGGGGTCTTCAGACACGCCTCCGGACCCGAAGCGGGCCAGGCACAGCGGCTCCACCCCTTGGCCCACCCACGGATTGGGGAGAGGAGAGGAGGCGGGTGGAGCGCTGGGGGATCGGGAAAGGGAGCCACTCATGGGGAAGGGATAGAACGCGTAAAACGATTGAGCGCCGGTTCTGCTCGCGCACCCGGTGGCTGGGTGGAGCAGGAACGAGAGGGGCTAGGCGAGGCTCAAGGGCCCGGCCCCTTTGGGAAGAGGATCGCCCGGCAGCGAGGCAAGAAAGCCGAGGCTCCCCCTGGACTGCTAGGGCTGTTGTGAGCTGAGGGGGCGCTCCTCAAGTGGCAGTCGAGTGGCATTTACAGAGGCGCCACTGCGCCCCTGGCAAAAAAAAGTGTTCTGCGACCGCTTACTTCGCATAATGGACGAGCCGCCCCTGTCCACATCTGTAAGTTACTACAGGGAATACCACTGCTTTAACTATGCGGATCTTCGTTGCCAGTATGATGTCTCTACACTAATTTATCAAGATTGGTCATTGCTCTCCTCCCAAGAAGTAAACATCTTCTGATTTCCTGGCTGCAGTCTGCATCTGCAGTAATCTTTGCACCTAGAAATACGAAGTCTGTCACTGCCTCCACGCTATCTCCCTCTATTTGCCAGTTGTCAGTCAGGCTGGTTGCCAGAATCTTGGGTTTTTTTAATGTTTAACTGCAATCAAACTTTTGCACTTTCTTCTTTCACCTTGATTAGAAGGCTCTATATTATGACCAACTGAGTAAACACTGTACAAAGACTTTTCAAGGACACTGTAATTCTTAGCCAAAAGTTAATGCTTGTCTGATTATGGTGTGAGAGGATCTTGGAAACAAGAGATTGTAGCTATAAAATAATATGTGTGCTATCAAGGACTATGGCTTTTAATGTCACCAGATGTGAGTACTGTTGCTGCTCATCTGTGAGCTATGGGAAGATACTAAACTGCAGCTAAAAACATTTCTCTATCATGCAGAATTGTGTGAAATAAAAGTCAGTGACACCAGGAAATGATGACAACACTCATTGTATCCTCGAAAAGCAAAGCAAAGACTGAACATGTAGAGAGGATAAGATCTGATACCGTATACAGCCAGATTGCCATTCTTCATCTATGGATTCAACTACCTACAGCTTGACAATATTTTTTTTAATATATAAAAGTGATTTTGGCATTTTATATAAAGGACAGCATTTTAGTGATGGGGAGATATTGGAAATATAGATATTGATACATATAAATTGTATATACATTACAAGCACTGAAATATAGAAAAATCAGGTTCTCTTTGTATTAGGAAGCCAAGCTGACAGGCCAGAAAGAATGCTGAAGGAGATCTGTGTGAAAGGGGGAGGAGAAAGGGGCATGTTATCTATACAGAGACTGGTACAACATAGCACAGACCATACCTTCTTACTTCTAAAAGTAAGGAATCTCCCTCCCTCCTAACAGGTCAAAAGTAGGTCCCTGATGGATATAAGCTGCTCTTTAGAAAAAAAAATACTGAGACATGCCTCTTGCGTGTTGGAAGATCGTATTTGATATTTCTATGATGCTAAAGGTGACGTACAGATGATGTTATGCATATAGAAGCATGTTTCTTTGTTTGCCTGCATTTGAAGATGTATAAAAAGGAAAGTCAATGCCTTTATCCTCACTCTGGTTGCTTTTGAACACAACTCCTCACCAGAGTCTCAGCTGAAAATAAAAACGTACCTTTTCTGCTTCCAGAAAGGATCGCTTATGGTATTGTCTCTCCTATCTGCTGCTACATTAGTACACGACTGTATATAATGGAACTTGAGCATCCTCAGATTTTGGTATCTACGGGAGGCCTTGGAACCAAATCCCAGTAGACACCAAGAGTCCACTCTCTATCTATATATAAATGCTCTGTGCATAATGAGTACCTTAAAAACAAAAGAACCAATGAACGAAATCACACCAAATTTGTCAGCAAAACGTCTCACTACACAATCACACCAAATTTGTCAACAAAACGTCTCACTACACAAGGAGTGACCATCACTCAAAAAATATGATTTTGTCATTTGGGAGTTGTAGTTGTTGGGATTTATAGTTCACCTATAATCAAAGAGCATTCTGAACTCCACCAATGATGGAATTCAACCAAACCTGGCACACAGAACTCCCCTGACCAACAGAAAACACTAGAAGGTTTTGGTGGGCATGGACCTTGAGTTTGGGAGTTGTAGTTCACCTACATCCAGAGAACACTGTGGATTCAAACAATGATGGATCTTGACCAAACTTGACAGGAATATTCAATATGCCCAAATATAAACACAGATGGAGTTTGAGGGAAATAGACCTTGACATTTGGGAGTTGTAGTTACTGGGATTTATAGTTCACCTACAATCAAAGACTATTCTGAATGAATCCCACAAATGCCAGAACTGGGGCAAACTTCCCACACTGAATCCCCATGACCAAAAGAAAATACATAAGGCCATCCAGTCCAACTCCCTTCACCAGGGCAAGAAAACATAATCAAAGCCCTCCTGACAGAGAGCCATCCAGCCATAGATATAGATAGATATATATGATTCACACACACACAGATAAAGTATTATAGATTTGAAAGGGACTCCTAAAGATGGACAATTATATGTTGCCTGTTCCAGAGTAGGCAAGCCAGACAATTTCTACGTCAACACTGTCAAAGAAACATCAAGAAATACTGTTTACCCACAAGCATAAAGACATTTATTGGAAACCAGCACTTTCTAATTACTTTATTTTCCATATCACCAGACTGGGCCACAGCAACGCGTGGCAGGGGACCGCTAGTATAATAGAAGACAGGTTACAGACCTCTTGGTGACTTACGTATGATGGTATAATGGAGGAGATAACAAAGCGGTAGGAATCTTGTCCATCACCGAATTTCAGGGCAAAAATATTTTGAGTTGAGGTTTATAACACACCTTGTATTTTATTTGTGTTGTATTTTGAAATGGTCACATGACTAGTCTAATAAATAAATAAATAAATAAAGTAACTAAAATTACAAGAACACCAAAAAGGAGTTAAATGCCTACTTGATAAGTTGTAGCTGTAATGTCTTAAATATGTGGAGGGGGAGAGAACCAATTGCAAATCACCAAGCAATTCAGAATAGTTACTTCCAAACTCCACTTCAAGGATAGCATTTACCACCTAAATGCAGAGCAGTGAAAGGTATTTGAAAAGACCAAGGTTGTTTGTATTTCATTGTGGGAATGCATCTCTTACTCAGTTAAGTCACAGTCTTAACAATTTTTGAAAGCTAAAATACTGGGAAGGTGGCGGAATAAAGTGTCTGATCTTAGTGCAATTGGTATCACTGTAAAATTGCACTCTGATCGTTATTTTCTGAAGTGGCATAAGGTTTATGGGATTTCCTTACTGGTTGCACACTGTTTATAGATTTCATTAGATGATTAATTCAACACCTTGAGCAATTGCAACATCTGATTCATTTGTGGCATATTGATCTGGTATCTTTGGTGTATGCTTTGGTGCATTTTTAGAATATTGATATTTTTCTGGCTTACGTTATTAATGGATTCTGTAAACATAACAAAGAGATCTTGATACCTTGCTTAGATTTAATTCAGGTTTTTACGTATTTGACCTTTTGACAATGAATTAACATCCTTGGAATGTTGATTTTTAATATAGATCAGCCAGTGTGCAAATATTTTGTAGCTCTAAAGCTAAATGTCTTTTGTGCAGGCAAAATGATGCCAGGGAATGCGGGGAAAGAACCAGCCAAACTGATCATTCAGCAGTAGTGATAGACAACCTATGTCTGGCATACATTTTGCAAGTGAATTCCAAATCAAGCAGGGGTTCAGTTCAGGCATGTAGCCGGGGGGGGGGGGGGGGGGGGGCTTGAGGGGCTTCAGCCCCCCCCCCCCCCCCGAAATTCTCATGGTGGTTCGCGAAAAGGCCTTACTGGTGCATTATTTAAACTGTTATGTTTATTCATATCATGATCTAATCACCATACTCAATATATCCCATATGCATGGAGGTATTGGGGTAATGATACAAAAGGTTTGCTAGGGTAGACCCTCTTTCACTCAGACTCATCCCCCCCCCCCGAAACTCAACCCCCCTGAAACCCCCTCTGAAAAAAAATCAGCCACCTCCCCCCCCCCCCCCGAAACGAAATCCTGGCTATGGGCCTGGTTCAGTTCATTCCGTATCACACCAGATCGTCCTCTCTTGAGATTACAAACTCTTTCCAGAAGAAGCACCTTCTCCCCGTTATTCCAACTGGGATTTTGTATCAGCCTGACTATTGCAAAAGTAGTTGCAAACTACAAAACAAGGGAAGGCGGGTAGACGCCTTCCCTGCTTGGGAAACTGAGGCTCTATATGGCACTCTGCTAGTAGGCTATGTCATGGTCACAATTTCTGGAAAATATAGTTTCCCTTTCACATCTGCAAAATAAACTTTTCAAGAGCCACTTAAATTCTGATGTATTAATACGTACCTTTCACCTTTGCTATACTTCTGATTAAAGTTTCCAAGATAATGAAATGAATTTCAACACGGAGAAATGTAAAGTATTACACTTTGACAATAAAAATAAAATGAAACCTGGACCAGGAATAAGGACCAGGAAAGCACATCTACTGTTGTAGTTCAGTGTGTTGATAGAGTTGTTACTCCTGGTAGCAGGGTGGAAAGGTCTCCTCAGGAGTCAGAGGGAGAACAGCAGCGTCAGCACATTAAGGAAATCATTATGGCTCCAAATGATACTGACACGTTTCCAGGCTTCTCTGATTATGAGATGGGGGGATGGGGAGGTGAGCAGAGGTATAAAAAGGGCTGCTCGTGAGCCGGAGTCTGAGGGGGAATTACAAAGGAAACGCATCTGGGAAATACTTAGTGCACCAACTGATGAAGAGGATTTCCTGGGGTTTGACAGGAGTTCTGGGTCTGAGAGTGATATGGATGAGGAGGAATTGGATTGGACCCGTGTGCAGCAAATAAGGGACATCTGTAATCAACCCACCTCTAGTGAGGAATTTGAGGGGTTCACTGGGGATTGGCAGCCAGGTGACTCTTGGCAGGATCTGAACCTTGATAGTAATTGGCAGAGGTGGAGGGATGGGCACTCAGCTGCAGGGTTGGGGGCAGCTGATAGTGATGACGAGAGGGTGGGGAGCTCATCAAGCTCTGAGGAAGAACTTTGAGATAAAAGTGGGCTCTGTTTGCATGCTAATTCGCAGAAGGCAAAGTGTCTTTATCGGACATAATTCTTTGTACTGCCAACTCTTGAATTTGGGTCCTGGGCTGCAGCTTCGTGTGTTCCTGCTTTCCTGCTCCTCGGTGATTCCTGCATTCCAGCATTTGTTTACGTATGGCTTGACTTCAGAACGGTTTGATCAAAGCTTTTGGCTATCTGGACTTTGAACTCTAATTACGTTGTTCTTTAACAACACCTTGTTTTGGGACTTTGTTTTTCCATCTGCTGTGACTGCGTTTTTGTGTTCTACTAATTTTCAAGCAATTTGCTTAACTTTGAGTTTAATCCGGATTATAAGGCAGCGCTATAATCCGGGTTATATTTTTGTTTATGGTATCGCTTTGCTTTTGATGCCAAATTACTACTGGGACTATTTGCACTGAAGTTAAGTGCTTTGAAGACTATTTTTGTTCAATAAAGCTGTGTTTTGTACTCTTATTCTGTGTTTGGCTTTAATTAAGGCTTCTAGTTCCTGACATCTACTGTGCTCCCTGACTTTCCTTTCTACGCTGCAGAGACACAGATACCATCCCACAATTTCTCGCAGTCAAAAGGACTTTCAAAACACCACAGGCTCACCGGATCTATGCCTAATTTCAACAGACCTCACTACCTCTGAGGATGCTTGCCATAGATGCAGGCGAAATGTCAGGAGAGAATGCCTCTAGACGATGGCCATATAGCCCGAAAAAACCTACAATAACCCAGTGATTCTGGCCATGAAAGCCTTTGACAATACATTGAACATCTCTACAGGGGGAAACTGTTCCAAAACATGAAAATTGGAAAAACTAAGGACCAGGAAAGCACATCTACTGTGCTCCTTGACTTTCCTCCTACGCTGCAGAGACACGGATACCATCCCACAATTTCTTGCAGCCAAAAGGACTTTCAAAACATCACAGGCTCACTGGATCTATGCCTAGTTCCAACAGACCTCACTACCTCTGAGGATGCTTGCCATAGATGCAGGCGAAATGTCAGGAGAGAATGCCTCTAGACGATGGCCATGTAGCCCGAAAAAACCTACAACAACCCTATATATTTCTTTATCACTAGCCGTCCCCTGCCACACGTTGCTGTGGTCCACTCTGTTTATATGTGTTTTGTGTGTGTATATATTTGTGTCTATGTGTGTTTGCGCATATATATGTGGTTTGTACATGCGTTGTAATGGTTTTTTTGTTGTTTGGCTTTTCAAGTCCCTTCTGCTGTGTTTTTCAGTGTTTTTATGAGTGATGGTCACTCATTGGCCAGATAGGTGTATTGTGTCCAAATTTGGTGTCAATTCGTCCAGTGGTTTTTGAGTTATGTTAATCCCACAAACGAACATTACATTTTTATTTATATAGATAGGCATTTTCAGCTACTCACACTTTTTAAAAATGTGCACATTTAAATTATTCTGTCTGTTTAAAATATATCGCCAGTCATGCAGATGCATGAAAGATTGAGACAAGGTGCCGGTTATCCAGCAGCAAAATCTCAGAGGTGAAAAGTAGATACTTGAATTGAAGATCTCAGCTTCAACATAATTTCTTTCCATTCCTAGTTCATAGTTTGCATTATATATATTTTTAAATTTTGTATAAATCTCCTCCAGCATAATTTACTCTATCAACCAGCACTGAACAGCACTTTCTGTATCCCCTTCCAGTAGACCATTTCCATTACATACAGATTTTGACAAATTGGAAACAATTTGCAGGGAGCTTAAATGGGCTTCATGAACCCAGCAAAATTACTTTCATTATCAGTTTCTGTAAATCTGTTGGACTGCTGGATGTCATAGCCACACAGTTCAACTGGAAGCTTTGGAATGGTTCTAAACATCTGATTCCTACTTCTGTCCATTTTTGTCTCTTAACTCCCAACCAAAATTCTTCCACTCAACCTCATCTCAAGCTGTAGCATGCTTCAAACACTAGTTTTATGAGATCAAGCTCTCTCTTGCATTAAAAACCCTCTGGTATAAAGTGGTTACAAGACTGCAAAATAGGAAATGCCACATTGAAAAAGGGAAGACCTCAGAGAGCACTTAAATGCAGTTTAATTACATTCATTATATACCAGTCAGGGGGGCAATTTACCATCCGGAATCATATGCTTTGCTCAGTAGAAGAAAACTAAACACATGCTTTGCCGATGATGATTTTTCCCAAGGATACAATCTGCCTGCGATCTTAGTATGTGTAATGTACTTGTTTAGATACTCTGAATAAAAATGCTGCTTGGAATAGAGAGTGCAAGCTCTGGAATACTTCCATCATGATATTGATCATGTTCATAATGTCCTTCCTCCATTCTATGCAAGGCTGCCATAGGTGTGTGCTTACTCTTTGTGAGGTAGGGTGGCTTGTCATAAGGCTTTAGCCTTGCCTAGTCACCTAACAAGCTTCATGAGTGAAGATGAAGGACGTCGATACCTATAGTAGATTTGCTTTGGTAACAGAATAAGAAGAAATGTACCACTCCCTGCAGAGAAGGAGCAACATGTCAACAGCAGGGTGGAAATGCTCCAAGAAATTGTGTGTTCTGCAATAGATAAGCTAGTTGTGAAGTTAGGGCAAACTGAATAGGGCTGAGGCTTGGGCTGGGCTGAAATTTGCCCCAGAAAACATGTGCAGTAGACTCTTGATAGATAAGAAAAACCTATATAATGTGTGGTCAATGGGTGTGTGGCACGGCAGCCTTTTTCAAGTACTGTGACCTGCATGTTCGGTATGGCTGATCCGTCTCATTATGGCCATAATGGAATAAAACCTTGCTTTTGATCTTCTCCTAAGACTGGACATTTTGCCTGTTTGCCTCCTGCGACCGGGCCTTCAACAGGGGCTCAGATTTGGGGTCCCTTACAAAGAGAGTTTGAATTCAGCCTCCTCTGCCAAGGCCCAGTACTCAATCCATTCACCAATACTGGCTATCAGCTCTAGTTAGTCATTTCTGTGCTTCTTCTGTACTGCTTTCTTCTGCTTCTAGGAGAAAGTACCTACTGCTGTGCTAAAACTGGGAGGGATAGCCAATACTCCAGAAGACAGGAGTAGAATTCAAAATAATCTTAACAGATTAGAGAGATGGGCCAAAACTAACAAAATGAAGTTCAACAGTGACAAATGCAAGATACTCCACTTAGGCAGAAAAAAAATGAAATGCAAAGACAAAGAATGGGGGATGCCTGGTATGTGTGAAAAAGATCTTGGGGTCCTCATGGACAACAAGTTAAACATGAGCCAACAAATGTGATGTGGTGGCAAAAAAAGCCAATGGGAGTTTGGCCTGCATCAATAGGAGTATAGTGTCTAGATCCAGGGAAGTCATGCTACCCTTCTATTCTGCCTTGGTTAGACCACACCTGGAATATTGTGTCCAATTCTGGGCACCACAATTGAATAGAGATATTGACAAGATGAAATGTGTCCAGAGAAGGGCGACTAAAATGATCAAGGGTCTGGAGAACAAGCCCTATGAGGAGTGGCTAAAAGAGCTGGGCATGTTTAGCCCAAAGAAGAGAAGGCTGAGAGGAGACATGATATCCATGTATAAATACGTGAGAGGAGGTCATAGGGAGGAGGGAAGCAAACTTGTTTTCTGCTGCCCTGGAGACTAGGACGAGGAACAATGGCTTCAAACTACTGGAAAGGAGATTCCACCTGAACATTAGGAAGAACTTCCTGACTGTGAGAGATGTTCAGCAGTGGAACTCTCTGCCCTGGAGTGTGGTGGAGGCTCCTTCTTTGGAAGCTTTTAAACAGAGGCTGGATGGCCATCTGTCAGGGATGCTTTGAATGCGATTTTCCTACTTCTTGCCAGGGGGTTGGACTGGATGGCCCATGAGGTCTCTTCCAATTCTATGATTCTAACTCTTGATTTAGGAAGGAATATGGCATAGTTGGTGACTTTGGAGACATCACCAAGAGGCATTCCTGTTTCTGTTTATACCCCATTCTTCATTGCAATGGGGAGACCTTGAGGCACATCTCCAGGAGGTCCCAATAATTTCCCATCCAGGCATGGAACAGGTCGATTATACTAGACCATTTTCGAAGCTACCCTCAGTCTTTGCATTGATGTATGACTCACTGCCGATCCATGATTTGTACTGATCAATACACATTTTTGCATATATGGACTTACCACATTAAGTAAAGGGATTATGGTAATTCTCCCGGGGCCTGCAACATGGCAAGCTTCCTGTGTTGCCACAGCAGCAGTGATGTATGCCAGTTCCTTTTCACTTTTGCCATGGAGCTTTGGCAGAAATAGATGTACATTGTGGGATGGGAGCTGGTGGGCTCCGTGGCAAAAATGAAGAGGCACCGGCATACAATGGGCAATTTGGCCCATCTGATGAGATCATAAGACCTCTTTCCCTCTATGAGTTCCATGCAAGATTTATGAGGACAGGCAATGTTTGGAAATGGTTTTCTGTAGGAATTAATTCATTTTTAATCAGCCAGGCATAATGATTTGATATAAATGATCTTCCTGAACCAAGGTTAATCAGCGCTGAATAGGCCCTTTCCATTATGTTATTTAGAGAGGTATATTATAGAAATACTGTTACAGGCCTTATTTAATCATCTATTTGTTTCACTGTGTACACAGTTTTTAATGGACTGCTCCAGATTTAATGCATGGAAGGTTTGTTTTTATTATTTGTAGTGGATTTAGTGCTGACAATAGGTGCAGGATTGATAGTACTGAAAGTAGAAGCCATCTATTTCCTCATATTCTAGCCTTCCCTTAGCATTCTCAGCTAATGAAAACAAATGTTATGAAAATCCAGATTTAAAGGAGCCCTTTTGCCTGTGACATTGCAGGTATGATGAAATGGCTCAAGGATTTTATTTATGCCATTAAAATCCAAAACCTTGAACATGTTGGAGATACTATAGTTTTTGAACATGCTCTTCTCCTCCTAGAGAGAATTAAAATTTCCATCCTGATATGTACTATATAGAACACTGAAGTACATAAATAATTCTAGTATCTGTCACAAACTTTAGATTTTAGAGGCTCACGCGTATTGTTCCTTAGCACCGAGCCATGGCAGTTAATTTGGTGTCAAATTGTGTTGATTCTGAAATGTAGATGTTCTCTTTTGTAGACCATGGGTGGGCATATGTAAGGTGTTCAAGGAACACATTAACAGGCTGGCCTTCCCACTACATAGACATAAAAACATTCTCCTTTTCATCCCCAATGCCTCAAAACATCCCCTAAGTCAGTGTTTCTCAACCTGGGGATCGAGACCCCTGAGGGGGTCATGAGGGGGTGTCAGAGGGGGTCACCAAAGACCATCAGAAAACACAGTGTTTTCAGTTGGTCAGGGGGGTTCTCTGTGGAAAGTTTGGCCCAATTCTATCGTTGGTGGTGTTGAGAATTCTCTTTAATTATAGGTGAACTATAAATCTCAGCAACCACAACTCCCAAATATCACGGTCTATTTTCCCCAAATTCCACCAGTGCTCACATTTGGGCATATTGAGTATTCCTGTCAAGTTTGGTGCAGATACATCATTGTTGAGTCCACAGTGCTCTCTGGATGTAGGTGAACTACAACTCCAAAACTCAAGGCCAATGCCCATGAAACCCTTCCAGTATTTTCTATTGCTCATGGGAGTTCTGTGTGTCAAGTTTGGTTCAGTTCCATCCTTGGTGGAGTTTAGAACGCTCTTTGATTGTAGGTGAACTATAAATCCCAACAACTACAACTCCCAAATGACATTATCAATCCTACCCCCCAACCCCACCAGCATTCAAATTTGGGCATATCGGGTATTGGTGCCAAACTTGGTCCAGTGAATGAAAATACATCCTGGATATCAAGTATTTACATTACGATTCATAACAGAAGCAAAATGACACTTATGAAGTAGCAACAAAAATAATGTTATGGTTGGGGGTCATCACAACATAAGGAACTGTATTATGGGGTGTGGCATTCGGTAGGTTGAGAATCACTGCCCTGACATCCAGCTCTATTACTCCTTTCCACCCAAAGCTAAGCAGGCTGCCCTGTCCTAAACCAGTAACCAGTAATGGACTGGATGAGGGCAAGTTAATTCAGGCAACACAGAGGTGCTGGTCAGTCAGAAGGCAGATCAGGGAAGAAAAATCCAGCCTGTGCACGATGGAGTTACACTTCCTCTTGTTATCAAAACCTGGGACTCCAAAAGACCCCAAAACCCATGACCAAGGAAGATGCCATGAAAGGTCCCACTGACTAAAATCTGAGAGTGATCTTTCCCCCAGAAATATAATCCAGCCGACATCCAAAAACTACCTTTGCTCCAGATACATAGTTGCACAAGCACCCACTCAGGAAAAACACAGGGCTAATCCCATTACTCCTCTGGACAGCTAGCACAATCGCTCAGTGACAATTCCTTTCTGGCCAACAATAAACTCTTACACCCAAGAATGAATTAATCCCTGACCAGCTGGAAAGGTCATGGAGATACCCAATACCCTGCCTTTGTCTCTCCCTGAGAATCCATCGAAGTGTTTCAGCACCCATTGTTTCCCAGCCAGGACTCATTGTCAAGAAAAAGCCATCAACACCCATCTTGAGCATTACTTATGCATCAACTTGTGCATAACTGCACCCATTCCTTGAGATACGAGGTCTGGCCATGGCACTACATGCCTTAGTTATATCCTTTTTGGGTTACTGTAATGCACTCTATGTGGTGCTACCTTTGAAGTGTATTTGGAAACTTCGACTGGTCTGAAGATTTGTGCCCAGATTGTTAACCTGAGCTATCTATAGAGAGTTCATAACTCCACTGTTGCCATAAATCCATTGGCTGCCAGTTTGTTTCCAGGCACAATTCGAAGTCCTGCAACCTCATCAGACAGGGCTTATATCAGCGGTACATGCCAGTTCAGCAATAGGTCACCCATGGAGATACCTCCCCCTCGATGGACTGTCACCTTGCCTTGATGAGGGGGCTTGCGTGTTGCAATGAACCTGCGGGCACAATGACTGGAGTTGTGCACTCCCAGGAGTGGCCGTGGGGGAGGTTCCAGACCAAGCACAGTCCGAAGATCGAAGACCTCAACGGCAGAGCAGGCGGAGGATAACATGGTACATGTTACAATGGCTGTGAAGGCAGATAAAGGCTGCCACAGATTGAGAAACCATGGCCATCTTGTTGAACTATGCCACCCGTGGAACCTCACCCAGTTAAGACTGCGTGTTGATCAGTTGTGCACTGACCTCCACACATTAAAAAAAAAATCACGCACAGGCATCTTCACAGGGAAAATAAAAACAAACCAACAAAAGTCCCATGGTGATCAGTGAGTGACGACGGGGGCAGGACTGTGAAATCTGGTCACAGACTGGCACATGGGCAGTGGATATGGACACAGTCGTTCTACCTCAAGGTCTGAGGCAGCTGAGTGGTTTGGCAGCTGTATCCATGATTGAGCAGCCCTTTTGAGGATCCACTCTGCTCACCCCACACGGGGAAGGGGCTAGAAAAGGTGCCCTAAACACAGTCTGCCTCTCTTACCCCTGACTGGACTGCTGCATCCAGTGGAGTCACCACCCTGTGGCCAAAAAAGAAAAATGAACTTCTTACGGACCCACCCTGGAGTATTATCCTACTCGGACAATGAGGGATCGCCTAAGTAAGTAAGTAAGTAAGTAAGCACCCATGGAGCCCGCCGGCTCACATCTCACAATTTAGAAGAACTTCCATCTGGGCTCCATGGGTAGACTATTGTAGAATCAGTGAATGCTACTGTGGCGGCAACAAAGGATCCTTCCCATGTTGTACCAGCAACAATGGGGGGAAGCCGAGATGTCTACGCTTCCCCCGTGGAATGGGGACTCAAGTGAGTCTGATCATGTGGGGCATGGGGTGACAGATTCCCCACACCCTTAGATGAGCACTTCTGGATTCACCTTGATCTGTGGTGATTCCAGTGGCCTATCTGATGAGGTTGCTGGTCATGACCTATAAAGTCCTATGTGGCTCATTTCCAACTATTTGGCAGATCCTATCTCCCTGTACAAATTTGCTCTGAAATTCTCAGGAGAGGCATGTTTGTTAGGGGTATGAGAGAAGGTCTGCTCAGTGGCTGCTCTTTGACTTTGGAACTCTCTGCTTAGGAAAGCCAGAATGCCCCCCCTCCCTGTTGGCTAAAACATTTCTATTCTGAGAGTCTTTTAATGAACAACATTTTAAAGAATAAGCCAGAGGTGGTGGGTAGTGTTTTAATATTTAAAAATAACTTGTAATGGTTTTATATGATTTTAATTATTTATTTGTAATGATTCTAGGTTTAATTCCATTTTAATACCTATATGTTGTAGGTTTTAAATTGTAATTTGTATTGTTTTTAGTGTTGTGAGCTGCTTTGAGTCTTGCTTAAGAGGAAAGTGGAACAACAACAACAATAACAGCAATATATATGAGGAACAATTTTACCATGTTTTTGAGCAGCCCTGGGCCATTTTGGTCCTAGAACAGGACTTTTTTTTCTATCAAGAAATGACATAGAATTCACCAACCAGGTTATTTCAGTTTTGAAATAAGGCTTACTCTGAGCCTAAAATGGCTAGGGTAGGGACAAAAAGAGAATGGCAAAATTGCCTTCATGCCCCCTTGGAGTTGTATAGCAATATCGGAATGAAAACTATTTCTGGCTTCTGTGGGGCTACACTTTTGAGACCTCATCACTAGATTGTTGCTGTGTGAAATGGAAAATACCACACCACATAAAGAAGAACAAAAAAAGGAAGGGAAATCACAAACATTCCAGACGTTATGGCCATAAACATGGCTATATTGTCTATTTGTGGGAAACTTGTGGGAAACTTGGAGTGCATGCCACCTTCTGCCCTGAAACAGAAAAATGGCCATTCCTAGCGAGCACTACTAGGTTATACATGTCACACTCTGTCTTTGTGAATGAGTATATTCAGGCTGGAAATCATGAAAGAGCTGGCAAAACAGAAAAATGTACATACAGTCATCGAGTTTTCACAAATTTCTAACTCTGCATAGTGTTTTGATCTCAAGAGAGAAGATCCCCACATGAAATGTTATGCAGGAAACAATCAAGGGGATGCCCAAATAGTAAAGGCTGCTTCCCTGGATAGTCTAGTCACATCATTCATAGCAGTCAATTGATGTTTAAATGGGAATAAAGGCTTATATGAAAGAACTGTATATGCTTGGACCAACTGCAGCTAGTGAACATATGCAGGAACTGATTTATTATTCCAATTTGTGGTAGAAATATTGCTGCATAATTTAACAAGCATTAAAATTAATTCAGTAACATTAACAGCATTGAATGTTTGCCATATATGTGTTCTGTAATCCGCCCTGAGTCCCTTCGGGGAGAGAGCGGAATATAAATAAAGTATATTAACTCAACAGAAAGGAAGAAACCATGAAAATGAACAAAATCTGGCTACCAGTATTAAAAAACTCAAAAATTACAACAGCAAAACAACAGAGGGGAAACAAACAGGCACATAAAATCACTCTCAACAAAAGATTCCCCCCAGGCACTTCCAAGCCATTGAATGCTAATCAAGGTGATCAGCTGAAACATTCACACCTAGCCCCAGCAGACAAAAAGTCCTTTGTCTCACCCTGGTCATTCCACAGATATATAAACCCATTTTTCCTACTTCCAACAGACCTCACTATCTCTGAGGATGCTTGCCATAGATGCAGGCGAAACGTCAGGAGAAAAATTGCCTCCGGAACATGGCCATATAGCCCGAAAAAACCTACAACAACCCAGTGATTCCGGCCATGAAAGCCTCCGACAATATATATTAACTCTGTTTTCTGCACTAGATCACTGCAAATTTTGGTGATATCCCAACTCATACCTTAATGTAGTGTTTCTCAACCTGGGGGTCGGGACCCCTCAGGGAGACACGAGGAGGGTCGCCAAAGCCTATCAGAAAACACAATATTTTCTGTTGGTCATGGGGGTTCTATGTGGGAAGTTTGGCCCAATTCTATCATTAGTGGGGTTCAGAATATGCTTTGATTGTAGGTGAACTATAAATCCCAGTAACTACAACTCCCAAATGTCAAGGTCTACTTTCCCTCAAACTACACCAGTGTTCACATTTGGGCATATTATTTTATTTATTTACTTACTTACTTCATTTATATACCGCTTTTCTCAGCCCTTAGGCAACTCAAAGCGGTTAACAACAGCAATTTCAATACACACATTCCAAAACCATTGGAGCGTTTAAAAACAATAGCATAACAACAATTAAACATCAATTTGACAAATCATTCATGTCTCATCAATAGAATCAGAATCCAATCTTATCATCCGTTATTCCGTGTTCCTATAATCAATTACACTGCCTAATCGAATGCCTGTTCGAACAACCAGGTCTTCACTTTCCTCCGAAATGCCAATAAGGAGGAGGCCAATCTGATATCTGTAGGAAGGGCGTTCCACAGCCGAGGGGCCACCACTGAGAAGGCCCTGACTCTCGTCCCCGCCAGGCGTGCCTGTGATGCCGACGGGACCAAGAGCAGGGCCTCCCCAGATGATCTTAATGTCCTAGCTGGTTCATATTGAGTATTTGTGCCAAGTTTGGGTCCACAGTACTTTCTGGATGTAGGTGAACTACAACTCCCAAATTCTAGGTCAATGCCCACCAAACTCTTCCAACCCCCCCTCCCCCAACCCCACCAGTATTCAAATTTAGGCATATCGGGTATTTGTTCCAAATTTGGTCCAGTCCATGAAAATACATCCTGCATATCAGATATTTACATTACAATTTATAACAGTAGTGAAATTCCAGTTATGTAGTAGCAACGAAAATGATGTTACGGTTGGGGGTCCCCACAACATGAGGAACTGTGTTAAGGGATCACAGCATTAGGGAGTCTGAGAAACACTGCCTTAATGCTTTTGCTACACCCAGCTTCAACTTATGTTATCATTACTTATGTTATCATAACTCACTTGGGTTTTCTTGCCAACACCGTATTGGGGTGGGAGTGGGGGGTTGCAACTACAATTCCTTTGAGGCGCACCCAGAGGATTCCCATGGTTGAATGGGGATTTGAAATCCGGCCTCCCAGAGTGCTGGATCAATGTTTAAACTACTAATACCACACACTGGCCCAATTAAGACATCAAATATCTTGGGACATTTACTTCTGTTACTGTGCAAGGCTGCGTGCACACCAACTAGCAGCTTCCATGGATCAATAATCTTGCCTCTTGAGCACATCCATCACCTTTTCTTAGTTGGAGTCTGATCTCTCACCATCCAAACCTGCTTCAAAATAGCTCTAGTAAAGGTAGTTGCAAAGGACTAATAGTGACTGATAGACCGTGCACCATTCCGTTCAGGGCTATCAGCGTATTTATAATACTATACAAAGAAACAAAAGGAAAGGGTGTTATATTGAAAAAGAAAATGAATTGATTGAGGCAGAAAGAGACAGAAAATGGGCATTGCTCTCCAGACATGCCCAGTTGAAATGAAATTGAGATATTCATATAAATGAAGCTTGTGCAGAAGCATCTCTTTACCAGTTTTATCTGGTAGATTGGAAGGAGGGTTGCCCATAAATAATCGTGCAATGCTGACATTCTCTGGATGTTGCAAAGGCAGACTTTTTTTCATCATCCCCTGGTTAGCATGTATGTGTGGGCTCAGTTCAGCCCCTAGAGATGCTCTGTGATAAAGGTTAGATATTTGTGTGATGATTTATGAAATGACTGCTTCACCTAACTGCACTCATTACATTTACAAACAACTTCCTAGTGAGAACAGGGTATGTGTCTTCCATTTTCTTTCTCTAGCAACAGAAATGCTTCAACAGTCACCACTCTACATTCACTGGGATTAGGGGCATATTTATTTATTTATTTATTTATTTATTACTGCGCTTGTATACCGCCGTTTCTCAGCCTACATTGGCGACTCAACGCGGTTTACAACACTACAATAATCAACAATATTCAGTTTAAAACGCATAAAATACATACACAATACACAGTATTGGGCCACCAATACAAACCAATGCATCTCTTAACTAAAATCATAATCCAATTTCATCGTCTGTGATTACCAGTCCTTAGGCCCTTACAAGTAAAAATAAAATAGGCATAGGCCCTTACAAGTAAAAATAAAATAAATAAAAATAAAATAAATAAAAATAAAATAAATAAAAATAAAATAAATAAAAATAAAATAAATAAAATAAATAAAAATAAAATAATATCTAGGAATATTTATGTGAATTAACAGGGCTCTATGGCCAACTTCTTATTGCATTCATGTTATTTTACTGACCGAAAGGTCATGAGTTCAAAGTCAGCCTGGGTTGGAGTGAGTGTCCGACCAATTTGTGTAGCTTGCTGTCAATCTTTGCAGCCTGAAAGACAGTTGCATCTGTCAAGTAGGAAATTTAGGTACCGACTACGCGGGGAGGCTAATTTACGCGGGGAGGCTAAGCACCGGGATTGTGGCGCAACTGGCTGAGTGTCAGCTGCATTAAGATCACTCTGACCAAAAGGTCATGAGTTCGAAGCCAGCCCGGGTTGGAGTGGCTTTCCAACCAATTGTGTGTAGCCTGTTGTCAACCTTTGCAACATGAAAGACAGTTACATCTGTCAAGTAGGAAAATTAGGTACCACCTTAAAAGTGTGGGGAGGCTAAATTAACTGATTTATGAGGCCATAAAGAAGACTCCAGCAAAGGATTCCAGCGGGGAAGCATGCGGGGAATGCGGAAGTGCTTCATCAGCATCACAGATGGACGATGAAAGCGACAGCTCCCCTGGCGGCCAAAAAAAGTTAAATAGCCTCTGTGTATGTCTGTATATGTTTGAATGTCAAAAATTGGCATTGAATGTTTGCCATATATGTGTACACTGTAATCCGCCCTGAGTCCCCTGCGGGGTGAGAAGGGCAGAATATAAAAGCTGTAAATAAATAAATAAATAAATTTAACTAATTTACTAGGCCATAAAAATCTCCAGCAAGCCTGCAAAGAATGAGGAAGAACTTCATCAGTGTCACAAATGGACAATGAAGCAACAGCTCCCTTGGTGGCCAGAATACCTTCATGAAAAAAGTTGGAATGTTAAATTGCCTCTGTGTCTGTCTATATATGTTGTGTGTCTATGGCATTGAATGTTTGCCATGTATATGTACATAGTAATCTGCCCTGAGTCCCCTACGGGGTGAGAAGAGTGGAATATAAATACTGTAAATAAATAAACAAACTTCCATGTTCTCTCTAGGGACCTTATCACACACACCCCTTTGTGTCATTTTGCCAGCAAGTGTGGTGAAATGTCAAGCATGCAGTGCAACTCTTCTCCCCATCACACTGGGGAAGCAATGCCCAACCAGGGCAGAAGTGTGCATGGGAGACTTCCTGTATTGATGAGGGAGCCTCCTTAGATGCTTCCACATCATTTGATGAAGTCCTAGGCATATGTAGGACCTATGGCACAACTCTATGATCAACACCCAGCAGAAGTTAACTACAGATTTGCAATTGAGGACCTGGGATTTGATAGGGATAGCACCCTAAGTGTTCTAAATTGATTATTTTTATACCAAGGCCATGTGTATATATGAGGGGGAAATCTGCACTCATCCTGAATCTGGTGCTGGCAATATTTATGATACACAGGGACTTCCAGTAACTATCCAGCATTTTTAGTATTTTACCTGACTTTATTCAACACTAAGCAAAATTGCAGAATATCCCTGAGTTTTCAGGAAAGTTTGGGTATGCTAGAGTTTTGCAGTTATTTTGACAACTGGTTTGGGTCCAGTGCATCCCTATTAAATACCTCTCCTAAAATATCTTTTGCCTTGCAATTCACACAACAAAGAATGCAAATCTCGAATGTCTCCCATTTTCTATAAGAGGCTAATTTCCCCCTTAACTTCTGCTGCTTGGTGTCATGTGTGGGATAGAATATTTATCACAAGTGCCTACAAAGAACTGGGTTTTTTGCACCTCTCCTTTTAACATTTTAAAGATGGGTGTGACATTATGTGGGCCTAGAATCATTTGTACAGGAGCATTTAATCTGAAATGTGCCAGTTTTTTTAATGTGGCATTCCAATAATTACTTAGTAGAAAATTACCCACCCACCAGTGCTTTAAAAGCACAGCCGCCCAAGTCTGCTTTTCATTTAAATAACTCCTTGTTTTTTATGTGCATTTCCAAGTAATTTGTGGTTGTCTTTGGAGAAACATTCAAAAACAAAGGGTATAGCAACCAATTGTACTACATTTTTGTATATAACTTGCACAGGACAGAAAATGTGGGGAAACCATCTTGAACATTTATGTTTCAGTACTCATTTTTATCTATGCTATTAAATACGAGGGTTGAATAAAAAGTAATGCCTCCACCTTTGTAACCCCTCAACAGATGGCAGTATTGGTATGTGGCAGGCACTGGCTTGTACAGTAGACTCTCCTCTACAGTTCCATTTTGGTGGGAAGCCTTAGTGTTGTGTTGTTAAAGTGCGAAGTATAGAACCCTGTGCAGATGGTCAGTCAATATGGGGGATCGGGTATAGATTGGCAACCTGTGTTGGATGGGGTTGCACTCCCCCTGAAGTCACAGGTCCGCAGTTTGGGTATCCTCCTGGATTCATCACTTACGCTTGAGGCTCAGACGTTGGCGGCCTTTGCACAATTAAGACTGCGACCGTACCTCGTGAAGGCAGATCTGACCAAGGTAGTCCATGCCTTAGTCACTTCTAGACTGGATTACTGTAATGCACTCTACGTGGGGCTGCCCTTGAAAACGGCTCGGAAATTCCAGATGGTCCAGGTTGTTAACCGGGGCTCCTTACAGGGAGCGGTCAATGCTCCTGTTTAAGGAGCTCCACTGGCTGCCATTCATTTTCCGGACCCAATTCAAGGTGCAGGTTCTCACCTACAAAGCCCTGAATGGTTTGGGACCTGCCTACCTTCGTGACCGCATCTCTGTATACGAACCCACACAATCTCTTTGATCATCTGGAGAGGCCCTGCTCATGCTCCCGCCTGCATCGCAAGCATGATTGGTGGGGACAAGAGAGAGGGCCTTTTCAGTGGTGGCCCCTCGACTCTGGAACTCACTTCCTAAGGACATCAGACAGGCCCCAACCTTGGCAGTCTTTAAGAGGAGCTTGAAGACGTGGTTGTTCCAGTGTGACTTCCCAGAATAATGACTCCATAGCACTTTGTCCTCCAAAGTACTTTATATTGTTTTAGGTCTGCTTGTATGTTTCCACAAACCGCCCCATCACTTTTTCACCCATGTCCAGCATTCTTTTTTAATTTTAATTACATTTGGCCTACCCACAGATTTTAAAGTGTGTTGTCCTATTTGATAATGCTTATGTTATTGTTTTATTGTTTTGTTGTTTTAAATTGCTTGTATTGTTGTTGTTATTGCTTCTATTGTTGTATTTTGGGCTTGGCCTCATGTAAGCCGCACCGAGTCCCTTGGGGAGATGGTAGCAGGGTATAAATAAAGTGTTATTATTATTATTATTATTATTATTATTATTATTAAGCAACGTGCAGTCATTGAATTCTTGAAAGCAGAAGATGTCACCTCAATATCTTTAAACTTACTCACCCAACGACGCACAGTACTCACATCAACACAATCACCATACACAGCTTGCATTCTCTGATGAATCTCCTTTGGCATGACACCTTCTGCTGTCAAGAATTCAATGACTGCACGTTGCTTAAGTCGCATTGACCGACCGTCTGTGCAGGGTTCCATACTTCGCACTTTAACAACACAACCGTTCAATGCTAAGGCTTTCCGTCAAAATTGAACCATAGAGAAGAGTCTACTGAACAAGCCAGTACCTGCTGCATACCAATACTGCAACTGTTGAGAAGTTACAAAGGTGGAGGCATTACTTTTCATTCAACCCTCCTATGTTGGACATTTAATGTTGCAGTTGGACAGTGAATCCCATAAGCTTTAACCAGCTTAACCAAAGCTGAGGGGAAATGGGGGGCTGTCTATCTCTCCGAATCATGGCCTAGAGAGAACAACTGCTATTCTTGCATATATACTTCCGCTGCATAAACCGAATCTTGCATAATCCGTTCTTGGACATAACATCTTTATTAAAGTCAAAATGTTGTTTATATCCTTAAACAAATGTTGGGTTTTTTTGGAGAAAATGTTTACAGCAAAACAATGCAGTCTCTGGAAGGCAAGAATTTTGTCTTACATGCACTTTAAAAAGGAGAAATATATGGAAACATGAAATGTGAAAGTGTAGCTTTTCTGATGTGGGCCATGGCCAGATCTAAACAAGCCAAAAATGCGGGCCTAATCCAGTGTCCAACTGGGACTCCTTGAATTGACTTGGAGATGGCAGAGACTTCCAATCTACATGACCCCCTTCTTCCATGTTGTGGCTGTTGCCAGCCACGATACTCCCACCTACTTTCTGGACTCCTGGATCTTGCTAGAATTGTGACAATTGCCAGTCAGACGGAGCTTTGATCAGCTCCCTAAAAGACCATTGCTGGTGACGCTGCTTCTACATACCACTTGGCCAGGTGCCTTCTTGTACCCTCATCAAAGGCAACACCACCAGCAAGACTCTATTGGGGAGCTGTTTTTGGCAGGTGAAATAGTAGTGGAGGTAGCAGTCTCAATGTGCTGTTGGTCTAACCAGCTTCTTGAACTTCAAAAGGGCTTTTGAAATGCCCTCAAGCCCCAGACTACTCTGAATTATTTTAGCTGGTATACATATAGCTCCACTCTATAGATACATACATGTCCAACGGGCGGCAGCCAGATTACTAACTGGGGCGGCATACAGGGAGCATACCACCCCCTTGTTATGCCAGCTCCACTGGCTGCCGGTCCATCTCCAAGCCCAATTCAAAGTGCTGGTTTTGACCTATAAAGCTCTATACGGTTCTGGACCAGCTTACTTGTCCAAATGCATCTACCCCTATGTCCCACCTCGCAATCTAAGATAATCCGAGGAGGCCCTGCTCTTGCTCCTGTCAACAGTGCAAATGCGCCTGGTGGGGACGAGAGACAGGGCCTTCTCGGCTGTGGCCCCCCGCCTATGGAACACTCTCCTAAATGAGGTAAGATCTGCTCCCTCTCTCCTGGCTTTTAGGAAAAAATTAAAAACATAGTTTTGGGACCAGGCCTTTGGGCAGTAGAAACAAATCTATGCAGCATTTCGTAAAGACAATGATTGGAACGGCGATTCAACAGATGAGACTGTTTTACTGTTTTAATGATTGTTTTACTGTTTATGGATGTATTTTAATTTGTTAATTCTAACTGTAATTGTATAATTGTAATTGTTTGTGCCGGCATTGAATTTTGCCATTACCTATGTGGAAACCGTTTTGAGTCCTCTTCGGGGTTAGAAAAGCGGTACACAAATGTTGTAAATAAATAAATAAAATGTGGATGGAATCATTTGTGAGAATCTAAAGAAACATAAAAACTCAAAGCAGAAATACATGTATTGATACCGAAATACCTTGTTGCCTTTTGGAAGTTTATGCTTTTGTTTCTTGTTCTTAAAGTTCATTCGTTCCACTATACAGAATGACTCTCATATACACAGATATGTTCTAAGACCCTGAAACTGTGGATAATAGAGAACCTTATATTTTGAGTATACTTGGGCTGGAACGATACAAAAAAATCATACAGGAGGATCTACAATGGCCCAAAAATATTTCTGGAGGGCGCGGGGATATTTTTTGGAGTGTGGGAAAGTGAAATCGTGCATATCAAATCTGTGGATAAGGGGATCGTGTTGTATTTATTAGGAATATCATTATCAACATTATCAGCATCATCACAGCCATCACCACTGCCTTGACTACCATCATTATTTTTTTCAGATGTGCATTTGCCTTTTTTGCTTGTCCTTGTAACCACTTTCTAAAAGAGATCCAAATAACTCCTGTTTTATTAGGAGTGCAAATGAATACCTGCATTTTTTTTTTGAAGAATGGGAAAAAACATCATACCTGCATTGCTAAATCTTGCTGAAAATATTACAGTAACAATCCAAATCCATCAGTATTTCAACACATCCCTGAGTGACAAGAAGTTTCAAGGGATTTACAGCGTAACCAGAATTAATTTCCACTTAATTCATGCGTATTTACTTTCAAGGTCTAAATACCCCAAAGGGACCAGATCCCATCTGATATTGGAAACTAAACAGCGTCAGAACTAGCTAGTACTTGTATGGGAGATTGCCAACTAATACCACGTGCCATAAGCTATATTTCAGAGAAAATAGCAAAACCAACCAAGGAATATTCTTTGCCTAGAAAAACACTATGAAACCCAGAGGGCCACCATAAGTTGACAGGCAATTTAAAACACACACACACATACACACACAAAGAGTATAGGATTATAATATTTGTTTATGGGTTGTTTGATCACCTTGGTTCATAGATTGAAAAACAGTGAATTTATAAAATAAAACAAAACATGTCAAGTATTTTTTTTCAAATGTATAAAATAGAGAACTCTATCAGTGTCTATACTCTGAGTTACTCTGGACCGTGAACTGATTTATAAGAAGCAGTGCTTGAATATCAAACAAAAAGTGGATGCTAGAAATAATATCATACAAAAGCTGACTGGCACAACCTTGGGATCACAAACAGACACAGTGAGGACATCTGCCCTTGTGCCTCTGCTGCTGAATATGCATGCCCAGTGTGGAATACATCTGTCCACATTAAAACAGTGGATGGATGTGGCCCTTAATGAGACATGCCGTATTATCACAGGATGTCTATGTCCTACACCGCTGGAGAAATTATACTGTTTAGCTGATATTGCACCACCTGACATTTGTTGGGAAGTAGCAGCCTGTAATGAAAGGATCAAGGAAGTGACATTTCCTCTGTTCAAATATCAACCAGCAAGCCAATGCTTTAAATAAAGAAATAGCTTCCCGATATCTACAGAGATACTTGCAGGTACACTCAGAAAGCGAGAGTCTAAAAGTGGCAGGTTAAAACCTGAAACCTCAATCAGTGGCTGAGACTGGATGAGAAACTCCCCCCCTGGGCACACCAAAGATGGGGCAACCTGGAAGGCGCTGAACAGGCTCTACATCTTGTGCTCTGGGTCCACAAGATGTAGAGCCAATCTTAAGAAATGGGGCTACATAGTGAAGTCCACAACATGTGAGTGTGGAGAAGAGCATGCCACAGACCACTTACTACAATGCAGTCTGAGCCCTGGCACATACACAATGGAGGACCTTCTTACAGACACATCAGAGGCACTCAGAGTGCCCAGTTTTTGGTCAAATAAAATTTAGTATAATGCCAAGTTTTTAACGTTGCTTGTGGATTTTCTATGCATTATAACTGCATTTTCAATTTGCTTCTGACACGATAAATAAAATATCAGTAACTTTTAGAAAGACTTAAATCAAGAAATAGTTTTCTAAGATCTACAGAGACACTCACTGGAACACCTCAGCAAGCAAGAGTCCAAAGGTGGCAGGCTCAAACCCAGAACCTCAACCAGTGGCTGATACCAAATGAGAGACTCCACCCTGGGCACACAGAAAACTGGGCGACTTGGAAGGCACTGAACAGACTGCGCTCTGGCACTACGAAATGTAGAGCCAATCTCAAGAAATGGAGCTACAAAGTGGAATCCACGACATGCGAGTGTGGAGAAGAGCAAACTACAGACCACCTGCTGCAATGCAACCTGAGCCCCACCACATGCACAATGGAGGACCTTCTTGCGGCAACACCAAAGGCACTCCAAGTGGCCAGATACTGGTCAAAGTACATTTAATCAACTATCAAGCTTGCAAATTTTGTGTTTTATCTGTTTGTTTGTTTTGTTCTGTTAGAAATGTAATACAATTGTCTGGTTGCCCCTGACTCGATAAATAAAAAATAATAGAAAGACAGGTCCATCCACTATTCTCTTAACTACTAATATATGAGATTTAAGGTTTTTAATGGTCGTTCCTTTGGGGAATAGGATATATTTCCTTAAGCAACAAAGATATCCTGACTACTTTCACAATTTAAATACTTAGCTTAAAATGCTAATACAATGACTAGACTAGAATTAAGGTTTTTTCTTTCCTTTTTTAATGTGAGAATGAACAGTATAAATGTTTTCTCCCTGATGGGTAAGATAGTAGAAAATTTTGCACATTTTAAAATTAGTAATGGTAAAGTGGGTTGTTGTAGGTTTTTCTGGACTATATGGCCATGTTCTAGAGGCATTTTCTCCTGACGTTTCACCTGCATCTATGGCAAGCATCCTCAGAGGTAGTGCTCACTACCTCTGAGGATGCTTGCCATAGATGCAGGCAAAACGTCAGGAGAAAATGCCTCTAGAACATGGCCATATAGTCCAGAAAAACCTACAACAACCCAGTGATTCCGGCCATGAAAGCCTTCGACAAGTAATGGTAAAAGTTTTCTCCTGACATTAAGTACAGTCGTGTCCGACTCTGGGGTGTGGTGCTCATCTCCATTTCGAAATTGAAGTGCCGCCGTTGTCCATAGACACCTCCAAGTTCATGTGGCCGGAGCGGTACCTATTGATCTACTCACATTTGCATGTTTTCGAACTGTTAGGTTGGCAGAAGCTGGGGCTAACAGCGGAAGCTCACACCGCTCCCCAGATTCGAACCTGTGATCTTTTGGTCAACAGGCTCAGCAGCTCAGCGCTTTAATCCACTGCACCACCGGGGGCTCTGATGATTTTGCACATTTTAAAATTATTTTAATGTATTTTGGGACTTTTTGCAAAAGGAAAAATGCAAACCTTTTGTTCAAAATATAGTTCTGTGTAAAAATATTGCCTTTAGCATTAAAACATTGTGGGGTTTGTTTGTTTTTTTGCAAAAAGCCCCAAGGTTGCACAAGAGACGAGGTTTTACATAATGATTTATTAATAAAAACTCACAAAACATTTTTTCAAGTACACTTACACAGTACTTGACCCTTTTCTCAGTGAGTTGGCTTGATGCATTGAGATCAAGCTTTTTATTAGGCATGAGAAAATCTGTACTGTTTACATCCTTAGACTGTATATTACCAACCTTGCGGAATATAACACTCTCCTGTGGTGTTGAAAAATGGTGTTGCACCTTAATAAAGAAAAGAACAGGAGCTTTGCTATCAAATAAAGGACTCTGAAAGGAGGAGATTTGGTGTTTCTTTCTTCAAAAGAGAATGATGTTATTTTGGAAACTTTATTGAATTCTGTCCAGGAAAGGAAACAGCTGAGACTGTCTCAGGGCCCTGCAATGCGTGCTGCAGCACAGAGTAAATGAGAAGCAGCATGTTTAAAAAAGTCACAAGAAATCCAGTGTGAACTATTATAATGCACTGTGTGGTTTGTTAGTCAAAACATCTATCGGTCCAATGATTTCCTATTTTGATGTTGTCCTTGCAATGAGAGGGGCTCACGGGGAAAATTTTAGCTCTGTGGACTCAGCCAGAACATCCTTGTACCCTTGGACCACTATTAGAGCTGACGGAATAAGAAAAGATGGATTGGCCAGGCCACAGTTGTATTGCTCCCTTCAATAAAAAGAATCTTCCACAAAGAAAGTTAATGTAGCATATCATAGATTGAGACAAAACATTTCTTCTTGATATTTTAGAGTTTATGTCCCAGATATTTTTTTTAAATAGGGAGGGTAAAACTGCATGGAGACCCACTATTGTATGTTTTATTCACTGAACAGTGACAAACTGACATGTGTGTCATCAGTTCGTCCATCTATATCTGTCTGTAGCGAATTTGTTGATCTATGTTAAGTTTTTGATGTATAGCTCTATGTTGCAATGTGGCAGAATTGGCAGAAATAGGGTAGCAACAGTAGAGGCGAGATTAATTTGAATACGTGCAGCCGATTGGTCGTATGCAGATGAGTGTAGGCCAGGATTTGAAAGGGCCACTGAGCCAGAATGGCAGTTTGGAGGAAGAGAACTGAACATTCCAAAGGGGAGGAGTTAAGTTTAAAAATAGGCAGTTAGAGAGTCAAAAAGTTTCAGTTAGGGATTCCTGTTTGTGAAGGACAGTTAAGAACTTCTGTGAGAGAAAAGCAGTTAGGAAAATGGAGCTTAAGTTTTAAGGAAAATAAAGAAGTGCCAGTGTGGTTTAAGGCGGAATATAGTTCTGTCAAGAGTGTATGAAAAAGTAACATATTTGTTGATGTGAAACAGTTGAAGTTTGATAGGAAAAGTTAACTAAGTGAATGATACTGCCGTTAAGACTCAAGACTGTAACAGAACACACAAATGTAACCATAAGCGTTGGAGCCAGAAGCTATAAATAAACTTTGTTACTTTGTTTACTACAAGAGTGTCTCAAGCCTGTAATATAAAAGCCTCAAGGAAAAATCTCACAAGAAAGCCGCAGCCAATTTAAAAAGGGGAAAATACATCAATATAAGGCAGTAAAAAGATTTAAAAGAAAATATTTTTCCCCCACATCATCACATGTAAAAAAACACCTGAAAAAGGACTGAAGTAGCGGAATGTCGTCGCACTGTCCCTGCAACAACATGCATACCAAGGCACAAACCTGGGGAGCCTGGGCTCAGCTCAGAATGTGGCAAGAACGCACTTTTCTCACAGTTAGAACTTGAGATGCTTTTACTCAACCTTATAATTCCTGCCCATACCTTCAAGGTACAAAATAGCTTTCCATGACCAGCTGACTTTCAAATATGAGGTTTGAATGAGGTTTGAATGTGTGAGGTTTGAAAAGTAATGCCTCCACCTTTTCAAATATGAGGTTTGAAAAGTAATGCCTCCACCTTTGTAACTTCTCAACAGATGGCAGTACTGATATGCGGCAGGTACTGGCTTGTTCAGTAGACTCTCCTCTACAGTTCCATTTTGGTGGGAAGCCTTAGCATTGAACGGTTGTGTTGTTAAAGTGCGAAGTATGGAACCCTGTGCAGACGGTCGGTCAATGCGACATAAGCAATGACCTGTCGTGCAGTCATTGAATTCTTGACAGCAGGTGTCACCTCAACATCTCTTAACTTACTCGCCCAACGATGCACAGTACTCACATCAACACAATCAACATAAACAGCTTGAATTCTCTGATGAATCTCCTTTGGGGTGACACCTTCTGCTGTCAAGAATTCAATGACTGCACATTGCTTAAGTTGAATTTTTTTGTCGTGTCAGGAGCAACTTGAGAAACTGCAAGTTGCTTCTGGTGTGAGAGAATTGGCCGTCTGCAAGGACATTGCCCAGGGGATGCCTGGATGTTTTTGATGTTTTACCATCATTTTGGGAGGCTTCTTTCATGTCCCCGCATGGAGAGCTGGAGCTCATCAAGGGAGCTCATCCGTACTCTCCCTGGATTCAAATCTGCGACCTGTCGGTCTTCAGTCCTGCTAGCACAAGGGTTTAACCCATTGTGCCACTGGGGGCTTGCATTGACAAACTGTCTCTGCAGGGTTCCATACTTCGCACTTTAACAACACAACCATTCAATGCTAAGGCTTCCCACGAAAACAGAACTGTAGAGGAGAGTCTACTGAACAAGCCAGTACCTGCCACATACCAGTACAGCCATCTGTTGAGGAGTTACGAAGGTGGAGGCATTACTTTTTATTCAACCCTCATACACTGGATTGTCCCATAGCACATTTGGGAAGCTCCATGTAAGGGAATAGTGAACACAAGCTCCTTCTACACTGTCATATAATCCAGATTATCAAATCAGAAAATCCACATTATCTGCTTTGACCTGGATTATATGAGTCTACACTGCCATATAATCCAGTTCAAAGCAGATAATCTGGATTTTATATGGCAGTGTAGAAGGGACCCCAGCTGCTTATTTCAGGAAACAGGTTTTATTATAATTGATTAACAACTTCCAAGAAAGCCCAGGATCTTTCAGCAGACAACGTAAAAACCACTGCAGGGGCAAGCTGACAAGGTTTTAAATGGTTGTGAACCAATGCTATCCTTCTACACAGGGACCTATAGAATTGGATTACTGGCTCCCAATCTTCCCATTTGGAGGCCAATTGGGACAACTTGACATTCATGTACAAACACAATGTGCCTGCTGAGAAGCATCAGCTACATTTCCTTAAAAAGATGTATTCTGCCATGTAGTTTAAGGGAATCTAATTGATGCACCACAGCTAATTACAACTGGGAATAGATCAGCCAGCATGGGGACAGTTTTTTCTGCATTCTTCATTATTATGTGACTAACAATAACAGCAAATAATTAATAGGCAGAGGGGAGGCAGCTTTTGATGCAGCACCAGAAGGCTCTATTTTGAGATGCCAGAATGCAAGTCAGCACTCTGGGCTCCCAGAAGACATAGGTTGCTTTTGGAGTGGCTTGAAACTGATGTTTCTTCAAAAAGTTGCAGCACTACAATTTATTCATTAGTACCATCATTTGAAGATCTGAAAGATGAACACTTGCTTTTCTTTGACACAGCATATATTTGCTTAATTAGCAAACTTGGTCATTGTCAGAGAAGCCCAGCAGGAGTCATTGAATCCAAAAGAACCAATTTAGGGCAGGAACAGAGCTAGGGTTTGCCTTAGAACACTGCTGCTTAAATTGTGGATCCCGATCCCAAATTGAATCCCCCTTTCTGAATGTCACCTAGTGGCTGTGTGCAGTGTTTGCAGTGGACTCTGCAGAAGATGCTTCAACAGGGCCGGCTCGTCCATTACGCGAAGTAAGCGGTCACAGAACACTTTTTTTTGCCAGGGGCACAGAGGCACCTCTGTAAATGCCCCTCGACCGCCACTTGAGGAGCGCCCCCTCAGCTCACAACAGCCCTAGCAGTCCGGGGGGAGCCTCGGCTTTCTTGCCTCGCTGCTGGGCGATCCTCTTTCCAAAGGGGCCGGGCCCTTGAGCCTCGCCTAGCACCACCGGGTGCGCGAGCAGAGCCGGCGCTCAATCGTTCTCCGTGTTCGATCCCTTCCCCATGACCGGCTCCCTTTCCCGATGCCCCGGTGCTCCACCTGCCTCCTCTCCTCTTCCCAATCCACGGGTGGGCCAAGGGGCGGAGCCGCCGCGCCTGGCCCGCTTCGGGTCCAGAGGTGTGTTTGAAGACCCCAGCGTGCACACCAAAATTTGCCTCTTCTCCTGACTTTCTCTTCAGCCGTTGGGACCAAGAGAGAGAGAGAAAGCGAGAGAGAGAGAGAGAGAACCCCTCCGGCTGGAGGTATCTCCCACCTCCGCTCCCTCCTTTGTTTTTGCGCCTACCTTCAGGAAAGGTGGGCATCTCCACCTCTGTCTCTCTCTCTCTCTTGGTTCCAATGGCTGAGGAGAAAGTCAGGAGAAGAGGTGACTTTTGGTGCACACAGCGGGGTCTTCAGGCATGCCTCCGGACCCAAAGCGGGCCAGGCAAGGGAGCAAGTGCGGCAAGTGTAGTTACTGGGATGTATAGTTCACCTACAATCAAAGAGCATTCTGAACTCCACCAATGATGGAATTGAACCAAATATGGCACACAGAACTCCCACGACAAACAGAAAATATATATCAATGATTGGTTTGGGGGGGGGGGGCGCCAAAATACTGTTTGCTTACCATTGAAAATTACCTAGGGCCACCTCTGTGCTTCAACTATACTTCCTAAAAAGGAAAATCAGCCTATATAGCAAGCCTTGCAAGCCTAAATTTGTTATCAATCAATGTTGGATTTTTATAGCTGTTTGATATACCGATATACCTTGTGGAGGAATGAAAATAAACCACGTGTAGTTCACATTTGATCAGCCCACAGACAGCCTTGCCAGGGAAAGAAAATATGCCAGCTGACTTCTAACCCATCTAAAACACAGACATGTGCTTTTCACCTTAAGAACAGACAAGCATCCCGAGCTCTGAGGATTATCTGGTAAGGAATCCCACTGGAGCATTGCAGCGCACCCAAATACCTGGGAGTCACTCCGGACCGTTCTCTGACCTACAAGAAGCACTGCCTGAATATCAAGCAAAAAGTGGGTGCTAGAAACATTATCATATGGAAGCTGACTGGGGATCACAACCAGACACAGTGAAGACATCTGCCCTTACGCTATGCTACTGTGCTGCTGAGTATGCATGCCCAGTGTGGAACACATCTCACCACACTAAAACAGTAGATGTGGCTCTTAATGAGACATGCCACATTATCACAGGGTGTCTGTGCCCTACATCACTGGAGAAATTACACTCTTTAGCCGGTATTGCATCACCTGACATCCGCCAATAGTGAAAGGACCAAGGCAGTGACATCTCCAGCTCACCCCGTTTGGGTATCGGCCAACACGTCAACGACTTAAATCAAGAAATAGTTTTCTAAGATATACAGAGACACTCACTGGAACACCTCAGCAAGCAAGAGTCCAGAAGTGGCAGGCTCAAACCAGAACCTCAATCATTGGCTGATACAAAATGAGAGACTCCCCTCTGGGCACACAGAAAACTGGGCGACTTGGAAGGCGTTGAACAGACTGCGCTTTGGCACCACGAGATGCAGAGCCAATGGGGCCACGGAGTGGAATCCACGACATGCAAGTGCGGAGAAGAGCAAACCACTGACCACCTGCTGCAATGCAACCTGAGCCCTGCCACATGCACAATGGAGGACCTTCTTGCAGCAACACCAGAGGCACTCCAAGTGGCCAGCTTCTGGTCAAAGGGCATTTAATCAACTACCCAACTTGCAAACTTTGTGTTTTGTTTTTTTGTTTGTTAAAAATGCAATACAATGGTTTGGTTTGCTCCTGACATGATAGATAGATAGATAGATAGATAGATAGATAGATAGATAGATAGATAACAGAAATTGTGATGGGGAGAACATACTAGGAAAGAAGGCAGTATTGTAAACCCAAGATAGGGCCACCATAAGTTGGTAATGAGCTGAAAGCACATTACAACAACACCTGTGCTGTACATATTCAAAGGCATTCATGCTGTACAGCAGAATCCTGGGATCCAGGGCTTAGCTGTCATTCAAACAAAGCCATGTTTGTTTTTGCTTGCCAAAAAAAGCAAGCCTCACAATCAGAAAATACCAAATACAGTTATTAATTTGTAAAATATTGGTTGTGTCTTATGCAAAGCATGATTAGGAGACTACAGGGTGTTTGCTGGGGGATTAGGCAGAGTCATCAAGTTGTTTATTGAATTCATAAATGTGTACACACTTAATTTGACTACTAGTCCTCATCTTGCAAACATTAAAACTTACAAAAAAGTGTACTGGGATTATGATGCTGAGAAATAGGAAATACCATATTTTTAAAATTCAAAGAAAACCATCGATTGTAAGACATACATTAATTTCAGTGCCAACGACAGAAAAAAAACTTTATTTATAAATTTAAAAAAGGACCTGTGTTTTTAGAAATGTTTATAAGGAGAAAAGATAAAAATATATGATTGAAGCGACAAAAGCAACAGTTTGCCCAGGGCTGGAAAGCGCACAGAAAATAGGAAATTAAAAAAATGGTATGAATACTTAGAAGACTATATGTAGAGGCAGCCCTAGGTAATTTTCAACGATAAGCAAACAGTATTTTGGTCCCCGTCCCCCCCAACCAATCACTGATATATATCTTCTGTTTGTCGTGGGAGTTCTGTGTGCCATATTTGGTTCAATTCCATCATTGGTGGAGTTCAGAATGCTCTTTGATTGTAGGTGAACTATACATCCCAGTAACTACAACTCACATATGTCAAGGTCTATTTTCCCCCAAGAGCGCCTCAAGAGTGCCACTGGGCAAAATCAACTCTACTGCAAATGCTTACTTTGCGTAATGGGTTGAACCGTCCTTGACTATATGCTGTAGGACTATATTACTGAAAGGAGAACGAAATATACAAACAGATAAAAGGAGAATTGGGAATGGAAAAAGCTGGTAGCCTGAGTAATATGGGCTGGGGGGGGGACTGAATCAAACCAGTATTTATGATTGAACAAATAAAATAATATTTAAAAGAGAGGTTCAACAAATTAAATAATATTTAAAGGAGAGGTTCTGGAGGGAGAGGGGTGAGACAGAAGAAAAAACAGATAATGATAAGTAGTAGGTAAGTATAGACATGGAAAGGCTAAGTTTACAGGTTACACCAGAATGTTATGAGTAAATAGTGTGATTTTTGTCTCTTTCCTTTTTGCTATCTGTTATGTGATTGCAAAATGCTATACTCTACTTATATAACCTAATAAATATATTTTAATGGTAAGAAGGTACATCTTGGAGTAATACACACACACACACACACACATACACTGTGAATGCTTAGAGTGATTGAAGGTTTGGGCAATCATCTAATAGAAGAGCATAATTCTACCAGTACATTTTTTCCCTTATCCTAATTGTATAAAAAGCTGCACCAATCAAAAATCTGTCTTCTGCACTAGCATTAAAGGTTCATAACTCTGAACCCCATTAGGATTAATTGCTGTACAGTTGCTACAGGCGGAAGATCAAAATGCAGTGCTTTAAATGTGTTGTCTCTTCTAGCATCCTTCACCCTGACTACGCTGACTCAGGTTACCAGTAATTACAATCTGCATAAGGACACTTTGGATCTCCTGGTATTTTGGGCTTTATTTCCTAGAAAACTCAAAGAGCATGGCTAGTGGGAACATGGGAGTCCTAGTTTCAAATGTCTGGAGAAACAAACATTCTACAGTAAAAAATTCCCATGTTACCTAGACCTATTATGTGCATCACCAATGTGGATTTCAGTTTTGGGGCTGGGGGAGCACGGGAATAATATGAAAGTTGCTTCAGGTTATCAATTTTAAGGCTGAGACAGTATTTGCCATGAAATACTTCCAGCTCATAATCACTCTGCTACAACAATTAGATTTCTGTATGAGACAAAGTGTTTCTGTATAAGAGAATAAATAATTGGACAGAAATTTTGTAGATTTAAATTTTGTTATATTTTGCTGCATGGCCAACCCTGGATATGGGCCAAAACTCACAAAATGAAGTTCAACAGGGACAAATGCAAGATACTCCACTTAGGCAGAAAAAAAATGAAATGCAAGAATACAGAATAGGGGACACATGGCTCAACAACAGAACATGTGAAAAAGATTTTGGAGTCCTTGTTGTTGCGACCCAGAGCAGGATACTGGACCCTCTTGACAACAATCCACCACACTTGACTGCAGGAATACAATCCATTTTATTGAAAAACGTTGAATGCAAAGCAGAGGAAGAATCAGAGGTAAGTAAAAACCATAGCAAAACAGCAACAAGCAATGTCCATGAACAAGTCCAAACAAAAACACAGCAAACGATGAGTTACCCTTGATGAATCATGAAATCTGCTAGCTCCCAGCTAACGGCACTTGGAACAACTTGAGAAACTATGAGAAACCCAGCCACTTGAATCAGGAGGCCTCCACAGGCAAACACTTGGAACTGGAATGATGCCTGGTCTGAAGGCAGCTTCAGACCCGGCACTCTTAAAGGAGAGAAATCTATTACGAGACACATCTGAAGTTTTCGTTTGCATTTCTCTCAATCTTTCTGACCTCCTTAAACTTTGTGCTTCTCCCCTGCTCTGCCGAATCTGCCCCCTCCTTCCCTCATTAGGCTGACCAGGTGTCAGATTCTCTGGGGAACTAAGGCTGGGAGAAAAATGGAGTGAAACTTCTTCGCTTGGTTCGGAATGACTGTTCTCATGGGAACTTTGACTTTCACTTTCCAAGGGTGTAGGATTTTCACTATTCAATCCATCATCAGTATTAACATCTACATTGGCCTCAGAATCAACATTGACATCTACATTGGCCTCAGAATCAACATTGACATCTACATTGGCCTCAGGAAATACAATCAAAGAATCAGGTACAGGGTCACACAGAGGCTGAATCCCAACACTTGTGGACAACAAGTTAAACATGAGCCAACAATGTGATGCAGCAGCTAAAAAAGCCAATGGGATTTTGGCCTGTACAGATAGCAGTCTAGTGTCTATATCCAGGAGGTCATGCTATCCCTCTATTCTGCCTTGGTCAGACCACACCTGAAATACTGTGTCCAATTCTGGGCACCACAATTTAAGGTAGATGTTGACAGGTTGGAATGTGTCCAGAGGAGGGCAACTAAATGATCAAGGGTCTGGAAAACAAGCCCTATGAGGAGTGACTCAAAGAGCTGGGCATGCTTAACCTGCAGAAGAGACAGCTGAGAAGAGGCATGATAACCATATATAAATATGTGAGAGGAAGTCATTAGGGAGGAGGGAGCAAGCTTGTTTTCTGCTGCCCTGGAGACTAGGATCCAAAGCAATGGCTTCAAACTATAGGTAAGGAGATTCCACCTGAGAATTAGGAAGAACTTCCTAAATATGAGGAGAGGAACTCTCTGCCCTGGAATGTGGTGGAGTCTCCTTCTTTGGAGGCTTTTAAACAGAGACCATGTATAAATATGTGAGGGTAGGCATGTAGCCGGGGGGGGGGGGCTTTGGGGGCTTCAGCTTCCCCCCCCCCCAATTCTCATGGTGGTCCGTGAGAAGGCCTTACTGGTGCATGATTTAAACTTTTATGTTTATTCATATCATGATCTGATCACCATACTCAATATATCCCATATGAATGGAGGTATTGGGGTAACAATACAAAAGGTTTGCTAGGGTAGACCCTCTTTCACTCAGTCTCAACTCCCCCCCCCCCCCGAATCAAACTCAGCCCCCCCCCCTCCCAAATCAAAATCCTGGCTACGGGCCTGTGTGAGGGGAAGTCATGGGGAGGAGGGAGCAAGCTTGTTTTCTGCTCTCCTGGAGACTAGGATGCAGGACAATGGCTTCAAACTACAGGAAAGAAGATTCCACCTGAGCATTAGGAAGAACTTCCTAAATGTGAGCAGAGGAACTCTCTGCCCTGGAATGTGGTGGAGTCTCCTTCAATGAAGGCCTTTAAACAGAAGTTTGATGGCCATCTGTGGGGGATGCTTTGAATGTGATTTTCCTGCTGCTTGGCAGGGGGTGACTGGATGGCCCACGAGGTCTCTTCCAACTCTATGATTCTATGTTTCCTTGCGCTTTCATAATATCAGCAAGAATGAGCTACTGAGTGATTGAGCCCTAATGAAATGCTTGTGAAATAATTTTGGCAAAATTACTCTAAATTTACTTCAGTTACCAGACAGACACATTGCAAAAGCAGACCTTTTAAGTCTTACTTAGTAAAATAGACAGAAATTATGGAAATAAACGTTTAAGCAGTTATTTGGTAGGCAACATCACCCCTTGCTTGATCCCTGGGCTTTACCCCTTGGATCTACTAGCCGATGAGCTAACTGTTGCAAATTTCTAAGAACGGAGTCCTTTTTTGGTTGAATACTTACAACTGCTGACATAAAAACCCATTTTAAGTCTTAATTCACAGGATTCTTTTTGTCTAGTAAATTGTGTTTAGTTTTAGTTCCAGAACTCCTGAATTTATATTTCAAACAAGTATGTGCAAGCCATAGGCAATGTACAATGATTTCATACGTTGGGAAATTATATTTTGTTTTATTATGTATGCATGTGTTGTTTTTCTTTATATGATATATTTTATATCCCCCGAGGAATGCCTTTGAGAGCCAGTACGAGCTGAATTCTGATGGACTTTTTACTATTCAATCAATCAATCATCCACTGAACACCTTGAAATGTGTCAAGAACAAGCCCACTGCTTTTGGCAGCCAGAAAGCAAGCCATGGATATCAGCAAAACAGTAGTGCTGGCCTTGATTTGTACATTACTATATTCCATTGACATCAGAGCACTGAAGCTGCTTCCTGTCCCAGAATAAAACCTGCTAGTTATATGTTTATGTTTAAATGCGTCTCATGTGTCATTTGGTTCCTATTGCTAGACAAACCATAATTCTAAATTGTCATAAAACCTAAGAGGTTTGAGAATTTATAGTGCTTTTTCAAAAAAATAATAGTCACTCCAGATCCATAATGTTCAAAATTCTGCACCAGATTGAATAGCCATGTACAAAATTCTTCCTAAAAAGAGCCCAATATGACATATTACTCAACTGTTCAGAGTCTGAAGTCTTGCTTGTGCTAATCATAATGAGTGAGGCGACACTGAGGACGATATAATGTCAGTTCTTAGCATTTCTCTCCCTCTTTCTGTTTTAGGAGATGTTCGATGTCCTCTTGGCACAAATTACGCTTGAGCTTTGTTTTCCTAACCCACATGAAATATTGTTAAACATTTTCTTTCAACACATTGCAGTTATATTCCCTGACCAACACACAGTTTGGTACCTCAAATGTTAGCCCTGTTTCCGAGTATAATTGAATTGCTGACTCCAAAAATGGCACTAATTTTCACCTATCAGTGCTAGTTTTTGAGACACAGAACATATGCCACTTACCAATCGCCATCTGCTCACCCATAGAAAACCATGACAACCATATCTACGAAACTAGAGCTGATGCAGTCTATCCAATGCAATTTTCTGAGTCATCACCCCAAATAACCCCAAGAATGGGTACAAAAACCAAGACATTATGGCCCTTTCCACACAGCTGAATAAAATCCCACATTTTCTGTTTTGAACTGGAATATATGGCTGACGGTCCAATTCCAAGCAGAATTCAAAGTGCTGGTTTTGATCTACAAAGCCCTATACGGCTCCGGCCCAGCTTACCTGTTCGAACGTATCTCCCTCTAGGTTCCACCTCAAAATTTACGAACTTCTGGGGAGGCCCTGCTCTCGGCCCTGCCTTTGGAGCAAACACGCTTGTCGGGGACGAGGGACAGGGCCTTCTCAGTGGTGGCCCCCTGCCTGTGGAACTCGCTCCCCAGTGAAATCAGGTCAACAACATCTCTCCTCGCCTTCAGGAAGAAACTGAAAATGTGGTTATCGGATCAGGCTTTTGGGTAGCTGGCAGATAATTGACAATGTTAATAATGATAATGTTATGGAAAATGGACAATGGACAGGTGCGACAACATTTCACTACTTCAGTCCTTTTTACAGGTGTCGTTTTACGTGTGATGATGTGGGGGGAAAATATTTTCTTTTAAATCTTTTTACTGCCTTGTATTGATGTATTTTCCCCTTTTTAAATTGGCTGGGGCTTTCTTGTGAGCTTTTTCCTTGAGGCTTTTATATTACAGGCTTGAGACACTCTTGTAGTAAATGAAGTAACAAAGTTTATTTATAGCTTCTGGCTCCAACGCTTATGGTTACATTTGTGTGTTCTGTTGCAGTCTTGAGTCTTACATGCAATATCATTCACTTAGTTAACTTTTCCTATCAAACTTCAACTGTTTCACATCAATAAATATGTTACTTTTTCATACATTCTTGACAGAACTATATTCCGCCTTAAACAACACTGGCACTTCTTTATTTTCCTTAAAACTTAAGCTCCATTTTCCTAACTGCTTTTCTCTCACAGAAGTTCCTAACTGTCCTTCACAAACAGGAATCCCTAACTGAAACTTTTCTGACTCTCTAACTGCCTATTTTTAAACTTAACTCCGCCCCTTTGGAATGTTCAGCTCTCTTCCCTCCAACTGCCATTCTGGCTCAGTGGCCCTTTCAAATCTGGCCTACACTTATCTGCATACAACCAATTGGCTGCACGTATGCAAATTAACCTTGCCTCTACTGTTGCTATCCTATTTCTGCCAATTCTGCCACATTGCAACATAGAGCTATACATCAAAAATTTAACATAGATCAACAAATTCACTACAACAGGTTTCTGATTGCTCGCTGAATTTGTTTGTACATAAGGTTAGACAGCCAGTATTATTGCACTTTTCATTAATGTAATTTTTATTTTAAAACGAAATTTGGAATCAATTTATTGTGTTTTATATATATTATTTATATGTAATTGCATTGAATTGTGCTGGATGTAAGCTGCCCTGAGTGCCCCCCCGGGGGAGGGGTTGAGAAGGGCGGGGTACAAATGTTTGAAATAAATAAATATATGGCAGTATGGACTCAACCCAGTTCAACCCAGATATTGTGGGATTTTCTGCCTTGATATTCTGGCTTTTATGGATGTGTGGAAGGGCCCCAAGAATGTCTTTTGTTGAGCTGTGTTATCAGTTAAAACTGTTGTCTCCAAAGTATTTCATCTCACGTATTAATCACACATTTATTCTCAGAGCATGGAGAAGTATCAGCATAGCTTGGGGTTCCCCACATATCTTACAGAAGTAGAAAGCTGATGGTCATCTCAAATATCCTCTGCCACCCTCCCCCAATGAGGATTGAAATGGTGAGCGGATTGCTGTTAGGGGACACATGGAAGGAGAGGGAAGTGAAACAATGACCAAATTCAAGAGAGGGGTATTCAATACTGCAACTTTTTAGCTCTATTCATGTCCAAATAAAACATCAAGAGGAGCAGTTCCAATGCAGAGACTGCTGTTATCTGGGGAGGATCATAATGTGAGAAAAGCAGAGTTCTGAATTACACTGAGATCCTGCACAGATAGGAGGATCTCTGCTTCAGATGAAGGAACTAAGAACAAGGGACCTGTCGAGAAAAACCCCTGGCCTCTGAAGCTGCACTTCATTTGCAATGAATAGGACTTTTCTTGTCTGAGCACTTGTAAGAAGACTGTTGCTGCTTCCAAATGGAGAGCTTCTAACCTCAGCAGTCAAAAGGTATACTGCACATTCTTTAGTGAGTTTCTTCTGGCAAGGGAAAAAAATGGAATAAGCTGCAAGGAAATAATGGAAGGTTGCACATTGAACAAGAGTATGTCTCAGGGTTTTCCCACAGCAATTTGAAGTGGAACAAAAGTCAAACCTGAATATTCAACAATGCCTAGGGACTGATCCTTAACAAGCAGTAAATCAGCAAGGTCTGGTTTAACACCACATTAAGCAAAGTTGTGGAATTGATTCGGAGATTCAGCACTGAGTACGAACAGCAGATAATTAAGGCATGGTGGTCCATGCCTTAGTTCAGGGGTCCTCAAACTAAGGCCCGGGGGCCGGATACGGCCCTCCAAGGTCATTTACCTAGCCCTCGCTCAGGGTCAACCTCAGTCTGAAATGACTTGAAAGCACACAACAACAACAACAACAACAACAATCCTATCTCATCAGCCAAAAGCAGGTCCACACTTCCTATTGAAATACTAATAAGTTTATATTTGTTAACATTGTTCTTCATTTAAATTATTGTATTGTTTTAAAGTGTTTTTGCACTACAAATAAAATATGTGCATAGGAATTCATTCATGTTTTTTTCAAATTATAATCCAGCCCTCCAACAGTTTGAGGGACTGTGACCTGGCCCTCTGTTTAAAAAGTTTGTGGACCCCTGCCTTAGTTACTTCAAGATTGGACTACTGTAATGCACTCTACATAGGGCTTCCCTTGGAGATGGTTCGGAAACTACAGCTGGTGCAAAGGTTGGCGGCCAGATTGTTAACTAGAGCAAGTTACAGGGAGCAGTCAACCCCCCTGTTTAAACAGCTCCACTGGCTGCCAATAAGTTTCTGGTCCCAATTCAAGGTACTGGTTATAACTTATAAAGCTATAAACCAGTGTTTCTCAACCTGGGGGTCGGGACCTCTGGAGGGGTCACCAGGGGGTGTCGGAGGGGTCGCCAAAGACCATCAGAAAACACAGTATTTTCTGTTTGTCATGGAGGTTCTATGTGGGAAGTTTGGCCCAATTCAATTATTGGTAGGGTTCAGAATTGTAGGTGAACTATAAATCCCAGCAACTACAACAATGTCAAGATCTATTTTCCCCAAACTCCATCTGTGTTCACATTTGGGCATATTGAGAATTTGTGCCATGTTTGGTCCAGATCCATCATTGTTTGAGTCCACAGTGCTCTCTGGATGTAGGGGAACTACAACTCCAAAACTCAAGGTCAATGCCCACCAAACCCTTTCAGTATTTTCTGTTGGTCATGGGAGTTCTGTGTGCCAAGTTTGACTCAATTCCATTGTTGGTGGAGTTCGAGATGCTCTTTGATTGTAGATGAACTATACATCCCAACAACTACAGCTCCCACAGGACAAAATCAATTCCTCGTTTTCACCAAGCCCTTCTGCTGATATTCCTCTTCTTTCTCCTTGGTTTCATAGGCCTCTTAGCTGATATCAGCAAAGGTGCCCAGCAATGAGCCGGGGCTCTCCTGCTGGCTGCTACAACAATGACAACAGCAGGACAGGAAAGGTGACAATCCAGCCTGGATGGATCAGCTTTGGACCAGTTGGACTGTGTGGACCCTACCTTTTTCAGAGGAGAAAGTAGTACCAGGAATGGCAACATTACCTGCATTTATGACTTCATTACACATGTGGCGCCAAGCGTCATAGAATACTTGCAGCACAGCAGATCTATGGACCCCTATGATGCCTATCAAATGATGCACACTCACTTCCAGGCAAAGACCGTAATGATCCAAAAAGCTACAGACCAATCTCCCTGCTGTGCCACCTCTACAAAGTTCTGGAGAGACTTATTCTGCATAGAATTATGGAAAAAATAGACCCATGTCTGATTCCACAACAAGCTGGCTCCAGGAAAGGCAAAAGCTGCACATCGCAAGTGCTGAACCTGATTCAGCACATAGAAGATAGCTTTGAAAGGCAGCAGATCACAGAAGCTGTCTTCATAGACCTGTCAACAGCTTATGATACCGTAAACTACGGCCTCCTCCTGAGAAAAATGTATACTATCACAAAGGACTACCATCTCACCTGCCTCATAGGAAACCTGCTACAAAACAGGACCTTCTTTGTTGAGTTCCAGGGCCAGAGAAGCAGATGGCGGAAACAGAAGAACGGCCTGCCTCAGGGAAGCGTGCTTGTCCCATCCATGTTCAACATCTACACAAATGACCAGCCACTGCCAGAAGGGACAGAGAGCTTCATCTATGCTGATGATCGTGCCATCACAGCTCAAGCTGGGAGCTTTGAGATGGATGAACAGAAGCTCTCCGAAGCTCTAGGTGCTCTTACTGCCTATTACAGGGAAAACCAGCTGATCCCTAATCCATCTAAAACACAGACATGTGCCTTTCACCTTAAGAACAAACAAGCACCCCGAGCTCTGAGGATCACCTGGGAAGGAATCCCACTGGAGCATTGCAGCACACCCAAATACCTGGGAGTCACTCTGGACCATGCTCTGACCTACAAGAAGCACTGCCTGAACATCAAGCAAAAAGTGGGTGCTAGAAACAATATCATATGAAAGCTGACTGGCACAACCTGGGGATCACAACCAGACACAGTGAAGACATCTGCCCTTGCGCCATGCTACTCTGCTGCTGAGTATGCATGCCCAGTGTGGAACACATCTCACCATGCTAAAACAGTGGATGTGGCTCTTAATGAGACATGCCGCATTATCACGGGCTGTCTGCGCCCTACAACACTGGAGAAATTACACTGTTTAGCGGTATCGCACCACCTGACATCCGCCAGGAAGTAGCAGCCAATACTGAAAGGACCAAGGCAGTGACATCTCAAGCCCATCCCTTGTTTGGGTATCAGCCAGCACGTCAATGACTTAAATCAAGAAATAGTTTTCTAAGATCTACTGAGACACTCGCTGGAACACCTCAGCAAGCGAGAGTCCAAAAGTGAAGCAACAGCTCCCCTAGTGGCCAGATTATCCTCATGAAAAAACTAGAATGTTAAATAGCCTTGGTGTGTGTCTATATATGTTGTGTGTCTATGTCGTTGAATGTTTGGCATGTATTTGTACATTGTAATCCACCCTGAGTCCCCTGCAGGGTGAGAAGGGCGGAATATAAATACTGCAAATAAATAAATAAATAAAACAAAAACTATTCTATTGGTCATAAATCATATCACTGGAAAATTAACTTTCCAAGATCCATTGGCTAAGGCTGCACTCTTATCTCATTTGTGACATTTACATGGGGGCATCTCTTTGGACATTGCATTGTCGAAGGCTTTCATGGCCAGAATCACTGGGTTGTTGTAGTTTTTTTCAGGCTATATGGCCATGTTCTAAAGGCATTTTCTCCTGACGTTTCGCCTGCATCTATGGCAAGCATCCTCAGACATAGTGAGGTCTGTTGGAACTAGGAAAAAGGGTTTATATATCTGTGGAATTACCAGGGTGGGACAAAGGACTCTTGTCTGCTGGAGCCAGGTGTGAATGTTTCAACTGATCACCTTGATTAGCATTTGATTGCCTGGCAGTGCCTGGAGCAATCCTTTGTTGAGAGGTGTTTGGACATTATTGGAAAACAATGCAGCAGTAAAGATGTATTTATCCTGACACGACAGATCTTATAATAAATAGTTATTAAAACTGGGTTGGATGGGAACCCAGATCTCCTCTTAGAAGGGAAAAGGAAGGGTTTTTTTTTTGCTCTGTTACCATTGCCCCATTCCTCATGTTCCATCCTTTCATCTATAAATGACTAATTTTAAAACTTATCCACAGACACTGGTAAAGGACTCAATATTTTTTCAGCCTGTCAAGCAGATGCTCCTATGGAAAGTCCATTTGTAAGACAAAACGGCAGCTTCAGACACTTACTCATATCCATACCAGCATGACACCAACACATTTTTAAGAAACCCTGACTTGTGTCATTATTGTAGCTAGCTTTCTCTTAGCACTTCACTTTGAGTATCACTCCTTTTGGGCACCAGGAAATTCCAATTTAAGCCAGCTGTGTTTGCCCATCTGCCTCTCCTGTGTCGTTCTGAAACCATGTGTTCCTATCACAACTTAAGCACTTAGTTCTAGGCTTCCTTCCTTGGTCACAGTCACCCAAGTCACTCTCCAGGGCCATGGGCTGAAATAGTAGTTGGATGTTGTATTCATTCTATTGACTGATCCAAGGTGTGTTTTGGTCCCTTTCCTGTTCCTTGCAGCAGCACAAGAGGCTAGGTGTGGCCAAACTCTGGGAAACTAACAAGAAATTAAAGCACAACACTTTGGCACAATCCTCCAGGTTATATACTAAAATTAAATCTTGGTATACATAAATAACTGCCTTGTTGTCCCTTTCTGCTTAAGCTGTCATGAATTTTAGACAGAGGTAGGAGTCTGTCTTTTTGTTAGTTAGTAAAATGTACATCAGTACACTGTGGTATACATGCACACTCAGCCATACATGCTGTTTCAGCAACACAATTTGAAATACAGGCATCGGCTGTAGCTGGGAGGGCCTTCGCACAACTGAACTTGTGCGCCAGCTGCAACCATACCTCGTGAAGTCAGATTTGGCCATGGTAGTCCACACCTTAGTTACCTCTAGATTTGATGCGCTTTACATGGGGCTTCCCTTGAAGATGGTAAGGAAATTCCAATTGGTCCAACAAGCGGCAGCTAGACTACTAACTGGTGTGAGTTACAGGGAGCGGTCAACCCTCCTGTTTAAGGAGCTCCATTGGCTGCCATTTATTTTCTGGTCCCAATTCAAGATACAGGTTCTTACCTACAGAGCCCTGAACGGTTTGGGACTGCTTACCTGCGTGACCGCATTTCCGTCTACGAACCTACACGATCTCTTCGATCTTCCGGAGAGGCCCTTCTCTCACTCCCGCCCCCATTGCAAGCACGACTTGTGGGGACAAGGGAGAGGGCCTTCTCTGTAGTGGCCTCTCGGCTCTGGAATTCACTCCCCAGAGATATTAGGCAAGTCCCCTCCCTGGCAGTCTTTAGGAGGAGTCTGAAAACTCGGCTGTTCCAGTGTGCCTTCAATGATTGAATGTACCATAATTCCTGACCAAACTCTGCATAAAATGCCCTCAGAAGCACTTTATTTTCCAGTTTGTGCAATTAAATCCTACCTTATCCCCTGGATCCCCTGTCCTGATACATTACATTACCCTATCACCTAGTGTTTTTATAATTTTAATCTTTGCAATTGGCCCTGCCCACTGTGATTATTTTCAGTGTTTTAATGTTCTGATTTTATATTGTTGCGCTGTTTATTTATATTGGTTTTTGTATCTTATGTTATTTTATTTTCTTATTCTCTGCTGTGTTCTTGTGTTACATTGTTTTACTGTATTGATGGGCCTGGCCTCATGTAAGCCACCTCGAGTCCCCTTGGGGAGATGGTGGCGGGGTATAAAGTATTATTATTATTATTATTATTATTATTAGTTGCTTTTATCAATATCTTTCTGTATTTTTAGCTCCCATAACCCCCTAGCTAGCATGACCACTAACTATGTCATGTGTGGGATTCTGAAGACTCTAGCCCCCTAAATAACTTTTACAGCTATCTTTAACTGTCTAATGGCTGTCGGATGGGGGTTAGCCATGAGCAGCTTTTCTATGCTGTATATTCTGTTGCTATTGTAGTTTTCACTGTAGCTGGTTGGCTGTCAGAGCACAAAAGACCCTCATCTCAAACTAAGAGAGGTTTGGTCTGATCCATTGAAAGGACATGTAATTAATATCTAGACCTCTGTGCAAATGGCAGTACCGAGGAAACAAGTGGTCAGACCACATTTATTTGATGGAGGAAGGAAGTATTTGTTTATGCTTGGTATCCTTCTCCTGCGAAAATTAGGATGATGTGGATCTTGCTTTTAGAAGGGTTCAGGCGGTGAAATAAATGTCAAGGTAGATGGCTCTAAAATTATATATAAAAAAATAAATGCCTACCGAATAAATTTCAACTTGGCTGAGGAATACAGATGAAGCAGTTTACATTACCAAATTTAAAAAAGTGTTCAAATGACAGAGGGAATTTTAAAGAGCCAGAGGAAATGCAGATACATGCAGAAGAATCATGGAATCATTGAGTTGGAAGAGACATCAAGTGATGTTAAGGATACAGGATCAAACTAAAGAAGCTGGATTGGTTGAAGGGAACGGCTAACAATGGATCTGGGCTCAAGTCTACTAGATGGGACCTTGGTCTGATCCAGCATGGCTCTTCCCATAGGTTTGTATTGTGTTTTTTGCTTACTGTAGGACTTTGCCATTTTCATCTGCCCATCTTTGGTCTCATGGCTGCTACCAACAAGAAATGTGATGTGGGATATGCTAGATCTTTTGCAATTAGGGGTGCCAGATTGGAAACTGGAGTCAGCTTTTGTACCTTCAAATTCTGTGTAGAAGAGGGAATTCCAGCAGGTATGCTTGTTATCTGCTTGCAGATCCTACTGAAATTCCCTCCTATATACACAACCATTAAAGGCTCAGAAACTTTCAGTCTGGCAACACTATGAGTGCCAGGGGCACAGTGTCTCATTAGGGACTAATTGCACCCGCTTCAGGACTTTTTTTTAATGTCTGATAGTGTTTGTGCTTTCCTGTCACAATGTAATTTAGTGAAGGCATAGGCATGAGGAAAGACTGGGTTCTTGTAGGTTTTTTCAGGCTATATGGCCATGGTCTAGAGGCATTCTCTCCTGACGTTTCACCTGCATCTATGGCAAGCATCCTCAGAGGTAGTGAGGTCTGTTGGAACTAGGAAAAAGGGTTTATATATCTGTGGAATGACCAGGGTGAGACAAAGGACTCTTGTCTGCTGGAGCTAGGTGTGAATGTTTCAACTGATCACCTTGATTAGCATTTGATTGCCTGGCAGTGCCTGGAGCAAACTTTTGTTGAGAGGTGATTAGATGTCCTTGTTTGTTTCCTCTCTGTTGTTGTGCTGTTGTAATTTGAGAGTTTTTTAATACTGAACTGAACCACCTCAACTGGGCTCTACAGGCCAATGGATACTCCACCTCAGACATCAGAAGAGCTGCAAGACCGAGAACAAGCCACGAGTTGAAGATCCACCCAGAGGAAAAGTGTTCTTGCCATACATCAAGGGAACCACTGACCGCATAGGGAAGCTGATGAGGAAACACAACATACAAACTATCTACAGCCCCACCAAGAAAATCCAACAAATCCTACGTTCAGCAAAGGACAGGAGGGATCCTCTCACTTCTGCAGGAGTCTACTGTGTACCATGCAGCTGTGGACAAGTCTACATAGGGACCACCAAACGCAGCATTGTCCAAACATGAATCAAGGAACATGAAAGGCACTGCAGACTACTTCAACCAGAGAAATCAGCCATAGCAGAGCACCTGATGAACCAACCTGGACACAGCATTTTATTTGAGAACACAGAAATGCTGGACCACTTGAACAACCACCATGTCAGAATACACAGAGAAGCCACTGAAATACACAAGCATGAAAGAAAAGAAAGGAGGAAACCATGAAAATGAACAAAATCTGGCTACCAGTATTAAAAAAACTCTGAAATTACAAGAGCACAACAACAGAGAGGAAACAAACAAGGACATCTAATCACCTTTCAACAAAAGTTTGCTCCAGGCCCTGCCAGGCAATCAAATGCTAATCCAGGTGATCAGTTGAAACATTCACACGTAGCTCCAGCAGACAAGAGTCCTTTGTCCCACCCTGGTCATTCCACAAAACCCTTTTTCCTAGTTCCAACAGACCTCACTACCTCTGAGGATGCTTGCCATAGATGCAGGCGAAACGTCAGGAGAGAATGCCTCTAGACCATGGCCATATAGCCCGAAAAAACCTACAACAACCCAGTGATTCCTGCCATGAAAGCCTTCGACAATACATGAGGAAAGAGTTTCTCAGACCTTACTTCCTCTTGTATCCTGCTCTTTGGAGGAGTTAGAGGGGGCATTGCTATGCCGGTGAAGATAAGAGTAGGATTTCTTTCTGCTGTGGGGAGAGAAAAGGTGTAGTCAAGCTGCCTGAAGTGCTTTGTGCTCTATCACTATTAGGTTTCTTAATATGAACCATGGAACAAAGTGTAATGGGCATAACGTCAGTATTATGGGTACTGATAATAATCTTGGTACACTTTACTCTCCTTCATATTTTTGAAATGCTGCAAATAAATAAACTAACTGCTGCATAGTGAATGTTATACTGTGATGTATTATAATTGCTGTATTTTATTTAAATGGCCTATTCTGGGAATTGCTTTCAGCACAAAGATATTTCTGGGAAATGCAGGATTCAAATAAATTGACAGTAATGATGGATGCAGCTGCTCACACAATCAAGCTTTTTTGCTGCCCCCCAGTCAGGGCCAGCACAATATTTGTCATCATCTAAAGAAAATAAGAAGGAAACCCTTTTCTTTATTTAATACTTGGCAGCATCCTCTGCTGCACCTGATATCCTCCTATTATGTGACAGAATATCAGGAACCAGATATATCAGGAACCAGATTTTAGATGGATATGTGGGTGTATTTGTCCTTCACACCCCTCTCACAGAGAGCCATACAGAAATGGACTGGAAAGGAATGATGTTTTTGCCCTCCAGGCAATATTGCCACTCTTCGTGTCAGGCGGAGCCACTGACAGCATGGAACTACCATTCTATTTCCTGACAGATGTCACTTTCCAAGAGTATTACATACAATCTTGAGCCTTCAGCATTCATGCCAAAGAGTAATTTCTTGTCTGCTGATTGGAACTGAGATACAGAGACCCATCTGTGCATTGGTTTGTCTCTGCAATATTGGCAAGCAATCTCTTTCTGAAATCTCCACTTACTTTCTCTTCCTTCCCATTCCCTTAGAATAAAGCTATAGGAGAAGGTGTAATGATAATGCAGCCTTGGCAGGCATGTGGTGACAATGAAGTCGAGGTGAGAAACGCAGCTTTAGGTCACCTAGTATTTCACTTGACAAGGCACGTTTTGTCCTACAAAATATGTCAATTCTGAGTATAAAGGCAAAGGCTGTGCAGTTGGTTGATGGGTTCTCCTTAGTGCTTTCATTCTGAGATTCGTTGTTGCTTTCCTCCTTTCCAGTGAACCCACACCAGCCAGCTTGTATTGTCCCACATCAACGGAGGAGTGAATAAGACCACATGCAATCTGGCTGTGATGTATGAAGAGAGAGTCAGTATGCCTCCAATGCTTTTCTTGGCTTCTGCCATCTCCCTAGTGTTCCACCATGGCATTGCTCTTATGTGACACTCTTTGACTCCTTCTACACTGCCCCTGGTGGCAGTGTAGAAGAGGGTTAAAGTGCTGAGCTGCTGAGCTTGTTGACCGAAAGGTTGCAGGTTCGATTCTGGGGAGCAGTGTGATCTTCTGCTGTCAGCCCTAGCTTCTGCCAACCTAGCAGTTCGAAAACATGCAAATGTGAATAGATTAATAGGCACTGCTCCAGTGGGAAGGTAACGGCGCTCCATGCAGTCATGCCGGCCACCAGGGCCGTAGTCAGAAAAAAATTTCGGGGAGGGTTGAAAATTTCGGGGAGGATTGAAAATTTCAGGTGTGTGTGTGTGTGTGTGTGTTAGGGTCACGCTGAAGCAAAGAGCACAGCAGGGGGCAGAGCAGCCTTTAATAGCCTGCAGCTCTGCCCCTGTCAACCACCTCCACCAAGTCTGGCCTCCTTAATGAGAGCATTCAACCTCCCCCAACTTGGTTGCTTCGCTACATCATCTATTGCTGCAAGTAATGACAGTGTGAATAAATTGTCAATATTTGCTTGAGATACTGCTTGCAGTTCTGGAGGGACTCTTAATTTTTTGCATCTCATAGACTTAGCATGGAGATTTGGTTAACCAGTTAAAATTCATGAATAAACCAGGTTTTTTTTAACCTGAAAATCTTCGGGGGGGGGGTGTGAACCAATACCCCCCCCCCCCGCTACAGGCCTGCCGGCCACATGACCTTGGAGTTCTCTATGGACAACGCCGACTCTTTGGCTTAGAAATGGAGATGAGCACCACCCCGCAGAGTCAGACATGACTGGACTTAATGTCAGAGGACAACTTAGACTGTCCTTATAACCCAGGATCTGATCGCTGGTTATCTTATTTGAACTGGATTATATGAGTCTACACTGCCATATAATCTGGGGTAAGAAGATTAGGAGACACAAATGGCTTATGTTTTTATTACTTTTGTTTGGTTTTATACTATGTATTAATGTTTTAATTTTTTTTATGTTCTTGGTGAGAAGGTCGATTTTGACTGTAATGGTGCATTAATCTTTTCATCCAGTCTAAGTTTAAACTAGCCTTCCCCTGCCACGCATTGCTGTGGCCCAGTCTGGTGATCTGGTGATCTGGAGATAAAGTGATGACAAAGTGTTGGTTTCTAATACAAGTAATTTCTTTATGCTTGTGGGTAAATAGTATTTCTTGTTGTTCCTTTGCCAATGTGGATGTGGAGAGTGTCTGGTTTGCCTACTCTGGAATATGCAACATATCATAGTCCTTCTTTAGGGGTCCCTTTCAAATCTATATCTCTCTCTGTGTGTGATTCATATCTATCTATATCATAGCTGGATGGGTCTTTGTCAGGAGGGCTCTGATTACATTTTCTTGCCCTGGTGAGAGTTGGACTGGATGGCCTTAAGTATTTTCTGTTGGTCATGGGGGTTCTGTGTCGGAAATTTGCCCCAATTCTGTTGTTTGTGGGATTCAGAATGCTCTTTGATTGTAGCTGAACTATAAATCCCAGTAACTACAAATCCCAAATGTCAAGATCTATTTCCCCCAAACCCCATCTGTGTTCATATTTAGGCATATGGAATATTTGTGCCAAGTTTGGTCCAAATCCATCATTGTTTGTGTCCACAGTGCTCTCTGGATGTAGGTGAACTACAACTCCCAAACTGAAGGTCAATGCCCACCAAACCCTTCTAGCGTTTTCTGTTGGTCATGGGAGTCCTGTATGCCATATTTGGTTCAATGCCATAATTGGTGGAGTTCAGAATGCTCTTTAATTGTAGGTGAACTATAAATCCCAGCAACTACAACTCCCAAATGACAAAATCAAAAAGTTTTGAGTGAAGGACATACATTGGGTTGTTAGGTGTATGCTGTCCAAATTTGGTGTCAATTGGCCCACTAGTTTTTGAGTTCTGTGAATGCCAGAAACGAACATTACATTTTTATTTATATAGATTATTATTAGTACTGTAGATGCATAGGATTTTTCGACCTCAGCCATGCTACCTTCTTTGTGCTTGCTATGGGCTCAGGCTCTGTGTCCAGTGCAACCAGCCAGTCACAATGTATCGCATACATTAGCCATAGGCCACTGCAATCAATGGAGGAGAAACATAACGTGTATCAAGAAAATGTGATGCAGCTGTCATTCCAATATATCTTCGCAGCAATCAACTACACCCGTTTTGACAACCTTGTCCCTCTGCCTTGTTGCTGTCACAGCAAACAATGCAACCTTGTGGGTGACAGTATGGTCTTTTCCATCAAGAAAGAAGACAAGTTCCTGATAAAAAAACACACCAAAAAGCAGAGATGCCACAATAATATGGCAGATTTGATTTTTAAATTGGCAGTTGTTATTCTCCCGCTATGGACAATTATCCTGAAAGCTCCTTTTGCCTGCGTCTCTTCTATATACTTCCTTTCAAAAAATATCATCCAGGGTGTTGCATAAACTAGATGGAATGGAGCTTAACAAGTATGAATTCAAATACAATGTGCAATACCTGTATTTAAATTCACATTTTAGCATACTTCTATTTTGCTGAAGAAGAATCCTGTACTTATAGGTTTTCCAGATCCCCTTTTCCCCATAGAGGGGAATCTGAGGATGAGAGCACTATCTTGAAAAGTACATGTATCTATATTTTCCTTATTACTTAGACTTTGTGTTATTTAAGAAAATTGAATGGCATACTGTATGTGACTAGCTATGATTGATGTGTAGGAAATCATGTATTGTCATGTAACATCACTGTGCTGGTATAGCTATACCAGAAACCTAAATTTTCTTTCTATGCATGTGCTTGTTTTGGCCATGCATTTTGCAGTTGGGTGGTTCCTTCCAAGCTGCAGCTATAGGGCTAGCCACCTGCCTATCATCGTTAAGTTCTTTAGTTCCATACCTTTCCCCAGGGTTCTGGGAGGGAAAATAAAGTTTTTAGTTCAGTCTTACAGTTTAGAAGCTCAGTTACAGGATGTGAGAGCTTTTCCCACCTGTAGAGAAGCTCCGTTTCTAACAAAACTCGGGGAGAAAATAGTTCCAAAGCTTCTGGGGAAGACAGTTCTCAGAGTTCTGGCTGGGTAACTTACAGCCTCACAGCTCTACAAGCCTCTGGGGAAGACAGCCCTAAAGCTTCTGAAGTTTCGGCCCAAGTTACCTATCTGACCGCATCTCTGCCTATGAACCCACCAGGGCTTTGAGATCTTCCAGGGAGGCCCTACTCTCGATCCCGCCTGCTTCTCAAGCATGGTTGGCGGGGACGAGAGATAGGGCCTTCTCGGTGGTGGCCCCTCGGCTGTGGAACGCCCTTCCCACAAACATTAGGCTAGCGCCATCTCTAATGGTATTCCGTAAAAAAGTTAAGACCTGGCTGTTTGAGCAGGCGTTCGAATAATTAGTGCAATAATTGGTAATGAACATAGGAATGGAAAATGGTTGACGAGTCTGGATTATGTTTTTGTGGATGAGACGATAGTGATTAGTTATTGTAATAAGTGTTTATTAATTGTGTGTTGCGCGGGATTGTTAACTGTTTTATATCTGGCATTGAATTTCTGCTGTTCTTGTTGGTTGTGAACCACTGTGAGTCGCCTTCGGGCTGAGAACAGCGGTATATAAGTAAAGTAAAGTAAAGTAAATAAATAAATAAATAAAACAGTTTTACAGATCCAAAGTTCTCCAGCTGGAAAATCTCTAAAGTTTTGGCCGGTAAGGTTTACTCGGGTACCCAAAAAGCAAATTGGAACTGGGAGTAAGGCCAGCCAGCCTAAAGACAGATTGCCCAGGGAGGGGTCGGAGGGTTTTCCTTGTAAAAAAAAAAAGAAATAGTTCACGAAGAAAGCTGCTTGTCCTTTGTGGGCAAGTTAAGAAGAATTTGTGTGTTTTGTTGAAGATCTAAGCAATAATAAATAACTTTGTTAAACTTTCCAAGTTTCTAAAGACTTTGTTTAGGAAAATCCATAGGGCCTTTCAGCCGAGGCACCCTGGCGTCCCACTGGGCACAAAGAGCACGTCCTGTTTTAAAAAACAATTGCTATAGGCGCAGCGCGTGTCATCACAATCACCCTCTTCTATGACATCAGAAATTATATCCCTAGATCTCCGGTTTTGGCCGTGTAATTTCAGGGCCTGGGATTATTCTGATTTATCAACCCTAACATGGAGTAGGATTGAGTGAGATCTTGTCTTCAGATACAATGCCCACATTGTATCTGAAAACAAGAGCCAGGTCAACCCTACTCCATTGTTATAAGTGTTACAAGCACAATGGAATCAAGTTCATTGCATGTTCACATCCAAGCTCTCATAGAAGGAATATATGAATAGTGTTGCTTCAGGGCACTTACTCTGGAGCATCTCCTCATGACTGTGTCCATATCGACCTCAAATTGCCTTAATAATTATGGCTTCAAAGTTAGTAAGTTTTCTATATTGCACTGCAGAGGTGAGGAGCCATCATTACAAATGGAGAATTTTCAGCAATCTTCAATTCCCAATGAAGATGCCAGCCACAGATGCAGGTGAAACATCAGGAGACTTTGTTGCTAGAACACAGCCATGCAGCCCGGAAACCATACAACACTCCAGTTGCCAATACTATTACTGACAGGACATGACTAACCACTGTGAAGCAGAGAAATATTTCTAGCTTGTATATGAAATCCTATGTACATATGCTAGGTTGGAAGCACCATCAAAAGCAGTGGAAATGCCTTCTCAGTGAACAATCAGGCTGCATTTGCCATTTTGTTGGAGCTCAGCCTGTGATTGTGTTTCAGGATCTGGGTGCTTTGGATGTGGGGAGTGATGTTAATGAGTTTCAAGATGAGTTGCAAGATTGCAATGGTTTGGTCAATGTCACTGATGGAGAGAATGGCCAGGAGATCCCTGTTCAAGGTGTAGTTTCCCATGAAAATGTCGCTGAGGGGTGCAGGGATGATGGTGTGCTTTCGGAATTGTTACCAGAGAGTTCCCATGATAGAGAACATGAAAATAGCTTGGCAACTGGCCCAGCTGCAGAAATTAATGAGCAAATAGATAATGAGCAAATAGATAGATGAGAGGAGATCAGTCAAAACAGGAGAGCCGAACAGTGGCTTCGGTGTTCTGCCAGGCTCCGACAGAAAAAGATAAGAAATTCTCAGTTAAAGCGAAACCAATTTCTGAGCACTAATGACATAGCTAACGAGGAGATAAAAGGCCCATGTACAGGATATGTAGTCAGATGAAGCATCATTTAGAATCAAGTTAAGTTCTTGTCCTTGTTTCATGGAAGCCTTACTTGGAAGATTCCTGCTTATGAATTTCTTGTTTCATGGTTTTGATCCTTGGATTTTATGATTGCATACTCATGCCTTGGATTACTGTTTCCTGATTTCTGGATTTTACTAGAGAAGTGTGGACTTTGTTTTCATGGACTTTCCTGAACTTTACCCTGGACTAATTTGTTCCTGCTTATCTTCTTACCTAATTGGATTTACCTATTTCTTTGAAGTGCTTTTTACTTGCTGCTTTTTAATTGGTGTTTAAACTCAGAGGGCTTCCTCTGTCCTGGAGTGCAGCAACTTTTCTCTTGTGACTTGAAGTCGAGAAGGTAAGAGACCATGTTCAAGACTTTCCTATTTTTGAATAATACCAATAGTTATATCACAAAATGGACAGCTAACTTAGGACATACCATAGGAATATCGGAATGGGAAAAGATCTGGAAGATTAAACTAAAATGGACAAATTCTTACAATCTGCGAGGAAATTGGATTAAAATGATGTTCCAGTGGCACCCCACACCAAGTAAGATAGCAAAATATTACAAAAATGTATCTGAAGACTGTTGGAAATGCAAGGACAAGAAAGGTACCTTTTTCCACCTCTGGTGGACCTGTGAGAAAGTCAAAAATTTTGGACAGAGATTCATGGAATAACAAATAAAATACTTGAACTAAGAAAAGAAATGAAAGCGGAGTACTACCCATTTGGAATATTGGACTTTGAAGTGGAAAAGAATAAAGATAAGCTCTTTTTCCATATGGCAACCGCTGCAAGACTAGTGTTAGCAAGAAAGTGGAAAAATGAGGAAATACCAATGGTAGAAGACTGGAAACTTAAACTAACGAATATTATGAATATGGACTCATTGACACAATTTATGAGATCTAAGCAGATGACCGGGGTGAGCAAAACCGACTGGTCTCCAATCAAGGAATATCTAGAAGCCAGTTAAGAATAGATATAGGAAATTTGAGAGAAGAAAAGAAGACAACCTCAGCAGAAGACAACACCAATACTAACAAAGCTATAAGGATCACAATCAGTAAACACACTTTAACACACTCCACGTCCCACTTTCCAACCCCAACACCTCTCTCCCTTAGTCGTTTTTCCCCTCTTTTCTCTCTCTCTCTTTCCTTGGCAGCTACCCGCCTTCCCTACCCATCAAACCCTTACCCCCTCTTTTATAATAATAATTGATATGTTGATGATTAACACCCCATTTGATGTATTGCAAATGCAAAAATCTCAATAAAATTATTCAAAAAAAAAAAGACTTTCCCACTTTGATTTTAGTTCTACTCCAAAAGGCTAATAAATAATCCAACTATGTGCTGTTCAATTACGAGTTATGTATCTCTAGCAGGATATTGTTTTCTTAAGAGTTTCTGTTTGCTTATTGTCTATCACTTTGTTTCACACAGGTTACTCAACTTCCTATACTTTTTGGCAGCCACGTCTCCCCTGTGAATGTTTTCTATCTGTCTTGCTACCTAGCCATCTTGCATCTCTGTCACTTTCCCATACTGTGTTTATCTGTTTGCCTCCCTTTATATCCAGCATTTTGTAGCATATTTCCCACCTTCCCTAGCCTCCCTATTTATATTCTTGTCCCTTGCCGACTACTCACCCGCCTCCCCCAGACACGCCAATCCATTTATCAATCTTGTTTACTCTCCCTGCCACTCTTTGGGCTCTCTTGTTAGTAAAAATGCACATCCATCCTTTCTCTCCGGGCCTTTCTGCTGCCCACATCCGCAGGGCTACCCATTAAAAGATCCGACATTTCGGCTTAAACAGTCTCCAGGGTTGCTATTCACTGCTCAGTCATTCCTAGGCTGAAGGCAAAGGGGAGTTGCCCCTTCTAGTCCCCATTACTCTAGAATGTAGACTGCCAGGGATTTGATAGTGTTGGCTGTTGCTGCAGAAGCCTATTAGATAAGGAAGGAGGGAGTGCTGCTTGGCATTGGCTTTCGAGCTACCAGTCTGAAAATGTGGATGAGCTAAAAAGACTCAGGCCTCTTAGGGCTATTCAATATGATGGAATGGGAATCCTGGACTTCTCGTGGAAAGATGATGCCAACAAAAATTAAAAGATGGAAAGCTATACAAATTATGTATTTTTCAGGAACAATTTCTATCCCACAGAAATGACTAGTGCTGAATTCCACTGACTATCCCCAATTGAGGATATTTTTTGTTTGCACTTTATTTATTTATTTATTTATTTACGACATTTATATGCCGCCCTTCTCACCCCGTAGGGGACTCAGAGTGGCTTACAAGTAAAAAGTAAATACAATATATTATATTATTACCATAGCACTGTATTAATATTAAATATTACATTGTACTTTAACATTATACTGTAGTATTATTAGTAATATTACATTTAATATAAAATATATAATTATAGTATCATATTATTATTAGTAGTATATTGTATTACATTATAATATTATCAATATTATGAATATTATTTGTATATACAATATATTATATTATATTATCTACTATATAAATAAAAATGTAATGTTAGTTCGTGCTACCATCAGAACTCAAAACCACTGGGGGAATTGACACCAAATTTGGACACAAGACACCTAACAGTACAATTTATGTCCTCCACTAAAAAAAATAATGATTTTGTCATTTGGAAATTGTCATTGCTGGGATGTATAGTTTACCTACAATGAAAGAGCATTCTGAACTCCACCAATGATGGAATAGGGCCAAACTTAGTACACAGGGCTCCCATGACCAACAGAAAAAACTGGAAGGGTTTGGTGGACATTGACCTTGAGTTTGGGAATTATAGTTCACCCACATCCAGAGAACACTGTGGACTCAAAACAATGATGGATCTGGACCAAACTTGGCACGAATATTCCATATGCCCAAATATGAAGACAGATGGAGTTTAAGGGAAATAGACCTTGACAATTGGGAGTTGTAGTTGCTGGGATTTATAGTTCACCTACAATCAAAGAGCATTCTGAACTCCACCAATGATGGAATTGAACCAAACATGGCATACAGGACTTCCATGACCAACAGAACACACTGGAAGGGTTTGGTGGGCATTGACCTTGAGTTTGGGAGTTGTAGTTCATCTGCATCCAGAGAGCACTCTGGACTCAAACAATGATGTATCTGGACCAAACTTGGCACAAATATTCTATATGCCCAAATATGAACACAGATGGGTTTGGGGAAAATAGACCTTGACATTTGGGATTTGTAGTTACTGGGATTTATAGTTCACCTACAATCAAAGAGCATTCTGAATCCCACAAACGACAGAATTGGAGCAAATTTCCCACACAGAACCCCCCATGACCAACAGAAAATACTTAAGGTCATCCAGTCCAACTCTCTTCACCAGGGCAAGAAAATGTAATCAGAGCCCTCCTGACAATGAGCCACCCAGCCATAGATATAGATAGATAGATAGATATGATTCACACACAGAGGGAGATATAGCAACATAGATTTGAAAGGGACCCCTAAAGAAGTACTATGATATGTTGCATATTCCAGAGTAGGCAACCCAGACACTCTCCACATCAACACTGACAAAGAAACAACAAGAAATACTGTTTACCCACAAGCATAAAGAAATTACTTATATTAGAAACCAACACTTTGTCGTTACTTTATTTTCCAGATCACCAGACTGGGCCACAGCAACGCGTGGCAGGGGAAGGCTAGTTTCAACTTAGACTGGACGAAAATATTAATGCACCATTATAGTTGAAATTGACCTTCTCACCACTGTCTTTAATAATAATAATAATAAAAACTTTATTTACATACCACCCTATCTACCCTAGGGGACTCACAGTGGTTTCCACATATGCAAAAAATACAAGAGACATGCAATGAGAAACATAAAACATAATCATAAACTATTAACACAACATATATACTAAAAACAATTTAAAAACCAGTTCTGCTCTCTTCTTTTGTGCAAAAAAAATCTACTAGGGGGCAAAAATTTCAATAAAGGGCCTCAGCTGTTGGGCGGGCTGGGCCAAGGCTGGTGCAAAGAGAAGGGAAGCATGGGGCTGGAAAAATGCTACAGTAAAGGAGCGGGTCTCGGCGATGGCCATACTGAGGGTGAGAGCAATATCTAGTTTCTCTCTCAATCACTCACTGTAAAGCAAAAGTGGGGAATTTTGGTGTTCTAGGTAAGGGGTGTCAAACTGATTTTCATTGTGGGCCACACCAGCCTTATGATTGCTTTCCATGGATGGAGAATCCATGGATACAGAGGGCCAATTATACTTTTTTGGCATAGTGGTCAGTGCTAATGGACAGAGTCCCATGCCGGCCATCACATGATGTTGTGTGACTTCCAATGGAGATCCCACCTTCAACCGGGATGAAAGTGTTGCTGGACACTTTCCCTACAACACAGGAGGCCTCCTGTGTTGTGCTAGCTCCAATGCAGCCATCACAGGGCCTTGTTTGGAGGGTGATGCTTCCCCCATGTGATGGGGAAAGTGTCACCAAGAAGGAGCTGTGCATGGGGTGACAGATTCGCCCCACTTCTTGGTGAAGCCGCGTGAAGCAGGACGCTTCACCTGGCCTTTGTGATGAGGCCCTAAGACAGGGGGCCAGGTCACAGACCCCCAAACTGTTGGAGGGCTGGATTATAATTTGGAAAAAGCATAAATGAATTCCTATGCACGTGGCAGATATCTTATTTGTAGTGCAAAAGACATTTAAAAACAATACAATAATTAAAATGAAGAACAATTTAAACAAATATAAACTTATTAGTATTTCAATGAGAAGTGTGGGCCTGCTTTTGGCTGATGAGATAGGATGGTTGTTATTGTTGTGTGCTTTCAAGTCATTTCAGACTTAGGTTGACCCTGAGCAAGGGCCAGGTAAATGACCTTGGAGGGCCGTATCTGGCCCCCGGGCCATAGTTTGAGGACCCCTGCCCTAAGAGATAACTAAAAATCCACCCCACAGAAAAGGGTAATTCTCACTGAAATCACAAGTATATACTGGATAATATTTGTCCGAGAGCTACCTGTACTTCCCTATCTGTTAAAGTCATCCTCCCAAACCTGCCATTGAATCTTTATGGGCTGAGTGAATCCTATTGCTGTCTCAAGCTGGTTTCCTTCCAGCTGGCCACATGCCAGCCTCACCATCTGTACTTGACAGCCAGCAAGCAGCTTCATGCCAATTTCAGCATCAACGTTTGCACTGCCCAGACCTGGCGCTGCGCCAACCTCACAGACGGCAGACTATGATCCATCCGCAGTTCTGCCAGGTTTAAGGTTGGAAATTTATGGGTTCCTTTATTAACATTTATCAAGTTTACAGTGGATAATCCTGGAGCCCTTGCCCACTTAGCAGAAAATAACTCATTAGTTTAGCTACAGTGTGTGCTTTTTGCTCCTCCACTAACATTGCTCTGTCATGGTAAATTTGTCTGTCTGCTCAACTAGCAGGACACTGGCACCTGGGCGCAGATGATGGAAATACATTCCTTGAGTGCCCATGGAACAGCCTGCTAAAGATTTAATGATTTACCACTGTGTGCATTTATAATACCACCTCCCCAAAGATTGGCAGATGGAAGCATAGGAAGGAGAGCCACTAGAGTACTTTCTTCACACAGCCAGCAGCCAGAGCTCAGAAATCTGGCTCAATAGTTTTGTCAACTGAACTTTTGGGGGCAATAAAATAGAGCCAACAAGCTTGTGAATGAAATAAGTAAAGAAGTTTGACGGTATGATGTGATTTACTGGAAAGCAATTGTCTTTGGAACCTGTATTAGCCCATGTTGGAGGCATTGCTGAAATCTGATATTCCAATTTTTGCTGGAATCTGATATTCCAATTTTGGTGGCTAAACACTTTTGTTCTTTGGGTTGTTGTAGGTTTTTTCAGGCTATATGGCCATGGTCTAGAGGCATTCTCTCCTGATGTTTCGCCTGCATCCATCCTCTCGGTGGATCTTCATCTTTATTCTTGTGGCTTGTTCTTGGTCTTGCAGAAGCACCGTTAAAGCCTTGGCAGACGGTGCAAAAAGAATCTGCGAACCACACCTCCTTCAAGATGAACTGAACCACCTCAACTGGGCTCTACAGGCCAATGGATACTCCACCTCAGACATCAGAAAAGCTGCAAGACCAAGAACAAGCCATGAGAATAAAGATGAAGATCTACCCAGAGGAAAAGTGTTCTTGCCATACATCAAGGGAACCACTGACCGCATAGGGAAGTTGATGAGAAAACACAACATACAAACTATCTACAGACCCACCAAGAAAATCCAACAAATGCTACATTCAGCAAAGGACAAGAGGGCTCCTCTCACGTCTGCAGTAGTCTACCGTGTACCATGCAGCTGTGGACAAGTCTACATAGGGACCACCAAACGCAACATTGCCCAAACACGAATCAAGGAACATGAAAGGCACTGCAGACTACTTCAACCAGAGAAGTCAGCCATAGCAGAGCACCTGATGAACCAGCCTGGACACAGCATTTTATTTGAGAACACAGAAATGCTGGACCACTCTCACAACCACCATGCCTGACTACACAGAGAAGCCATTGAAATACACAAGCATGTGGAAACTTCAACACAAAGGAGGAAACCATGAAAATGAACAAAATCTGGCTATCAGTATTTAAAAACTCTAAAATTACAACAGCACAACAACAGAGAGGAAGCAGGCAGGAACATCTAATTACCTCTCAACAAAAGTTTGCCCCAGGCACAGTCAGGCCATTGTATGTTAATGAAGGTGGTCAGTTGAAACATTCACACCTAGCTCCAGCAGACAAGAGTCCTTTGTCTCACCCTGGTCATTCCACAGATATATAAACCCTTTTTGCCTAATTCCAACAGACCTCACTACCTCTGAGGATGCTTGCCATAGATGCAGGCGAAACGTCAGGAGAGAATGCCTCTAGACCATGGCCATATAGCCCGAAAAAACCTACAACAACTCAGTGATTCCAGCCATGAAAGCCTTCGACAATACATTGAACTTTTGTTCTTTGTTCGAATACTGATCTTGCTTTCTTCTGTACTTTCCCCACCACTTTTGCAGATGTGCGCAAACACACTCACGAGTTTCAAACCTCTAAGAAAAGCCTTTATTCCCAAGACAGAGAGAAAATTTATGGTTCAGTCCTTGCATACTATTTCATTCAACTCTATAGGGTTGGCTAAGGCTTTTTGAGTGGAATTAAAATATATTTTCCCTTGCAACTTGCTCTTGATTTAGGTACAGTCAAGTGAGTTGGCAAATATGAAGATGTAGTTTTTCTGGAATATGACAAATACATTGGGGAAATAAAGTTTTAACAATTTGGGTGTATAGCTGGCTCAGAAAGCAGAAACCAGATTCCTCTTCTAGGATACATTGTAGGGGTTGGCATTTTTTGGCACCTAGAAATGATTTTTCTTATTCTCAAGTATTTTGTTTAATTTAAGTAACTTTCATTTGGGAACAAGAATATTTTGTTTCTTTTCTCCAAATTTTCAGAGTAGGTCAGTCAGCTATTAAGGCGAAAAGCTGCATTGTACAGCTAATACATGCAGTGTAGTGGGATAAAGTTTCATGCTTTGCTACTCTGCTGCTGAATATGCATTCCCAGTGTGCAATAGATCTCAACACATTAATACAGTAAATGTGGCTCTTAATGAGACATGCCACATTGTTACAGGATGTCTATGCCCTACATCACTGGAGAAAACATACTGCATAGTTGTTGGAGCTCAGCTTGTGATTGTGTTTAAGGATCAGGGTACTTTGGATGTGGGGAGTGATGACAATGAGGTTCATGAAGGTAATGGTGTCTCCAATGATATTGATGCAGAGGATGAGCAAGAGATCCCTGTTCAAAGTGTATTTTCTCATGAGAATGTTCCTGAAGGGTGTGGGGATGATGGTGTGCTCCCTGAATTGCTACCAGAGAATTCCCATGATTTGGAGCTTCAGAACAGCTCAGCACCTGGCCCAGCTACAGAAATTAATGAGCAAATAGATAGACGGGATGTTATTAGTCAGAATAGGAAAGCAGATCAGTGTCTCAGGCATTCTGCCAGGGTAAAAGAAAGAATGATAAGGGATTCAAGGCTAAATTGAAACCTATTTCTGCCATCTTGGGACATAGCATAATGAGGAAATAAAAGTCCTAAGTAAAGGATATGTAGTCAGATTAAGCATCGTTTGGAATCAAGTCAAGACCTCGTTCCTGTTCTTTGGAAGCCTTGCTTTGGAAAGATTCGTGTGTTAAATGCCTTTGATTCATGTTTTCACATCTTGGATTTTATGATCATGTGTTAAGTGCCTCGGATTCATTTTTCCAAATTTTGGATTTTACTATAGAAGTTTCTGCCTTTGTTTTTCATGAACTTTGATGGACTAATTTCCTAGACTATTTGATCCAACTTATCTTCCTACCTAATTGGATTTACCTATTCCTTTAAAGTGCTTTGTACTATTACTGCTTTTTAATTATCTTCAATAAACGGGTTGCATTTATACTCAATTGTGTGGTGTTTAAAGTCAGAGTGCTTTTCCTAGCCAGTATTCCATCACCTGACATCTGTCAGGAAGTAGCAGTCTGTAATGAAAGGACCAAGACATCGACATCTCTGGCCCATCCTCTGTTCAGATATCAGACAGCAAGCCAATGTCTTAAATCAAGGAATAGCTTCCTAAGCTCTACAGAGAAACTTCTGGGAACACCTCAGCAAGCAAGAGTCCAAAATGGGCAGGTTAAAACCCAGTACCTCAATCAGTAGCTGATACCAGATGAAAAACTCCCCCCAGGCACACAGAATCCTGGATGACTTGGAAGGCAGTAAACAGACTGCGCTCTGGCAACACGAGATGCAGACTTAACCGTACGAAATGGGGATACAAAGCGGAGTCCATGACATGCGAGTGTGGTGAAGAGCAAACCACAGATCACTTACTACAATGCGAGCTAAGCTCTGCCATATGCACAATGGAGGACCTTCTTACAGTGACACCAGAGGCACTCCAAGTGGCCAGCTTCTGGTCAAAGGAAATTTAGTACAATGCTAAGTTTTTAACTTTGTTTGTGGTTTTTCTATACATTATAGCTATATTCCCAATTCACTTCTGACACAATAAATAGTGGGAGAAAGTGTTGCACCTGAACGAGAAGGACCCAAATAAGACTTTTATTGGATGTACTAAGGCTTTGTGTGTGTGTGTTGGGGGGGGGGGGGGGTTGCCCCCATCTCGGCACTGGGGCAATTCTCTCTACATTTATGTTGTCATTTAAATTAAACTCCATGGAGCTACCTTCTAGTAAACACACTCATGATCTCTTCTCTTTCCCAGGAACCAGTCATTTCTCCTCCCCTACCTATTGTCTGTCTCATCTTCCCATTTTGAAGCAACCCATTGTGCCTAGCAAGCTGAATAAATATCTGAACTGATGCTGGCTGGCAGTTGTGTCCACAATTAAATAATATTTGCATAATATATTTTATTTACATAATTCCCTCAATTCATGGTCATCTCTCATATTATGACTTTCCCAGTCACTTAATTGTAATCGTTGACTTTCAGTAACCTCCCTTGATTTTCACATGCCATGCACATTAATACACATTTAGCACAGAATTGTTTTACTTGCACACAATGTGCTTGCCCCAAAGCCTTCAAAACTTCAAAACGGGAGGAGATGAAGATGGGGGAATGTCATTGTTTCTGGGAAGGCAAAGTTCAATACACAGTTCGAGAGTCTTAGATGAAGAGCTTTTGCTTTACTATCCTTGCAACTTGAAAGTGAGGCTAAACCCCCAGTGGCATAGTGGGTTAAAGTGCTGAGCTGCTGAACTTGCTGATTGAAAGGTCGCAGGTTCAAATCCAGGGAGCAGCATGAGCTCCCACTATCAGCCCCAGCTTCTGTCAACCTAGCAGTTCGAAAACATGCAAATGTGAATAGATCAGTAGGTACCGCTCTGGTGGGAAGGTAATGGTGCTCCATGCAGTCATGCTGGCCACATGATCTTGGAGGTGTTTATGGACAATGCCAGCTCTTCAGCTTAGAAATGGAGATGAGCACCAACCCCCAGAGTCAGACACGACTGGACTTAATGTCAGGGGGAAACCTTTACCTACCCTGGCAATAAGAAGACATTTTCTACACATTTTCATCTCTGATAAGGACTTGGCTGGGGATTCAGTGTTGCTGGAGTAACTCCTGCTGTCCTTTGAAGTCATTCTAGGTCCTGCTGTTGCTGAATATTGGCCAGAAAATTGTTCAGCATCTTTGTTATATTTGAGCTAACCTACAAGCTGTGTTAAATACATTATGTGCAGTTAAAGACTCAATTTTTATAGCACAAAAGTATGCAGCCTTGATCAAGACTGTGGCTACTGTAAAGGGATTGCAGGGGTTACGAGAAGGAAAGAAGGAAGGAAGGAAGGAAGGAAGGAAGGAAGGAAGGAAGGAAGGAAGGAAGCAAGCTTATTGGTGTCTTTTTCTCTTTCTTTCATAAGTCCATATGCATGAGGAGGATTGAATCTATATAAATAAAAATGTAACGTTCGTTTGTGGGATTAACATAACTCAAAAACCACTGGATGAATTGCCCCCAAATTTGGCCATAAGACACCTACTAACCCAAGGAGTGACCATCACTCAAAAAAATAATTTTGTCATTTGGGAGTTGTAGTTGCTGGGATTTATAGTTAACCTACAATCAAAGAGCATTCTGAACTCCACCAATGATGGAATTGAACCAAACATGGCACACAGGACTCCCATGACCAACAGAAAACACTAGAAATATTTGGTGGGCATTGACCTTGAGTTGAGAGTTGCAGTTCACCTACATCCAGAGAGCACTGTGGACTGAAACAATGATGGATCTGGACCAAACTTGGTACGAATATTCCATATGCCCAAATTTGAACACAGATGGAGTTTGGGGGAAATAGACCTTGACATTTGGGAGTTGTAGTTACTGGGATTTATAGTTCACCTACAATCAAAGAGCATTCTGAACAACACAACTGGGGCAAACTTCCCACACAGAACCCCCTTGGACTGTATTTTCAATTAAATATTATTTAATTGAAAATAGAGTCCAACTCCCTTCACCAGGGCAAGAAAACTCCCTTCACCAGGGCAAGAAAATGCCATCCAGTCCAACTCCCTTCACCAGGGCAAGAAAACATAATCAAAGCCCTCCTGACAAAGAGCCATCCAGCTATAGATAGAGATGATTCACACGCACAGAGATATAGTATCCTTGATTTGAAAGGGACCCCTAAAGAAGGACAATTCTATGTTGCATGTTCCAGAGTAGGCAAACTAGACAATCTCCACATCAACACTGACAAAGAAACAACAAGAAATACTGTTTACCCACAAGCATAAAGAAATTACATATATTAGAAACAAATATTTTCTCATTATTTTTCAGATCACCAGATTGGGCCACAGCAATGCGTCGCAGGGGACGGCTAGCAATTTAATACAAATTGTTGGAGTGAAAAGAGGTTTAAATTGAGACTGCACTCATTTACTCTCCGCATGCGTATGTTTAAAAGGGAAGGATTCTTTGACTTCACAGCATTTATCTAACTTAGCAAGTTGTCCAGTTCTTAGACGGGTTTTCTTGCACCTGCAGCTTTCTACTGCTTGCCCTACAGTCCAAATCAGTTCCTCAAAGATGGTGCCCAAAACTGAGTAGACTTTCAGCCCAGCTAAAACAGGATACATTCCTAATAAAATATTGCCGCCACGTAATTCTTAGTGCACTAGGAGCTTCCTCCAGGTCAAGCTCTAGCCCAGCTGCTGCGTGGAAACTAAAAGCTAATTTAGAGTGTTCCATTTCCGTTATATTGCTGTATTACTTTGCTGCTGTCGAACATTTCTGGAACTCAAACTGCGAGCCTTTGGCTCTGTAATTAACTGCTCCATGTGAAGGGGCACAGAGCTGTCTGCTGTAGCATCTGTATAGGTAGTTTAATATTTTCAGGTTTGGCCTGAGATGATCCCACCCAATCTGGACAAGGAGTGTTTCAAAATGATTCATATTAGTCTATTTTAGTCTTGTTGAAGAAAGAAAGCCATTCCAGTATGGTCCCATATTCTTAACTCTTTACTTGCTTTTTATGTATAATATTTATTCTATTTCATGATCCTGTCTCTGATTTTTCCAGCTTTACTGCCTCTACAGTGCTGTCCACAGTTCATAGAATCATAGAATCAAAGAGTTGGAAGAGACCTCATGGGCCATCCAGTCCAACCCCCTGCCAAGAAGCAGGAATGTTGCATTCAAATAACCCCTGACAGATGGCCATCCAGCCTCTGTTTAAAAGCTTCCAAAGAAGGAGCCTCCACCACACTCCGGGGCAGAGAGTTCCACTGCTGAATGACTCTCACAGTCAGGAAGTTCTTCCTCATGCTCAGATGGAATCTCCTCTCTTGTAGTTTGAAGCTATTGTTCTGCGTCCTAGTCTCCAAGGAAGCAGAAAACAAGCTTGCTCCCTCCTCCCTGTGGCTTCCTCTCACATATTTATACATGGCTATCATATCTCCTCTCAGCCTTCTCTTCTTCAGGCTAAACATGCCCAGCTCCTTAAGCCGCTCCTCATAGGGCTTGTTCTCCAGACCCTTGATCATTTTAGTCGCCCTTCTCTGGACACATTCCAACTTGTCAATATCTCTCTTGGTATATAACATGGTCATCTTAGGATATTATCACACAAGTCTAAACTGTGTTGGAGGCTCGGTAGACATGAATAAAACCCCAATCTCATCCCATATCAAACTTCCAGTTGTGTTAAAGTTGTATTTAGTGAAAACTGATTTCCTCCATCTTTTGGCTTCTGAATGTACTTTCAATCAGCCTTAGAAAGGGCATTTTACAATATGGTAAGAGAAATCAGCTAAAGTTGCTCATTCTGTCCTTCTCGGCAGAAAAGGAAAAACTGAGCCCTTCCTCTTCCTGATTGTCCCAATTGCTTTCTAAAAATATAAATAAACAAAGGAACGAAGATGGTTTTATTCTGTATCAAGCCATTTCCCCTGTTAATTGAACATTTCCTTTTCTTGAAAAGCATGAACATTTTACAGAATTTTGTAACTAAGCATGCATTTGCCCTGTTACAAAAGCTTCAAAATTTACAGCAACCTCCCCAAGTCACCTTGTCTGTCTCCTGAGGAAACTGTATCACAACCAAGTAACAACAGTAAGAACTGACCATGGAACAACAGACCGGTTCAAGATTGGGAAAGGCATACTGCAGGGTTGTATACTCTCCCTCAACCTATTCAACTTGTATGCAGAACACATCATGCGATGTGTGGGGCTTGAGGAATGCAAGGCTGGGGTAAAAATTGCTGGAAGAAACATTAACAACCTTAGATATGCAGATGATACCACTTTGATGGCTGAAAGCGAGGAGGAGCTGAGGAGCCTTCTAATCAAGGTGAAAGAAGAAAGTGTGAAAGCTGGGTTGCAGCTAAACATAAAAAACCCCAAGATTATGGCAACTGGACTGATTGATAACTGGCAAATAGAGGGAACAAACGTGGAGGCAGTGACTGACTTTGCATTTCTAGGTGCAAAGATCACTGCAGATGCAGACTGCAGCCAGGAAATCAGAAGACTTTTACTTCTTGCGAAGATAACATGGGATGGGAAGAGACCCATTTCCACATGTGCAGCCTTTAAGGGTTTTCACAAAAAGACACTAGCTTTTCAAGGGATCAAGTGCAATCCTTTTGTTCTGGAAGAAATAAGCTTGCTATTGTCTTTCAACAGTAATCAGTGGGATTGAATTTGACATTCTCCCGGTCTCTGTGTAAATGTTACAATTTGGGTGGGCGCTGAGAACTGGACATGAGACATTTTACATATTAACTGTATGTTCTACCACTGAGCTATAGTCCAACAGGGCTGCTGTTCGGAGAAGGGAACCATAGATGCAGTAACTCATAGTCCCCTGGCTGGAGGATTCAGGTGACATCGGATGTTCAACTGGAACTATGTTTTGCTATAAGGCCACCCAAAGCCTAAGGCACATGCTCAGAGGGAGGGTTAGGGTTAGGCTTACGGTTAGGTAGAGCTGCAGGCTATTAAAGACTGTGCCACCTCTCTGCCCTCTTCTTTGCTTCAGCTTGAATTTTAATTGGTCTGGGATTTCTGGTACCTATGTATCCTTGAAGATGGTCAGAGGCAGTGACACTTGATCCACGGACAGTTTTCACTAGGGGCCTCATCAGATGGCAAAATTGCCCATCATATGACACTTTCACTTCGCTTGCAGCATGGAGCTCGCCAGCTCCCATCCCATGATGTCCATCTGGTTCTGGTGAGGTTGCATGTTGCAAGTGAAGTCAAAGCATGGCAAGCCACCATGGCTGCAACATGGGAGGCTACTCATGTTGAATAGGTGACAATAGGGGGAAGCCCGGTGTTGGGATAAGGGGTAAGGCGGGTGATGTGGGGTGACGGGTTCCCCATGCCCCATGCCGAGACTCGCTGGATTTGCAACAATGCATGGCAAATCATATCCTTAATGTGATGAGGTCCAATAATAATAATAATAATAATAATAATAATAATGTTGTTCTGACATAAGCCAGTACAGGTGGTCCCAGTGATCATTGGTGCACTGGGTGCTGTGCCAAAAGTTCTCAGCCAGCATTTGGAAACAATAAATATTGACAAAATCATGATCTGTCAACTGCAAAAGGCCACCTTACTTGGATCTGCGCGCATCATTCAAAAATACATCACACAGTCCTAGACGCTTGGGAAGTGTTCGACTTGTAATTTTGTGATACGAAATCCAGCATATAGATTTCGTTTGCTGTGACATACTGTGCTTTTGTGTCAGTAAAATAATAATAATAATAATAATAATAATAATAATAATAATCTTTATTTATATACCGCCCTATCTCCCCTAGGGGACTCAGAGTGATTCCCCACATATGCAAAATAATACAGAAACATACAATATAAAACAAAAACATAGGCATAAACTGTTAACACAACAGATACATTAAAATCAATTTAAAAACAGTTCCGCTCTCTTCTTCATGCAAGATAAGCTGCCAGTGGCAAAGATTTCAATAAGGGGCCTGAACTATTTGGAATGGGCTGGGGCAATGCTTTTTTTTTTTTTTTTTGTCGTGCCAGGAGCGACTTGAGAAACTGCAAGTCGCTTCTGGTGTGAGAGAATTGGCTGTCTGCAAGGAAGTTGCCCAGGGGACGCCTGGATGATTTGATGTTTTTATCATCCTTGTGGGAGGCTTCTCTCATGTCCCCGCATGAGGAGCTGGAGCTGATAGAGGGAGCTCATCCGCCTCTCCCCGGATTCGAACCTGTGACCTGTTGGTCTTCAGTCCTGCTGGCACAGGGGTTTAAGCTAATGCAATGAGAAGGGAAAAATGGGGCTGGCTGAATGCTATAGTGCAAAGATCAGTCTCAGCAATGGCCCTACTAGGGGACCGGGGCCACTCAATTCCAGTGCCAATGAAAAGACTATAAAAAAGATCCGGGCTGGAAGAAAAGGTGCCCTCAGATGACCGGGAACAGGGGAATGGATGGTGTACAAGGCCAAGTCCTAACTGTTGGACCAAGGGCTTGAGACTAGTCATTATCAAAGGTCTGATGAAACCACCAAGTCTTCAAGTTCTTATGGAAAGAGGTGAGGGACGGGGCCAGCCTTATCTCCTTGGGGAGGGCATTCCAGAGGCAGGGAGCCACCACTGAGAAGGTCCACTCCCTACATGGCTAATACACCGCGAATTAAATTTTGCAGATTAAATTCCCTTAATTGTGTTTTTTCCCCTTCACAGATTATTCCAGAAGTTCTTATAATAAATAAACAGGTCAGGAAATGGCCCTTTGGATCCATTTTCCTGTGTCTGGTCTCTTTATTTCAGAGCGGCTATTTCTCCTTAGTCAGAGTAACAATTGTTGGTGGCTTTTCCTGCTGTGCTGATGGATTGACTGCTGTGCTGATGGACTGACTACTGCCAGCCAGCCAGCCAGCTTGAGCAAGAAGCTTGTCTGCCTAATAACACCCCTTTCTGTCCTACAGTTTCCCTGACATATTCTGCTGCATGGATTAAATCTTTCTTGGACTGGGTGCAAAGTGTTGGATTTAAAATTCCATTTTTTTAAAAAAAATTGTGCATTCTTGAGTGTTCAAGCTATTCCCTTTGCACCTCAGTGGCCGTCTTCTGGCTCTACTCTTCTCAGGAGCTTCTTGGTTGTCTGCTTGAATACACCTCCACCCCATTGGTAGATCCTGGTGGCTTGTGTCCAACATGTCAGTGATTGACCGTCTTGCAAGCAGCTTCAGGGCAGCTCTCACGGAGAGGAGTGACAGCTAAGAAGGTGGAGACTCTGCATTGTCTGTCAAACTGCTGCAAACAGATTAATATTTCTCTCATACTGTATGTATGCGTGTTCCATGGGTTGACTTTGGCAAGAAGTCCAGAAATTGTGTTTTGTCATTCATCTTTTCACATTTGTTCTAACACAACCAAATGCAGATAAGCTGACTGGCTTTAAGGTTCACTTTAATTGTTTCATAGATTTAATTGCACCTTGACCATAGTTTCATATATTTAGTAAAGAGGCTTTATATATTAACTAGCTGTCCCCTGCCACGCGTTGCTGTGGCTCATCTGTGTATGTGTTTTGTGTGTGCATATGTGTGTCTATATATTTGTGTATATGTGTGTTTGCGCATGAGAAATATGTGTATGTGTGGTTTTGTGCATGCATTGTAATGTTTGTTTTTTTTTTTTGCTTTTTAAGTCTCTTCTGTTGTGTTTTTCTGTGTTTTTCTGAGTGATGGCCATTTGTTGGCCTGATAGGTGTATTGTGTCTGAACTTGGAGGACAATCTTACTTGGATAACGAAGGATCGCCTAAGTAAGTAATAATAATATTCTTATAAGGGCCCCCAGGTGGAGCAGCAGGTTAAACCACTGAGCTGCTGAACTTGCTGATCAAAAGGTTGGCGGTTCAAATCTGCAGAGCAGGGTGAGCCCCCACTGTTTGCCCCAGCTTCTATCAACCTAGCAGTTTGAAAATATGCAAATGTGAGAAGATCAGTAGGTACCGCCTCAGCAGGAAGGTAACGGTGCTTCATGCAGCCATGCTGGCCACATGACCTAGGACAGGGGTCCTCAAACTAAGGCCCGGGGGCCGGATGCGGCCCTCCAAGGTCATTTACCTGGCCCTCGCTCAGGGTCAACCTAAGTGTGAAATGACTTGAAACCACACAACAACAATCCTATCTCATCAGCCAAAAGTAGACCCACACTTCCCATTGAAATACTAATAAGTTTATATTTGTTAAATTGTTCTTCATTTTACCTATTGTATTGTTTTTAAGTCTTTTGCATTACAAATATGATATGTGTAGTGTGCACAGGAATTCATTCATGTTTTTTATTTCAAATTATAATCCGGCCCTCCAACAGTTTGAGGGACTTTGACCTGGCCCTCTGTTTAAAAAGTTTGAGGACCCCTGACCTAGGAGGTGTCTATGGACAACGCTGGCTCTTCGGTTTAGACATGGAGATGAGCACCACCCACCAAGCTGGACATGACTAGACTTAATGTCAAGGGGAATCCTTTACCTTTACTTTATAATGGTTATAGCTTAAAAATAGGGAAAATAATATAAGTCCACAAGAACTAGAAATACAGAAAATATGTGTTTTTAAGTCCTTGAAAGGAAACTAAGATGTGTGCCTGTCACTCGGTGTAGCAAGTTGTAGCTTCTTGATGTATTCTCTTGATTTTTATCTTTGAAAACAGAGATGTTAAAAGCCTTTTTAAAGGGGAAAAAAAAACAAAGGAGGGATCTGGGTAAGGAAGACTGAAAGAGAATGAATGAAAGAAAGAGTGTGTGTCTGGGGAAAGATGGGAGACTTATGAGTCTATTACTGATGCCTGAAATCTGACAGCAATAAACCCAATTGCTGTGACAAATGCCCCATAACTTAAAATGCAGTTTGAACTGTCGTTCGGAAAGTATGTGGGTGGATAGACAGGTCTTTTAAGTCATCAGCTGAGCATTTCAGTCCAAATCCTGTCCCCTGAAATACTGTGTTCTCTTTCTCACCAGGCAACGGGAAAGAGAGAGTAAGGGTAATTCACACTGAAGGCTGTGTTGACACTGGCACTGAATTCTTTTTATTGGACTCTCTGTTTTTCACAGCAATTACCCTTCGTAAAATCAACTCAACAGTTTCTCTCTGCAGTAGAGCAATGTATATTCCAACAGCATGGCTACCTTGAAAGTCCTTCAGAGTGCAGAAGACTCGGGGACTCATGGTCAGGGTGGAACTTGACATCGCAAGTGGAACAAGTGCCGTGTCTCTTAGTGCATTCTTTTAAAACGGTACCTAAAACGGTAATTGTGAGAATCCCCAAATTTGATCTGAAGAATGACCCAGGGAAGGATGCTTGACCTATTGCATGCAGATTCATTTTGTCTGTCTTCCATTTGCTTTCTCGGCTTCGCTAGAAATTGCATCAAGTTTGAATATCCCATTCTCCCTTGTAGGGATAAAAACATCTGAAGAATTTTAAATAGAAAAATGGCCCTCCAAGGGAAAGATGAAGCCTGCCTTCACACCAGCTTGGATGTTATTGTCCTCATCTCTCCACCCTCCTTGACAGCGGCATATGGCTTTGACGTGCTGGATATTGTTTGCAGGAGCCAAATATTTCCAGGTGATGCTATTTCACAGGGATATAAGTTGTCCATTCAAACTTTTTATTATCTCATTCCTCTTTCCTATTCGTTCCATGCTGTCTTCCTCACTTCCTTTTCATTTTTATTACCACACTCCTATATTCATCGGGCCAGTAAAAATACAAGTTCGGTTTCTTGTCTTCAAGAGTGAGCTTTCACCATGCTTCACTATATAAAGCTAGAGTTCTTTGTCTGCTGATTTACCCTTTTGTATTCTGAGTGTTTGAATTTACAGTAATAATAATCTATATCAGGGGTCCACAAACTTTTTAAACAGAGGGTCAGGTCACAGTCCCTCAAACTGATGGAGGGCTGGATTATAATTTGAAAAAAAATGAATGATTTCCTATGCACACTGCATATATCTTATTTGTAGTGCAAAAAAACACTTAAAACAATACAATAATTAAAATGAAGAACAATTTCAACAAATATAATATTATTAGTATTTCAATGGGAAGTGTGGGCCTACTTTTGGCTGATGAGATAGGATTGTTGTTATTGTTGTGTGCTTTCAAGTCATTTCAGACTTAGGTTGACCCTGAGCGAGGGCCGGGTAAATGACCTTGGAGGGACGCATCCGGCCCCCGGGCCTTAGTTTGAAGACCCCTGATCTATATAAATAAAAATGTAATGTTCGTTTGTGGGATTAACATAACTCAAAAACCACTGGGTGAATTGACATCAAAGTTGGCCACAAGACACCTAGTAACCCAAGGAGTGACCATCACTCAAAAAAATAATTTTTCATTTGGGAGTTGTAGCTGCTGGGATTTATAGTTAACCTAGAATCAAAGAGCATTCTGAACTCCACCAACAATGGAATTGAACCAAACATGTCACACAGGATTCCCATGACCAAAACACTAGAAGGGTTTGGTGGGCATTGACCGTGAGTTTGGGAATTTGATAATGTCTTGTTGTAGTGCTATTGTATTTGTTTTTCTGCTTAATTGTTTTATTTGCTATGTATTGTATTGTTGTATTGTGTGGGCTCCGGCCTGTTGTAAGCCGCATCGAATCCTTTGGGAGATGCTAGCGGGGTACAAATAAAGTTATAATATAATAATAATAATTGTAGTTCATCTACATCCAGAGAGCACTGTGGACTGAAACAATGATGGATCTGGACAAAAATTGACACAAATATTCCACGTGCCTAAATATGAACACAGATGGAGTTTGGGGGAAATAGACCTTGACATTTGGGATTTGTAGTTACTGGGATTTATAGTTCACCTACAATCAAAGAGCATTTTGAACCCCACCAGTGACAGAATTGGAGCAAACTTCCCACACAGAACCCCCATGACCAACAGAAAAATACTTAAAGCCATCCAGCCCAACTCTCTTCACCAGGGCAAGAAAATGTAATCAGAGCCCTCCCGACAAAGAGCCATCCACTCCAGCCATAGATATAGATAGATAGATAGATAGATATGATTCACACACACAGATATAGTATCATAGATTTGAAAGAGACCCTTAAAGAAGGACTATGATATGTTGCATATTCCAGAGTAGGCAAACCAGACAATCTCCACATCAACATTGACAAAGAAACAACAAGAAATACTGTTTACTCACAAGCATAAAGGAATTACATATATTAGAAACCAACACTTTCTCATTACTTTATTTTCCAGATCACCAGACTGGGCCACAGCAACGCGTGGCAGGGGACAGCTAGTACTCAATAATTGTGTAATTATTTTTGTCTATGTAAACATATCATAAGAAAATAGAAAGATATCACAAGTAAATGGTTGGCTATTAATACTCTTTTTTCACACTCTGGGCTTTTAAAAACTCCTTGTCAAAATCCTTACCAATTAATGTGTGAAGACAAACCACAAAATGATAGTCCTATTCACAGTAATCTGACAGCAAATCTCATGATAATATTTCAAACTGTATCTACATGAGAACCAGGGATATCACATATTTCCATATAGATAATGGACTATTTTAACTTTTACACAGCTTCAGTTTTATTCTTATTCCACTGCTCCAAAATTTCCCTTATGTATGATTCATGTCCAGATTTGGGATGGTGGATAACCAAGTTTCAGAATGTGTGGGTCGTCAGTAAGCAGAGAGTGGGGACATGAAGATGGACAGGATAGATGTTGAATGCACATTTGAATGGGGATGCCTGTCAAAACTGCATTATCTTCTAAGGAATGAGCATTCACATCCACAACTTTGTACAATCATGCATGTTAATATGTGGGTGATGTCCACTGGCTTTGCTGCCTATGAAATTCTAAAAGCTGCAGTCAGAAAAAAATGACAGCAACAAATGTTTCCAAACTCTATAATTAATATGTCCCATTTTTCACATTAAAAAGGAAACCCCAAGGTGTGTGTCTAGCAGCACCTTAAACTACCTGATTTATTGCTGAATTTCAGACCACTTTTCACCTCCCCCCAGTGAATTATATATTAATGTCCCAGGCATATTAGCACTTATATGATTCTGGGAACTAGAGTGCAAATGTTGATCCTGGCTATAGATCCTTTTAAGTCCAAATATAATTCTTTTATTCTGAGCACCTGTGTATTTAATATGTGCCTGAACTAGCCTTGGAGGGTCAATCCCAGATGGTGAAGCTGGGAAACGTCTGCTCGGACCCCTGGCCGTTGACCTGTGGGGTCCCGCAAGGCTCTATTCTGTCTCCCATGCTTTTTAACATCTACATGAAACCGCTGGGAGAGGTCATCCGGAGTTTTGGAGCTAGATGCCACCTCTACGCAGCTGACACACAGCTCTACTACTCCTTTCCACCTAATTCCAAGGAGGCCTCTCGGGTGCTGGACGAGTGCCTGGCCGCTGTGTCTATCTGGATGAGGAGGAACAATCTGAAGATCAATCCCAACAAGACAGAGGTCCTTCTGGTCGATCGTAAACCTGACCGGGGTATAGGGTGGCAACCTGTGTTGGACGGGGTTACACTCCCCCTGAAGCCACAGGTCCGCAGTTTGGGAGTCCTCCTGGATTCATTGCTTACGCTTGAGGCTCAGGCGTCGGCGGTGTCTGGGAGGGCTTTCGCACAACTGAGACCCGTGCGCCAACTGCGACCATACCTCGTAAAAGCGGATCTGGCCAGAGTGGTCCATGCCTTGGTCACCTCCAGATTGGACTACTGCAATGCGCTCTACATGGGGCTGCCCTTGAAGATGGCTCGGAAGCTCCAACTGGTCCAACGATCAGCAGCCAGGATGCTAACTGGGGGCCCTTACAGAGAGAGGTCAACCCTCCTGTTCAAGGAGCTCCACTAGCTGCCGTTTATATTCCGAGCCTAATTTAAGGTGCAGGTGCTTACCTACAAAGCCCTGAACGGTTTGGGACCTGCCTACCTGCGTGACCGCATTTCCATCTACGAACCCACACGTTCACTTCAGTCATCTGGAGAGGCCCTGCTTGTGATTCCACCTACGTTGCAAGCGCGCTTGGTGGGGACGCGGGACAGGGCCTTTTCTGTGGTGGCCCCCCGACTCTGGAACACCCTCCGCAAAGACCTTAGACAGGCCCCTACATTGGCAGTCTTCAGAAAGAACCTGAAGACCTGGCTTTTCCGATGCGCCTTCCCAGAGTAGGAAATCTCCACTACCAAGTCCCATAAGCACTTTACCAGAACCAATGACTGCTGCACATCGCACATTGCACTTGTCCTAGAAGCCTCATATACACCTCCTGTCACATCAGCATTTTTAATTCTTGTACCCATTACTCTGGCCCGGCCCAGTTTTATTGTGTTTTTAGTGTATTGCTTTTTGCCTGATGTTATTTTGCTTATTCTGCTTTAATTGTTTGATTTACTTAGATTGTATTGTTATGTTGTGTGTTGAGGCCTCGGCCTGTGTAAGCCGCATCGAATCCTTCGGGAGATGCTAGCAGGGTACAAATAAAGTTTAATAATAATAATAATTGGTCCGGTCTTCTTAATTTGCCTAGGCCCATTTTGAAAACCTGACCCAAACAGTAATTTTGCACGAAAGAATAGGGTAAGATTGGTTTTTAATGTATATGTGTTGTTTTGATAATTTTAGGCTTATGTTTTGCTTACTCTGTATGTTTTGGTGCTTTGTTACATGGAAACTGCCATGTAACAAAGAAGCGGTATATAAATTATTATTATTATTATTATTATTATTATTATTATTATTATTTGAAACACAACAAGATGAGTCCACAGCAGACACTCTGCTGGCTGTTGTATTGGATCACTCGTCGGACACTTTCCAAGTGTCTAGGACTGTGTGATGTATCGGCGAATAATGCGTGTAGATCCCAGTAAGGTGGCCTTTTGCAGCTGGCAGATGGTAATCTTGTAAGTGGCGATTGTGTTTAAGTGCAGGCCAAGGTCTTTAAGCACTGCACCCAGTGTGCCAATCACCACTGGGACCACCGTGACAGGCTTGTGCTAGAATCTTTGCAGTTCAATCTTTAAATCCTTGTATCGTATCAGCTTTTCCAGTTGTTTCTCTTCAATCCTGCTGTCACCTGGGATTGCAACATCGACAATCCATACTTTGTTTTTTAACATGATCGTGAGGTCAGGAGTATTGTGCTCCAAAACTCTGTCTGTCTGAATCTGGAAGTCCCAGAGGAGTTTGACATGTTCATTTTCTGTAACCTTTTCAGGCTTGTGATCCCACCAGTTCTTTGTCACACGAAGATGGTATTTGTGGCACAAGTTCCAATGAAACATCTGAGCAACGGTGTTATGCTTCTGCTTGTAGTCTGTCTGTGTGATCTTCTCGCAGCAGCTAAGGATGTGATCTATCTTTTCACCTGCTTCCTTGCAGAGTCTACATTTGGGATCTGTTGCCAACTTTTCAATTCTGGCTTTGATTGCATGATGATGATGGTGATGAACTTTCAAGAACTCAAGAAGTACAGAAATTGTTCAAAGGCAAGGATGTGTCCAAAAGTACATCAGGTCCAAGGTATGTAAGGCTTTGCAGTCAGTTGCCAGATGGAGTGCTGTAAAGCTGTGAACAAGCTCCACTTTCCCATTTAATGCTGACTGGCCATGCCTGACCAAAGTTCTCCTTTGTACATTGTCCAATGATTCGTCAAGAATGTCTACATTTAATTTTAGAACTGATAAAAATGCAATTTGTGCTTGTACGTTGAAAAAAAATTGCATCACTTGAAGAAAGAAATCATCACTTTGTTATTTTCACTTTTTAAAAAACCCATTCAAATAATTGAATGAAGAAGCTGGCTATTACAAAATCACTTCTTTCCCCTTTTTGAGGTTCGAAAGCAACGTTTGTCATTAAACGGAAATAAATGTTGCTATTACAAGTGCTTGTATATTGTCATCCAGATCCCAAAGCAGCTTATGGTAGTTAAAAAGACCCCGGACCCAAACTACCTTTGAGTACTCCATACCTAAGAAAACTCTATTAAATTCATTTTCTTCACGTTCAGTGATCATGAAATATAAATAACTGATGGTGATGATGATGGCACTAATAAAATAGGTAGATACAGAAGAGAGCAAAGAAGAAGAAAGAAGATTTTAAAGGATTTATTTAAGCATACCAATATAGCTAAACAATTAAATAAATGTTTGGGATAGAAGAACTTGAAGTCAAAAATCAAAATATGAAAGAAAGTTAAACACAGGGTATATCTACACTGAAGAATGAATGCAACTTGGCTCCACTTTAACCACCATGGCCCAATGCTATGGAATAATAGGAGTTGTAGTTTTGCAAGGTCTTTAGCCTTCTGTGGCAAAGGGTGATGCTGTCTCACCAGACTACAAATCCCAGAATTACACAGTATTGAGCCAAGACAGTTAGAGCATTTTCTGTACATGCGGCCTGTTCACTGTCATTATGTTTGGTTTATTGCTTCTTTTTTTTTTTTTTGCTTTTTATGTTTTGTCTATATTGTTTATATGCTTTTATTTTTTACACTTTAATGTTATGGTGTTTATTTTATTGCAATTTGTATCTGATTGTATTGTAATTTGTTGTTTGGGTTTGGCCTCATGTAAGCCGCTCCGAGTACCCGTTGGGGGATATGGTGACGGGGTATAAATAAAGATGATGATGATGATTATTATTATTATTCATCTGCACAGTGTAGATACATAATAAGAGTAAAATCAGTTGTAAGCATTTAGAAGTACGTGTGAAAAAAATCTTGGAGTCCTCGTGGACAAGTTAAACATGAGCCAACAATGTGATGTGGCGGCAAAAAAAGCCAATGGGATTTTGGCCTGCATCAATAGGAGCATAGTGTCTAGATCTAAGGAAGTAATGCTACCCCTCTATTCTGCTTTGGTTAGACCACATCTGGAATATTGTGTCCAATTCTGGGCACCACAATTCAAGAGAGATATTGACAAGCTGGAATGATCTAGAGCACTGGGTGGCCATAAATTAATCTAGTCCACTCGTGCTTCTGAGGACTTCAGGTTGAGATCAATGTTTGAAGATGGAAGGTGGAGTACAGTTGATCAAACACATAGAGGCCTTCAATGTTAAGCCTGACCTATCCACACCTGGAATATTGTGTAAAATTCTGGGCACCACAATTCAAGAGAGATATTGACAAGCTGGAATGCGTCCAGAGGAGGGCGACTAAAATGATCAAGGTTCTGGAGAACAAGCCCTATGAGGAGCGGCTTAAGAAGCGGGCATGTTTAGCCTGAAGAAGAGAAGGCTGAGAGGAGATATGATAGCCATGTATAAATATGTGAGAGGAAGCCACAGGGAGGAGGGAGCAAGCTTGTTTCTGCTTCCTTGGAAACTAGGACGCGGAACAATGGCTTCAAACTACAAGAGAGGAGATTCCATCTGAACATGAGGAAGAACTTCCTGACTGTGAGAGCCGTTCAGCAGTGGAACTCTCTGCCCCGGAGTGTGGTGGAGGCTCCTTCTTTGGAAGCTTTTAAACAGAGGCTGGATGGCCATCTGTCAGGGGTGATTTGAATGCAATATTCCTGCTTCTTGCCAGGGGTTGAACTGGATGGCCCATGAGGTCTCTTCCAACTCTTTGATTCTATGATTCTATGATTAAGATGGTGGTGAAAGACATCAGTTTGCCAAAGCACTTGATTATTCTCATCCTTGTTATTCACCCTTGGAATATAAGCATAGTTTGTAACTCTGAATCATCTAGCTTTGAGAAATCACTGTTATGATTGGGAAAATATTTTAATCACAAGGATTATAATCCACTTTTTTTTTTTAAAAAAGGGAATAAATATTTCTGTAAACATTTGGTCTGGCCTTGACCTATTTTCTCATCTATATGGTCAGGTCACATGATTCTTTTCTTGTTGTGTACCAATTACCTTTTGTGACCAAAATGACATCAACTCTGTTAGGATGGTATGGTAAATGTTTTCATTGCAGACTACTGACATTATAATTATTGCAACCGCACACTACTTAGAGTAGCCAATGCAAGGATTGCAGTGTATATACAACTGAAGCCCCTTCTCGTGTATCAGCCTATTTTAATGCCATCATGCAAGTTCAATTTATTTATTTATTTATTTACGACATTTATATGCCGCCCTTCTTACCCCGAAGGGGACTTAGAGTGGCTTACAAGCAAAAAGTAAATACAATATATTATATTATTATCATAGCACAATATTAATATTATATATTACATTGTACTATAACATTATACTATAATATTATTAGTAATATTACATTTAATATAAATATATATAATAGGCTTGGGCAATCCATGGTTCTAAATGGTTCTAAAGTACTTACAAAACTAAAGTTGTGGTGGTGAAAATTTCAGAACTCTAACAAAACTCTCAAAATTTCATAATAAATGGCAGTTCCTAATTGGTTCTGTCATTAAAATCACCAATAATGAAATAATAATTAAATTTTGAAAGTTTTAATGTATTGTCGAAGGCTTTCATGGCCGGAATCACTCAGTTCTTGTGGGTTTTTTCGGGCTATATGGCCATGTTCTAGAGGCATTTCTCCTGACGTTTCGCCTGCATCTATGGCAGGCATCCTCAGAGGCACCCTCTGAGGATGCCTGCCATAGATGCAGGCGAAACGTCAGGAGAAATGCCTCTAGAACATGGCCATATAGCCCGAAAAAACCCACAAGAACTGTTTGAAAGTTTTGTTAGAGTTCTGAAATTTTCACTACCACAACTTTAGTTTTGTAAGTACTTTAGAACCAGGTTCTTGTGGGTTTTTTCGGGCTATAGAGCCATGTTCTAGAGGCATTTCTCCTGACGTTTCGCCTGCATCTATGGCAAGCATCCTCAGAGGTAGAGGTCTGTTGGAATTAGGACAATGGGTTTATATATATCTGTGGAATGGCTGGGGTGGGGCAAGGAGCTCTTCCCTGCTGCAGTTAGGTGTGAATGTTCAGCTGATCACCTTCATTAGCATTTGAAGGCCTGCCTGCGCCTGGGAAAATCTGTTGCTGGGAGGTGTTAATCTGTGCCTGGTTTTTTCCTCTCTGTTGTTTAGCTGTTATAATTTTAGAGTTTTTTAATACTGGTAGCCAGTCAGGAGAAATGCCTCTAGAACATGGCTCTATAGCCCGAAAAAACCCACAAGAACCTAGTGATTCCAGCCATGAAAGCCTTCGACAATACTTTAGAACCATTTAGAACCATGGATTGCCCAAGCCTAATATATAATTATAATATCATTTTATTATTATTAGTAGTAGTATATTGTATTACATTATAATATTATCAATATTATATGTATATACAATATATTATTATATTATATTATATTATATTATATTATATTATATTATATTATATTATAAGCACAGTGTAGGAGACAAGATGGAACTGCCTTCCTGGCCCCTCTCTTCATTACAATATATGCACTAGCTTGTTTTCATTTGTAACTAGAAGAAATTAAGAAACTTAATAGTACTGCTGTATAGCTATTGTTGGAAATCTTTGCTGCGGTGTGAGCTCTCTGACAGGTTGAGGTCCTGCCAGAAGCTCTTTGCGCAGCCAGCATTTTGCTTTTCCATTACAAATAGCAGGGAAAACATTAGGTCAGGGCAGAGGATCACCGCAAGACACTTTGGATAAGAGGCAGGGAAAGGTGAGAGTCAGAGGCCAGGACAACTAAAGCTTTATTGTATGTGTGCTTTCAAGTCGCATATCAACCTCATAAATTTCATAGGGTTTTCACAGACGAGGAAAACCCAGAGACCAAAATCATATTCACTCATCACATATTATGTACAGCCCCAGAAGGACCCAGTACTACCTTTAGTTCACTCTCAGGCCCAACTCTCATCTGCTAAGGCAAATGAGATGGCATGTCTCTTTACTTATCTTTTCAGGCTTCAGGCGAGGGCTGATTATCCTACTATCCTTGTTTGAACAAAAACCAATTCTGCTACAAAGTGAATTAGATATCGTGGAAATGGTTTCACTGTACCTTTTCTTTGACATGTTAGCTTTACTAGCCACGTAGAATGAGATGCCATCGACAGTCTCAGAACAATTTTAAGAACAGGCTGACAAGTGGAGAGCTATGATCAGACTACCGAACATTCGGGAGGCTGAGCAACAAAAGCCCAATATTACATTTTACAGAATCCTTTCAAAACACTACACTGATGGGTATTTAAAGAAATCACACAAATTACTCAGAGAATTCTATACTGGTGTATTGAATCAAATTCTAATGAGCACACCCCAGGAACATAATCCAGGCTTCTTCTATTTGCTATCCAAAATACATGTATACCGTTTTTCTTCAATTCTAAGTCACATTCCCCCCCCCCCCATATAAACGTATCTAAAATAGGGTGTGACTTATGTATTTTTGTTGTTGTTAGTGGTACTGAAATTAGGGTGCATGTTACAAATTTATTTATTTATTTATTTATTTACGGCATTTATATGCCACCCTTCTCACCCCGAAGAGGACTCAGAGCGGCTTACAAGATATATTTTCATATAATATATTATATTATTAGCATACTACGATATCAGTATTATATATTACTGTACTGCACTATACCATTATATTGTAATATCATTACTAATATTACATGTAATGTAAATATATAATTATAATTATAATATTGTATTATTATTACTAGTATTATATTGTATATTGTATAGTATTATAGTTATATAATTATATTATATTATATTATATTATATTACATTATTATAATATTATAATATTATACAACTAATGAGGTTTTACAATTAAAGAAATACGGCACTGTATGGCAATCCTGGAAGACCTATTTCTGAAGCATTATAACCTGGACCGCTGGGATATTTTGACATATAGGACTTCATTACATTGATGAGGTCCCCCCATGCTGATTCACCAGCCTCTGTGGCGAATCGGCAGGGCAGCAGAGCTATCCCGATGCCCTGCCTGTCTGGCAGCAATGCTTCTCCATCACATGTGAGGTTGTGCTGCCTCATAGCGTGTCCCCGCAGTAACCCATTGTTCCAAATGGAACATGAGGAGGCTCTCATGTTGGCAATGCAGCATCCTAGGACACTGCCACCCCAGTCATCATGTGATAAGGTTGACAGACTTAGTTCCCAGGCCATACTCCATCAACACTCTAGGCTATGTGAAGGATACAACTGATTTCCTGAGCAAAATACAGTCTATCCACAACACCATCCTCACCACCATGGATGTGGACTCCCTATAACATGCTACACCAAGACGGACTAAAAACCATAAAACAATACTACCCTGAAGGAGGCTACAGAAGACCTAGACACCAAACTTTTCCCCTTTGTACTTACTCATAATTACTTCACTATGAGGAATAATATGTACCTTTAAGTCAGTGGTATTGCCATGGGTACATGCATGATGGATGACCTGCAACAATGTTTCCTCAGTATGTGTGTCCCAAAACCTCCTCCGAAGATCATTGGAAAACATAATATTTTCTGTTGGTCATGGGGGTTCTGTGTGGGAAGTTTGGCCCAATTCTATCTTTGGTGGGGTTCAGAATGCTCTTCGATTTTAGGTGAACTATAAATCCCAGCAACTACAACTCCCAAATGTCAAGGTCTATTTCCCAAAACTCCACCAGTGTTCACATTTGGGCATATTGAGTATTCGTGCCAAGTTTGGTCCAGATCTATCACTGAGCAATAGTATGATAGCTGGGACCCTACGCTACGCTGCTTGTGCAACGAGAGTCTGAATTAGGGGAACAGGTGCGCGAGTAAATGCACAGAGTGAGAGATGCAGCTGCGACGGAGTTGTTGCAGTGGAAGGAAGGATAAAAAGGAGGGGGGGGGATACTGTTACATTACCTCACCCTTATCCTGCTATCCTGTCGTAGCTGCATCTCTCACTCGCTCTGCTGTCTCACACATATGTTCCCTTCATTAATTCTGACATGCATTGTGCAACTAGCATAGGGTCCCAGCTATCCTACTTTTGTCCATAATTGTTTGAGGCCACAGTGCATTTTGGATGTAGGTGAACTACAACTCCCATACTCAAGGTCAATGCCCACCAAACCCTTCCAGTATTTTCTGTTGGTCATGGGAGTTCTATGTGCCAAATTTGCTTCAGTTCCATCATTGGTGGAGTTCAGAATGCTCTTTGATTGTAGGTGAACTATATATCCCAGCAACTACAACTGCCAAATCACAAAATCAACCCCCCCCCCAACCCTACCAGTACACAAATGTGGACGTATTGGGTATTTGTGCCAAATTTGGTCCAGTGAATGAAAATACATGCTGCACATGATGTTTACATGATGATTTGTAACAGTAGCAAAATTACAGTAGTGAAATAGCATCAAAAATAATTTTATGGTTGGGGGTCACCACAACATGAGTAACTGTATTAAGGAATCATGGCATTAGAGAGGTTGAGAAACACTGCAGTAGACCATAATAGAATGGTCTCTACACAATGGATACAAATTTAATATTGTATTGCAGAACATTTTAATTTTCCTGGACATATAATAAGGGATTTACAGGTTGCACTTCCTGAGCAAGGAAATCGTAAATATTAGAAAGTGAAACTGCTGAATTGAATTATATTCGCAAATTGCAATTCATTAGCATAAGTGTGAGCAAAAATAACAGCTGCATGGCACACTATGTATATTTATTAAGACAAGAGCCCTCATTTTTGCACATATAACAAAAGGAATATCTTCAGAGAGTTTTGAACACTTGGAAACTCACTCCTAGTAAACAGATCCCCCCCCCCCCCATTAATACTAACTGGCCACTATAAAAACTCAAAAGACCTGAATTATATTACAAAACCCTTTGAAAATTTAGGGACACTATTTTCATCTTTCTGGATCATATTACACACATTTCATTCCGCTCTCTCAAGTATGTAAATATACTTTATAACTGAGCATTTATTCTCACTCTTTACTGCATCAGAGGAAGTGAGTTTATATTCATGAAAAATCAAGTGAAAATTAAATACCAGTGAGTCCTAAAGTTCTTGCCACATTTCTTTTTCTTTTCTTTTCACCCTTCTTTTTTATGTCCAGCAGGGATTGTTTTTATATCGAGAAACAGCAGTGGCTTGCACTGTAAAGCAGAACAAAGTACCTGATGTTAGAGAAATACCAGGTGCTGTAGGCTATATTTCTAACTAGCTTGGCTGTCATCTCATCAAAGCGAACAGTATCTTGTAGAACTAGAATAGCCATTTATGTATCACCCAAAGACAACGAAAGAGGACAGTGCTGTGTATAAAAGGTACATAACCTAATGGGCGTATGTAAATTTAGAAAGGGTTGTGTATGTGAATTTATTGGGGGGGGGGGATGGTTATCATAGGGTTTTTGTAGAAAAGGAATATTCAGAGAATGTTTTTTTCTCCAATTCCTTCCTACAGCACTCGATATTTGTTGGCAGTCTCCCATCCATCTTCCAACCAGAGCTACCCCTATTCAGCTTCCAAGGTCAGATGGAAACAGGTGATTTTAGGATATTTAGGCCTATGTATAGAAATAATTGCGGTTACTTACATATTAATTCTGCCAATTTCACCATAAGGGGATATAACCAGATGAGCGGTCCATCTGCTTTGTTTGCTTTCCAGGAGATAATGATGGGCAGTCTGGGTAAATAGACCTAGAATTTTGATAAAACACCCAGTTTCCATAATATGGAAATCCAGAATTGGAGAATGGCAGGATATTTGAGCATCCAAACTGGCAACAAAACACACCAAGTAGGGTTGCTGTGAGTTTTCCGGGCTGTATGACCATGTTCCAGAAGCATTATCTCCTGACGTTTTGCCCACATCTATGGCAGGCACCCTCATAGGTTGTGAGGTCTGTTTGAAACTAGGCAAGAGTGGTTTACATATATGTGGAATGTCCAGGATGGAAAAAAAAAACACCTCTTGTCTGCTTGAGGCAAGTGTGAATTGGCCAGCTTGATTAGCATTGAATAGTCTTGCAGTATCAAAGCCTGACTGGTTGCTGCCTGGGGGGAATCCTTTGTTGGGAGGTGCTAATTGGCCCTGATTGTTTCCTGTCAGGAATTCCCATTTTTTTAGTGTTGCTCTTTATTTACTGTTCCGATTCTAGGGTTTTTTTTTTAATACTGGTAGACAGATTCTGTTCATTTTTTGAGAGCAAGGCTAAAAGACAAACAAACAAACAAACAAACAAACAAACAAGGGAATTCTCTAAACTACAAACCCCAGAATTCAGGAGGAAGTACCAACCTGATTTAAACTGATAGATACTTTAGTGTGATTTCTTCCCCTACCCTTTCCCCATTCTTCTTGATTTCACATGCACTAAAGATAAATAAGCACAACGTACATACATGCACCTATGTTTGGCACCCATGTTCTTGGCTCAAGCTAGGAAGTGGAGATGTGCACTCAGGCTTCAAAACCATTTCATCCACAAAATTTGAATATTCTTTCCCTTCAGCATCGCATAGTCTGAGATTTAGATCCTAATTTGGAAACCTGGAGAGATACAGCAGCTGTGCATCTCCACTTTGGAATTAATGTAGTTTGACACCACTTTAACTGCCATGACTCAGTGCTATGGAATCCTGGGAGTTGTTGTTTTTCAAGGTATTTAGACTTCTCTGCCAAACAAATTACAACTCCCAAGATTCCTTAGCACTGAGCCATGGAAGTTAAAGTGGAGTCAAACTGCACTGAAGCACACTTAGGTTCTACTTACAGCTCTCACAATCCTATAGTTAAATATCAAAATTGCTAAATGCTAGGATTCCATACAATCTGCCAGGTATCCACGCTAGCCTATATGATTTTGAAAAGTTTATCAAGTGGCTGGAAATTTACAAGCAAGTGGAAAGCTCAAGCCCAAACTCAGCTGTCCAAAGAGTATTGGCCATCTGCTTCCAGTTGCTGGACTAGAAGTGGGAGATGTCAGAAAGAAAATGGCTTTGGCAAGAGGATTTCCGTTGAAATGACTCCAAAAGATGACAGAAGGGTATCATTTATACTTTGCAGTCTATGGATATGGATAAGGTTGGTGCTGCCACTTCCCAGATATCATGGGGAGCAATGGGATGTGGCCACAAAACTACATTTCAAAAGATTTAAACCATACATTTCTAATGGTAAAAAGCTAGGAATATGAATGTAATCTCTCTAAACTTTGAGTTTATTACACTAGTCAAAACCCATGTCCTACACATTAAACAATACAAAGATATACAAAATATGAGGGTTGTCAAGAAAGTAAGGTTACAAGGCATGTAGTTCTCAAGGTGATGCATGCCATTTGCCAGCAAATATGGAAAACACAAGAATGGCCATCAGACTGGAAAAAAATCAACTTATATCCCCATACCAAAAAAGGGAAATGCAAAAGACTGCTCCAACTTCCGTACAGTGGCCCTTATTTCTCATGCCAGTAAGGTAATGCTCAAGATTCTGCAAGGAAGACTCCAGCAATACATGGAGCGAGAGTTGCCAGATGTTCAAGCTGGGTTTAGAAAAGGCAGAGGAACCAGAGACCAGATTGCCAATATCCGCTGGATAATGGAGAAAGGCAGGGAGTTTCAGAAAAACATCTACTTCTGCTTCATTGACTATTCTAAAGCCTTTGACTGTGTGGATCATAATAAATTGTGGCAAGTTCTTGGTGGGATGGGCATCCCAAGCCACCTTGTCTCTCTCCTGAGGAATCTGTACAAGGACCAAGTAGCAACAGTAAGAACTGACCACGGAACAACAGACTGGTTCAAGATTGGGAAAGGCGTACGGCAAGGCTGCATCCTCTCACCCAACCTTTTTAACTTGTATGCAGAACACATCATGCGATGTGCGGGGCTGGATGAATGCAAAGCTGGGGTGAAAATTGCTGGAAGAAACATTAACAACCTCAGATATGCAGATGACACCACTCTGATGGCCGAAAGCGAGGAGGAGCTGAGGAGCCTTCTAATCAAGGCGAAAGAAGAAAGCGCAAAAGCCGGGTTGCAGCTAAACGTCAAAAAAACCAAGATTATGGCAACAAGAATGATTGACAACTGGAAAATAGAGGGAGAAACCGTGGAGGCCGTGACAGACTTTGTATTTCTAGGTGCAAAGATTACTGCAGATGCAGACTGTAGCCAGGAAATCAGAAGACGCTTACTTCTTGGGAGGAGAGCAATGTCCAATCTTGATAAAATAGTAAAGAGTAGAGACATCACACTGGCAACAAAGATCCGCCTAGTCAAAGCCATGGTATTCCCTGTAGTCACCTACGGATGTGAGAGCTGGACCTTAGGGAAGGCTGAGTGAAGGAAGATCGATGCTTTTGAACTGTGGTGTTGGAGGAAAGTTCTGAGAGTGCCTTGGACTGCGAGAAGATCCAACCAGTCCATCCTCCAGGAAATAAAGCCCGACTGCTCACTGGAGGGAAAGATACTAGAGACAAAGTTGAAGTACTTTGGCCACATCATGAGGAGACAGGAAAGCCTAGAGAAGACAATTATGCTGGGGAAAGTGGAAGGCAAAAGGAAGAGGGGCCGACCAAGGGCAAGATGGATGGATGGCATCCTTGAAGTGACCGGACTGACCTTGAGGGAGCTGGGGGTGGTAACGGCCGACAGGGAGCTCTGGCGTGGGCTGGTCCATGAGGTCACGAAGAGTCGGAGACGACTGAACGAATGAACAACAACAAGTTCTCATGGGGAATTTTTGCAGGGGAGGTTGGTAGCAGGAAGCCAGTGGAAGTGAACGAGCAGTGCCAGTCGTCAGTAGCTAATCGACTGGGGTTTTGGGGAAGGTTAGAGATGAGTGTTCTCATTCTGTTTCCCTCTAAGTGCAAAGTTTGCACTGTGATATGCTATCTAAATGATAAGGCCATGAACACCGCTGTGATTCATCACAAGTAAAATCGTGGTGTCAGTGTTTTGGGATAGAAAAGGGGTTCTGCTCATTGATTTTTTTGGAAAGAGGTGAGACAAACATTGTGGGATGCTGACGGCAAGAGTCTGTCTCCTTCATGACAATGTGTGTCATGAATTTTATCTAATTCTCTGTTTCTAATCTTTGAACAGACAAAGGTATGAAGTGAGAAGTGGCCAGAAGACTAAATTTCAAAGGATTTAAATTCAAAGGACATGTTTACATTGACCATTCAGGTTTGTTTGGAACTGGTTGGACAGAAACCAGTTTCTCTTTGCTGATTATTAGATTGGCATGATAGGAATAGTCCAACAGGTGTTACATTAACCACAATAGCCGATCTCAAACCAGTTCCAGAATCTGTAGTCATTTTTTCATTTCTGGGTGCTCCAGAGATATGAGGCAAAAAATTAAATAAAAATAAGGAAAGCAACATTTACTCAATTTCAGGCAGTCTCCGAATTACAGACATCCAACTTACAAACAACTCATAGTTAAGAATGGGGGTGAGACAACAGGAAGTGATAAAAATCTACACCTCGGAAGAGAAAGTCACTCATGAAAAAGTTATCATGGGGAAAAAGTGTCTCCACTGAAGCTTTATCACCAATCCTGGTTTCCAAAACAAGTCATTTTTTCCAAAATTCTAATTATCACAGGGACAGGAAGTGCGGTGAAATCTTCTGAACAGGTGAACAAACTACAAAATAAATACCAAAAGGGTGTAAATCCTTCCCTATATGATCCAAAACTATAAGATGTATATATTTGGCTCGAGTTACATTTTTTTAAAGGCTTTCCCCTGACTTTATTTGATGTGCTTTGAACCGATGCTGAAACGTGCTTTGGCAGTGTGTACCTTGTAGCTGCCACAGTTTGAAGTTGGCTTCAAGTTGCATTAAATGGTCAGTGTAGGCGAGCCCTAAATTTCTAGTAGAACAATGATCCCATTAAGTGGAGTATGGATGAAATGCAAAGTTCTTTTTGTATTGGGGGCTTTGAATATGAATCTAAAGTCTGCTTGGGAGTCATTTGTGTGTTTTCAGGGAGGGAGGATGGGATGGAGACATTCTGAGATGTAACTGCACATTTTCCAATAGCAGATTCACAGAGGCGTCAATATTTCCAGCTGAAAGGAAAGATTATAAGGCATCTTTTTCTATGCAGCATATGATTCTTTCTACTCATACATGTGCCCCAAGGTGTGTAAGGACACACAGCACTTGGTTCCTGATTACATCACAGCTATAAAATGAATTTTCCTAAGAGATAATAAAACAGTGCTGAGGATACATGGGCTATATTGAAAATGTGACAAAGCAATTTAGCCCAGAGTCTACAAATGTGTAAAACTCCAAAGCAGACAAGACATTTGAAAAGAATATATAGATAATAAAGCCAGTCGGTACAGTTGGTGGAGACAAGATCAAATGACCTAAAATAGCTTTGCGAGCATAAGGATCTCTACCATAAGAAGGCATGTGATAAATTGACTTTTGACAGGTTTATAAAATAGTAGACATGCAGGACAGAATGGCACTTCATGGGGGCGGCAGCAAAAACAGAGCTATGGTCCTGATTTTCCTCTTCATTCAGTGAATGTACAGAGGGTGGATCTTTTCATATTCACTTGTTATTTTTATGGTGTCAGAAAAAGTGGTAGTGCACCAACAACTGCACCACAAGGACAATGTAGAATGTACAACTAGCTCCAACGGAAAGGAAAATTGCACTTTTAGTAAAGTCTGCACAGATTGGTCCCTGCAATACCAGGGAGTTTCAAATATATCTTGGTGGTGCACAAGTTAGAAGTTTCTTAAATATGTAAAAGTCAAAGTATGTATTATTTGTGTATTATGCTGGTTGATTTCTTGCTGAAGTTTCCAAACAGTTTCCAAAGGCAGCCCTAGGTAGAGTATATTATAGTAATTCTTCTTTCTTTTAGGAAGGAGGTTAAATCATGGCTCTGGGACCAGGCCTTTGGACAGCAAGCAAGACAGCACCTTGGATGTTGAAACAGAACGAAATTGGCTATATAGTTGATGACAATGTTTTAAATGTGTTTTTAATGTAATGTTTTATTTACTGTTTTAAACTGTTGCTATTTGTGTTTATATTTGTATTATATTGAAGCTTTGAATTGTGGGCAGTTTGTTATCCGCCCGGAGTCTCCCCCCCCCCCCCCCTCGGGGTTGAGAAGGGCAGGATAGAAATATTGGAAATAAATAAATCTATATAAATAAAAATATAATATTCTTTTGTTGGATTTACATAACTCAAAAACCACTGGGCAAATTGACAAGAAATTTGGACACAATACACCTATCAGGTCAACAAGTGACCATCACTCATAAAAACACTGAAAAACACAGCGGACGAGACTTAAAAAGCAAAAAATAAAAATACATTATAATGCATGCACAAAACCACATATATACAAATATACACGCACAAAACACAGACTGGGCCACAGCAACGCGTGGCAGGGGATGGCTAGTAAATAATAAAGAAATAATCCAAATTGGATGTAATCTGTAACCAAATCAGACATTTTATGAAATGGACACAGATAATGCACTAGTTTTAGCTATGCAAATGCACTCCTGGCCCCTTCTACACTGCTATATAAAGTTGAGAATTGGATTATATAGCAGTATAGACTCATATAATCCAGTTCAAAGCAGATAATGTGGATTATCTGCTTTGATAATCTGGCTTTTATGGCAGTGTAGAAGGGGCCCGAGACATCTAGGCTCATAGTTGAGTTAAGGAGAACACCTAAACCGGGTGCCTGAGATTCCCTTATCTGCCTTTTGATTGAAATTCTGTTTTGTCTGGATTAAGTTTCAAGTTGTCTGTCCTCATCTAGTCCATTACTGCCAACAGACATTGGTGCAGCATGAAGGCGGCTTCCTTGGAATCAGCGAGGAAGGAGACATAGAGTTGGGTGTCATCAGTATATTGCTGACATTGCATCCTAAAACTCCGGATAACCTCTCCCAGTTGTTTCACGTAGATGTTAAAAATATGGGGAATAAAACAAAACACTGAGGGATCCCACAGGCCAACGACCCCCCATTTTCTTTGGTTTTCTCTCCAAGAAAGAATGAAACCACTGCATAACAGGACTGCTAAGTCTCATGTCTGGAAGGATATCATGGTCAATGGTATTGTGAGGCATTTCGTGGGCAAGTCTGTTTACATCGTAAAGAACTAGGGAATTAAGTATATCACCAGCAAGAGACTTTGCAGAATAGAGTAATTTTGTCTTAAGTGTTTTATGCTTATATCCTCTGTAAAGAGATGTAAGAGACCACATTAGATTATACTTTGTACCCATGGAATCAGGTGAAGCTCTGAGTACTGTTTTGGACTTTATCACACTACCCTGTTGTCTCACAGCAGTTTCATTGTTTAAGCAAATGGAAACATAACACTATGGAAACAACTGTTTGCACACCTTCTTTCCAATGGAGCAATGATGCTGCTTCACTGATTCCAGCTCATTCCAGTAATCTATCTGCCTCACTTGAACCAGCCTTCCCACTGCTGTCCACTCTACACAGTGCATGAGCACTGTTTAATTTTTCTTCTTTTTATGCTGCAGTTGCACAGTTTCAATATTTCTCACAAATGGAGGGCACAACTGTAATTGCATAATTGCAGCATGCTTATGACCCCCCCCTGGCAACACAGTTGTGCAATTACAGTAAAATATTATTAAAAACCCAGGAAATTGATTAAAGCAATATGACCTCATTCTGTTTGGGGACAGGGATGGGGCAACGAGGAGAACTATGCCCACTTATGCCGTTTCACTCCCAGAATATTGAAAACAATTATACCAGAAACAATAGTTGAACAGCAGCATTATTAGAGTCATGATAGGTTCTTCCCTGTCAATGAAAAAATGTGATCCAATAACAATGAAAAGGCAATGCAACAATGGGAGAATCACAATGTCATGTGACAAGGAAAAATCAAACGCAGAACTAACCCAGTATAATCATGCAACAATTCTATTGTGTGGTAAAGTCCACAAAAATCATCATTGACACTGAAATACAACACTGCCTGAGCTCTGCAAGTGCAGCATTTTTTCAAATGAAGCACAGAGTGTTTGAGGACCGGGACATCCGGAGGGATACAAAGGTGCTTGTTTATAAAGCTAATGACCTCCCAACCCTGCTATACACCTGCCAGACATAGACTATCTACAGACGTCACTTGGCCGTGGTAGTGGGGGCCTTACCATATTTATTTCAGTAGATCTGCACGTGGACATTCAACCTTTGGATAGCTCCATCCCACAATATATGCAGGCCCTCCTCATTAAGAGCACGTATTTTGCTTATGTAATCTGAATAAATGTCTATTTTCCACCTAGATTATAAAAAAATGGAGACCCTAATAATGTCTGGTTTAGACTATCTGAAACCCTCACCTGTTTGGAATGCCAATATCCCTCCACAAAGCTCCTCTTGTGTGGAGATTTTAATGCTAGAATTGGGATGGGTGTTAAACATGTGGAAGGCACTCACTTCAGATAAAATGACCAGGTTACATCTGCTGACAGCGTCTCAAGACACAATCAGAAACAAGGCCGGTCTGAGTTTCTTAGAGATGCTCTCCTTGCATCAATTGCAGTGCCTTAATGGGACACAGTACGACATAACACAAGATGCCTATACTTATGTTATTTTACAGACGTCACTTACAACTCCTAGAACGATTCCAATCAGTGTTGTCTCCAAAAAAATCCTGCAAATCTCTTGGGAAGACAGGCGGACAAATGTCAGTGTGCTGGAAGAAGCAAAGATCACCAGCATCAACTCCGCTGGACCGGCTATGTTGTCCGGATGCCTGACCACCGTTACTCTACTCCGAACTCAAGAATGGGAAATGGAATGTTGTTGGGCAGAAAAAGAGATTGAAAGATGATCTCTGTCTCCCAAAAGCAGTTGCTTTATTCCCAACTCAATAATGGAAAACGGAATGTTGGTGGGCAGAAAAAGAGATTGAAAGATGGGCTCAAACCCAACCTTAAAATCTCCGGCATAGACACTGAGAACTGGGAAGCCCTGGCCCTTAAGCGCTCCAGCTGGAGGTCAGCTGTGACCAGCAGTGCTGTAGAATTTGAAGAGGCATGAATAGAGGGCAAAAGAGAGAAACGTGCCAAGAAGAAGGCGCATCAAGCCAACCTTGACCAGGATTGCCTTCCACCTGGAAACCAATGCCCTCACTGTGGGATAACATGCAGATCAAGAATAGGACCCCACAGTCACCTACGAACCCACCAGTACACTGATCTTAGAAGACTATCCTACTCAGACAACAAGGGATCACCTAAGTAAGTAAGTCTATTGTGTGATAAAGTCCTTTGTGTCTGAAAATCCTCATGTATGATTTTACTTCCCAGAAATTATGGACTACATAACAGGCCAGTCAGCCTGACCTCAATACCCCAGAAAAAAATAGATTGGTTAGTCTGTCTGCAAGTATCTTGATGACAATGCAGTGATTAGTAGGAACCAGCATGGTTTCTTCAAGAATAAATCCTACAAACTAGCCTTATATCTTTTAAATCATGTCTAGGAGATAGCGGGAATATTTTGGTATTCATTTATTTCAGCAAAGCATTTGATAAGGTCCCCCATGATTTGATTGGCAAACTGGGTAAATATGGAACAGATGGAAACACCATCAAATGGATCTATAATGCTTGAAAACCACGATCAAAGAGTTGTCACCAGTGGCTATGCTTCAAATTGAAAGGTGGTCTCAAGTGGAGTCCCACAGAGCTATGTCCTCAAGCCAATGCTCTTCAATATTTTTATCGGTGATTTGCATGACGGAATGGAGGTAATCCTTATTAAATGTGCAGATGATACAAAACTGAGAAGAATAGTTATACACTGGAAGATGGGAACAGAATTTAAAAGGACCATGATAAACTAGAAAACCGAACTGAAAATAATAAAGTGAAATCTAGCAGAAATAAATGAAATAAATCTAGCAGACCTCACAACCTCTGAGAAATAGATCTAGCAGACCTTTGAGCATGCTTGCCAGAGATGCAGGCGAAATGTCAGGAGAGAATGCTTCTAGAACATGGTCACATAGCCCGAAAAGCCTACAACAACCCAGTGATTGCAGCCATGAAAGCCTTCAACAATACAATAAATGCAAAGTTCTACAGTTAATTCCATTCTCCCCCCCCCCCCCCCCCACACACACACACAGCCAACCCAAATGTACACCATAACATGGGGAAAACATGGCTCAGCAAAAGGATCCTGAAAAAGGATCTTGGGATTATCACCTGTCATAAGGCAAATGCTCTCTTAGCCTGCATCAATAGAAATGTAGTTTCCAAGTCAAGGGAAGTAACAGTCTACTTATACTCTGCGCTGTTCAGGCCTCCTCTAGAGCACTGCATTCAATTTCGGGCATCTCATTGTTAGTAGAATATAGATGACTTGGAGTGAGTTCAGAGAAGGACAATGAAGATGATAAGAGGGGAGGAGAGCAAAACGTTTGAGGAGAGGCTGAAGAAACTGTGCATGTTCAGCATGGTGAAGAGAACACTGAAGGGTGACATGGTCAAACTCTTCAAATAATGATTGCCATAAAGAGAGGGTATAAGTTTGTTCTATGCTGCTGCAGAGAACAGTCTTAGGTCTATTTGGGTTTGCATTTTAGGAGGGTAGATTGTTACTGAACATTAGAAGGAACTTAGAATCATAGAGTTGGAAGAGACCTCATGGGCAGTCCAGTCCAACCCCCTGCCAAGAAGCAGGAAAATTGCAATCAAAGCACCCCTGACAGATGGCCATCCAGCCTTTGTTTAAAAGCTTCCAAAGAAGGAGCCTCTACCACACTCCAGGGCAGAGAGTCCTACTGTTGAACAGCTCTCACAGTCAGGAAGTTCTTCCTAATGTTCAAATGGAATCTCCTTTTTTGTAGTTTGAAGCCATTGTTCTGTGTCCTAGTCTCCAGGGCAGCAGAAAACAAGTTGGCTCCCTCCTCCCTATGACTTCCTGTCACGTATTTATACATGGCTATCATGTCTCCTCTCAGCCTTCTCTTCTTCAGGCTAAACATGCCCAGCTCTTTAAGCCGTTCCTCATAGGGCTTGTTCTCCAGACCCTTGATTATTTTAGTCGCCCTCCTCTGGACACATTCCAGCTTGTCAATATCTCTCTTCATTTGTGGTGCCCAGAACTGGACACATTATTCCAAGTGTGGTCTAACCAAGGCAGAATAGAGGGGTAGCATGACTTCCCTGGATCTAGACACTAGACTCCTATTGATGCAGGCCAAAATCCCATTGGCTTTTTTTGCCACTACATCCCATTGTTGGCTCTTGTTTAACTTGTTGTCCACGAGGACTCCAAGATCTTTTTCACACGCACTGCTCTTGAGTCAGGCATCCCCCATTCTGTATCTTTGCATTTCGTTTTTCTGCCTAAGTGGAGTGTCTTGCATTTGTCCCTGTTGAATTTCATTTTGTTAGTTTTGGCCCATCTCTCTAATCTGTCAATATTGTTTTGAATCCTGCTCCTGTCTTCTGGAGTATTGGCTATCCCTCCCAATTTGGTGTCGTCTGCAAACTTGATGATCATGCCAATCATGATCATGATGATCATGCATATAGATAAGTGACACAACAACTTAGACAAAAACAAAATAAAATAGTAGTAGATTGGAGTTTGCTAAATAAACCTATGGAAGAAGTAAAAATAGATATTTGGATATAAATGTTATAGGGAGAGAGCTTTCATCCCTACAGTCTCTGAAAAAGAAGAGGACAAAGAATACAAGAAGAATGAAAAAGAGAAGACAACCCAGAATTGAGAAGATGGAAAGCCAAAAACCCCTGCCCCTATCCCTCTTTTCTTCTGTGAACCTACACCCTTTCCCATTTCCACTCCTATCCATCCCCTCTTCCCTAACATAACCCTTACAAATCGTCCACCCTCCTCCCTAACCTCTCCCCTTTGCCCAAACTTATCCCGTTCTACCTCGAACCTTTAACTTACCTTCCCCCCTTTTATGTAATTGAATTTTTTTCTTAATATATATATATTTAAAATAAAGTTCTTCTTCCCTTTCTTCTATTGGTTTTGCATTTCAGGAGGGTAGATTGTTACTGAACAATAGAAGGAACTTCACACTGAAGTCCCTTCCACACAGCCATATAACGCAGAATGTCAAGGCAGAAAATCCCACAATATCTGCTTTGAACTAGGTTATTTGAGTCCACACTGTCATATATTCCTGTTCAAAGCAGAAAATGTGGGATTTTATTCAGCTGTGTGTAAGGGGCCTGAGAGCGATTCTGTGGTGGAACCGATTGCTTGGAGAAGCAGTGGGTTCTTCTTCTCTGAACATCTTCAAAAAGAGGCTGAATGGTTCCCTGCTAGGGATGTTCTCACTGGGGAATGGACCTGATGGCCTTGGGCCCCTTCCAACTATATGATTCAATGAACAGAGAGAATCACTAATCTGAAGACTACGCTGTGTTAGAAATCCAAACGCCAAGTCTTATTCCCATATTCATTCAGTTAACATAATTATAACACATATGCAGTTGTTTCGCTTCCAAATCCCTCCAAGTGGTTTTTGCCATCACTTGTCAATAGTGTCTCTTTACTAACTATGTAAAAGGATGGCAGTCTCTGGGTATGGTAGTCTTATATATGTAAATCAGAGGTCTTACTGAATTAAATGGAATATACTTAGTAAAGGTAAAGGTTTTCCCCTGACATTAAGTCCAGTCATGTACGACTCTGTGGGGAGGTGCTCATCTCCATTTCTAAGCCAAAGAGCCAGTGTTGTCTGTAGACATCTCCAAGGTCACGTGGCCGGCATGACTGCAAGGAGTGCCATTACCTTCCCGCCAGAGTCAATCTACTCACATTTATTTATTTATTAACTTTATTTATATACCGCTTTTCTCAGCCCTCAGGCGACTCAAAGCAGTGAACAACATCAATACAAAACATCACGAGACAAGTATAGGCCAATTAAAAACAATTGTAACATAAATCATTAGGTAAAGGTAAAGGTAGTCCCCTGACATTACGTCCGTGTGGTGCTCATCTCCATTTCTAAGCCGAAGAGCCAGCATTGTCCGTAGACACCTCCAAGGTCATGTGGCCGGCATGACTGCATGGAGCACCGTTACCTTCCCGCCGGAGCGGTACTTACTGATCTACTCACATTTGCATGTTTTTGAACTGCTAGGTTGGCAGAAGCTAAGGCTGACAGCGGTAGCTCATGCGGCATCATTAAACATTCATATAACAATCATTAGCGCCTCAACAGTAAAATCAGAATCCAGTCTCATCATCCATTATTCTGTATTCCTATGTTCAATTACACTATTTAATCAAATGCTTGTTCGAACAGCCAGGTCTTCACTTTCCTCCGAAACGCCAGCAGGGAGGGGGCCGATCTGATATCTGCAGGCAGGGTATTCCACAGACGAGGGGCCACCACTGAGAAGGCCCTGTCTCTTGTCCCCGCCAAGCACGCCTGTGATGCAGGCGGGACAGAGAGCAGGGCCTCCCCAGATGATCTTAGTGTTCTAGCCGGTTCATAGGAGGAGATGCGTTCGGAGAGGTAAGTAGGGCCAGAACCGTTTAGGGCTTTATAGGCTAATACCAGCACTTTGAATTGTGCCTGGTAGCAAACTGGCAGCCAGTGGAGCTGGCGCAACACAGGAGTAGTATGCTCCCTGAGTGCCGCTCCTGTTAGCAACCTGGCTGCCGAACGCTGGACCATTTGAAGCTTCCGAGCAGTCTTCAAAGGCGACCCCACATAGAGAGCTTTGCAGTAATCTATACGGGATGTAACCACAGCGTGGACTATGGTGGCCAAGTCAGACTTCCCAAAATACGGGCACATTTGCATTTTTCCAACTGCTAGGTTGGCAGAAGCTGGGGCTAACAGCGGGTGATCATGCCACTCCCCAGATTTGGTCAACAAGTTCAGCAGCTCAGCGTTTTTACCCACTGTGCCACTGGAGGCTCCCCAATATACTTGCTCCTTAGAATAAACCACAGCCCGGCACTCTTTAGATACAAGAATGAAAGAAAATTAAGGATGGGCACAACTAGTGAAAATTTTCAGAACACATTATGTAGTTGGCTTGAACATTAACAAAAGAGATTTCAGCATGAGATTGTTGGAAAGAAAATAATTGGTAAATTTGTTTTTATTCTATTTGGAAATAATTGAGACTTTGGGTTGTTTTCTGTCATTGTTAAATTAGCATGGCTGCTGCTATGAATAGTGGTGTGCTGTCTGGTATGCATTTGGAATCTGGATTGAAATTTCGCACACACACCTGCAGTCCCCCTTGTGTCCCATGCCCCCTGCCTCCACTGTTTTCTTGTTTCTTTTTATTGAAGTGAGCATTTTTATCTGCTGAAAAAGGACAATGGGATTTGATGCGATACGATCTAGTGCGTGGAACATCATATTGCAATAAAACAAGGAATCTTAATATACTGCAGGATTTGCTGTGTTGTTGTTATGAATTCCTGGCAAATGAAATGTTTTCAAGCTATCAAGAAAGAAAGCTAACTTTTAATTCTGCGGAAATCTATATTTGCTTTACCATGGTGAATACCATCATATATAGCCAATTATGGCAAGTAACCTTTCTCTTGTTGTTCAAGAGAAAAAGCAATCCAATTTCAAGAGAAGCAAACTAAGTTTTCATAAGACTGCTAGAATTTTATAGAGAAAGTCCACACATGCCAGCTCTACATCAACGGATTGTACAAGAGACTCAGTTTGCATGCATTTCTCTGATTTAGTTTGCTCAAATTGGCTATGGGAGGTGCAGGGAGGTGTGAAGATAGGGCCCTGCCTATCTTCGCGATCACATCTCCCTCTATGAACTGGCATGAACTTTAACATCTTCCGGGGAAGCCCTCCTTTCGCTCCCATCACCGTCACAAGCACGGTTGGTGGGGATGAGAGAGAGGGCCTTCTCAGTGGTGACCTTCTGCCTCTGGAACGCCCTTTATAATGAAGCAAGCCAAGTAGTAGTAAAGATTTCAAAGTGATTTATCAGATGGGGAAATATTAAAAAAAATCCCAACGCTGCTCAACCAAATTATAACGACTGCACCTCCACTACAGACTAGCTCACCAAAACATAGAGGGAGTATGGTTGCTGAAACCAACTGTCTATTTAAAAATTAGGAACTGGGAACCACTGGAACTGAGAGGCTTAAAACGATTCTTCAAAAGATTTCCGCTGCCACCATGTTAATAATAAATAGGCTGAGGTATTATTGAGAGGTTGTTCAGTAATGCACTCTGTGTCACTATAGTTTTCTTAGAGGCTGTTAAAAACTGACTTGAATAACACTTTGACCACAAAGGTATTCACACTGAGGCTGGTATAAGTTGATAAAAACAACAAGAACGTTTATTGAACAGACTTGAAATATTCAGGTACAAATGCTTAATGGTTTCAATGAAATACTGGCATAAAAAGATTGTGGTTTTGTTAGAGTAAAGATCTTGAAAACCTCTGGGTTACAAGTCTTAAAAGTTTCAACACAGAAAATTACTTCAGGAAATGAATCTCTGAAAGTAACTCCCAAAAAATCCCCCTTAGGAATCTAGCCAAAAACCCTGAACTAAGAAAAAAACAGATCACTAACGAGGTGCTGCTCCACACAGTATTCTAGCTATATTCTCAATAGCTATTCTGAATACTACACAAAAGACTGACCAAAACTTCTTCAAAATCCCAAACTGCTCTCGTTAACACCCACGCTTCTTCTCTCTACCCATTCCAAATTCCAACTCGCAAACTAGGACCTCAAACCTCAGTTTAAAAGACACTTTTTTCCCTTCAGACCACTTAGGCTCTGCCCCATCTTCCTAACCAATCCTAGCCTTCTGATTTTCCCTCCTAGACTAGAACACGCCCCCTCAAGGCAAACTTAATCTAAGATGGTTTCTCCCTATCTCCCTTTCCTAAATGGATGCCGTGGCTTTGCCAGGCCCACTTCCTTAGGCTTTTGCCAGCTAGCTAAGGTAATGGATTCATTACACCCTTCCTAGAGAAATAAGACAGGTGCCACCCCTCCCCTCCTTTCGTAAGAGCCTGAAGACCTGATGGTTTAAACAAACCTTTGAGAACGACTAGTTCTAGCTCAGCCCCAGATACTGTTGAATATGGCCATATCTTTTTCTCCCAATTACCCAGGTTACTTCCTTCTATTAGGCCCAGGAAATGAACAGCCATAGACTCTACCTAATTTCCCGAGCCCTCTATAAAATTGCACTAGCCTCGGCCCGGCCTTTTAAATTACCTTGAACAGGCAGAATATGTGTGTGTGTGTGTGTGTGTGTGCTATTGCTCCAGAGCTCAGCGGCCAGGTTACTAACGGGAGCGGCACTCAGGGAGCATACCACTCCTCTGCTGAGCCAGCTCCACTGGCTGCCAATCCGCTACCGGGCACAATTCAAGGTGCTGGCTTTAGCCTATAAAGCCCTAAACGGTTCCGGCCCGGCTTACCTCTCCGAACGCATCTCCACCTATGAACCGATGAGGATGTTAAGATCGTCCGGGGAGGCCCTGCTCTCGGTCCCGCCTGCGTCGCAGGCGCGGCTGGCGGGGACGAGGGACAGGGCCTTCTCGGTGGTGGCCCCTCGGCTATGGAATGCCCTACCCGTAGACATCAGGCAGGCCCCTTCGTTGCTGGAGTTCCGGAGGAAGGTCAAGACGTGGCTCTATGAACAGGCGTTTGGTCAACATGGCAATTGAACTCATGAAGACGGTATAAATGAACAAGGAATGGTAGAAGGATTACGAGAACGGAATCTGATTTTTACTGAGGCGTTGATGACTATGTTGTGTTGTTGTGTTGTTTGTATTGTCCGTTGTGTATACTGTGTTTTTAACTAATTGTTATTGTAATAAATTGCATTGTAAACCACATTGAGTCGCCGAATTAGGCTGAAAAATGCGGTATAAAAATAAAGCAAATAAACAAATAAATAAATATTGTGATTTGTTATGCTTATATTGTCTTGTTAATTTTATGTTTATGCTGTTTAATTTGTATGTATTTATGATATTACTTGGAAACCGCTCTGAGTCCCCCTTGGGGAGATAGAGTGGTATATAAATAATGTGTTGTTGTTGTTGTTGTTGTTGTTGTTGTTATTGTTGTTGTTGTAATGAAGCCCACCTCTGGCTACTGGTGATGCTGGCCTTGTCCACAAGATTGCAGTGAGCCAGTGGCTCCAAACTTACCTTCCCTCAATGCTTTAGGCTGAAAACTTCCATTGCCTTGATCATTTGCCATGCTGGGAGTCAAACAACAACACTAGGAATTGCCCCATCAATATAGTAAGACATGTGCTACTGAATGAAATCTGAGATGGCCAGGATATTGAGTCCCAATTTCCCTCAGTACACCCAATACAACCTTCCATGCATGTACCGTTCATGTGTGGAATTGTTCAATGTGCAGAGGAACTCTATATGACACGGCTGTATAGGTACAGGCAGTCAGCCAGGCAGTCGAGCAGGTGAATAGCTGATGAGACTTTGAAAGCTCTGTAATGAGAAATATTTGTGCCGGTTTGCACCAGGGAAAAGGTCTGTGACCCCTGAAATAAAAAGCAGTGAATGGTGCGGTGGGATGATGAGGAAATGGCAAAAGAGATTGCAATGCCAATTCTGCAACCCCCCCTCTGTTCTGGACTGCCACACCAGCCACAGCAAGAGAGGCAAGGAGGAACGTTTCACTTGAAATCTGCAATATGATTATGGTGGCATTCGCTCGTGTTTTCCTCTTTGTGACATGACAGCGAGCAGGCTGTACTCTGGAGCGGTGCATCTGGGCTGATTATCTCTTGCTCCCAGCGAGAGCAGATATTGGATTCACTGCCCTATCTTTTTCAGAAGCAGATGGGGAGAATCAGGGATCTGGTGGGAGGCGAAAGAAAATGTACTGTGTGGCAAAGGCAGAATGGCTGAGAGCAGGTAACCAGCTGCACCCCAGATCCACTTTTCTCCCCTCAGAGGTGTGGATGATTGATGAACAGCTTAGACAGCCGCTTGCTAAGGGATGCAAGCAGGACTCTTGTTCATCTATACATATAAAAATGCTCTGTGCATAATGAGTGCCTTAAAAACAAAAGAATCAACGAACGAAATCACACCAAATTTGGCAACAAAATATCTCACAACACAAGGAGTGACCAGCACTCAAAAAATTATGATTTTGTCATTTGGGAGTTATAGTTGCTGGGATTTATAGTTCACCTACAATCAAAGGGCATTCTGAACTCCACTAACGATGGAATTGAACCAAACTTGGCACACAGGACTTCCAAGACCAACAGAAAACACTAGAAGGTTTTAGTGGGCATTGACCTTAAATTTGGGAGTTGTAGTTCACCTACATCCAGAGAGCACTTTGGACTCAAACAATGATGGATCTGGACCCAACTTGGCACGAATATTCCATATGCTCAAATATGAACACAGATGGAGTTTGGGGGAAATAGACCCTGACATTTGGGAGTTACTGGGATTTATAATTCACCTACAATCAAAGAGCATTCTGAACCCCAACAATGACGGAATTGGGCAAACTTCCAACACTGAACCCCCATGACCAACAGAAAGTGCTTAAGGCCACCCAGTCCAACTCCCTTCACTAGGGCAAGAAAACATAATCAAAGCCCTCCTGACAAAGAGCCATCCAGCCATAGATAGAGGGGGATAGATATGATTCGCACACACAGATATAGTATCCTAGATTTGAAAGGGACCCCTAAAGAAGGACAATTGTATGTTGCATGTTCCAGAGTAGGCAAACCAGACAATCTCCACATCAACATTGACAAAGAAACAGCAAGGAATACTGTTGACCCACAAGCAGAAAGAAATTATATAAATTAGAAACCAACATTATTTCATTACTATATTTTCCAGATCACCAGACTGGGCCACAGCAACGCGTGGCAGGGGACAGCTAGTTCTCTTATAGAACTTCTTCCATTTTGCTTCAGATTGTTTGTTGCTGCAATCACTGCAATCTCATGGACAAGGCCAGCATCGCCAGTAACCAGAGGTGAGCTTCATTACAACAACAACAACAACAACAACAACAACAACAACAACAACAACAACAACAACGACACTTTATTTATATACTGCTCTATCTCCCCGAGGGGACTCAGAGCAGTTTCCAAGTAACGTCATCAATACATACAAAGTAAAGAACATAAACATAAAATTAACAAGACAATATAAGCATAAAAACTCTCAATAGCATATATATATATTTAAAATGTATGGGGTGGGAGTTGGATTAGATGGTCTACAAATTTGCCTGGGGCTGGCAGACTGAAAAGAGAAAATAGGACTGCCTGAGCTATAAGTGAATTCAAAATGGGCATTGCATGTTGTGCATGAAATCTTGTCAATGGTATGACAAATTGTACCAAATGTTACTGTTTTAAGTTTTAAAGAGGGATATGTTGGGCTATCATTCAAGCAAGTCAGAAAAACCCAGTGCACTTCATAGCACACAAAATGTGTATTTGCCGTTGATTTAATGTAGAGGCTATAGGCATCTTTCAAAATAATAACTTTGTTGTGTGGATATTACATGTTGTGGACTTTCTTAGTATGGTAGCAACTATGTTAGGAAAGGTGATACTAATATAATTTATTTTTGAATTCGACCTGGACTGGGATTCAAAATGGCAATAAGGAACATGGTAGTGTAGAGCACAATCTGATACATGTTTTTTTATTAGAGCTGGATCAGTCAAAGTTTCTGAGATCAGCCTTGCAAGTACCTGTTCGAGTTAAGCCTGTGATTGTGTTTCAGGATCAAGATGCTTTGGATGTGGAAAGTGATGTCAATGAATTTCAAGATGGCAATGGTTTGGTCAATGATACTGATGCAGAGAAGGACCAGGAGATCCCTGTGCAAAGTAGTTTCCCATGAAAATGTCCCTGAAGGGTGTGGGGATGATGGTGTCCTCCCTGAATTGTTGCAGCAGAGTTGTCAGGATTTGGGGCTTGAAAACAACTGGGCACCTGGCCCAGCTGCAAAACTTAATGAGCAAATAGAAAGGAGGCAGGAGATTAGTCAAAACAGGTAGATAGAACAGTGCCTTCGGCGGTATGCCAGAATCCGACAGAAAAAGATAAGGGAATCTCAATTAAAGCAAAACCAATTTCTGAGTGCTTGGAATAGCTTAATGAGGGGGTAAAAGTTCCAAGTATTGGAAATATAGTCAGATGAAGCATAGTTTAGAATCAAGTGTAGTTCGTGTCCTTGTTTCATGGAAGCCTTGCTGGGAAAATTCTTGTCTAAGTATTTCTTGTTTCATGGTTTGGATTCTTGGATTGTATGAATGCCTACTCACGCCTTGGATTGATGTCTCCTGGTTTTCTGAATTATAATAGAGAAAGTGTGGACTTTGCTTTTATGGATTTTGCTGAACTTTATCCTGGACTACTTTTGCTCCTGCTTATCTTCTTACTTAATTGGATTGACCTATTCTTTTAAAGTGCTTTTTTTACTTTGCTCTTTTTTTAATCATCTTCAATAAAAGGATTGTTTTCCAATCAACGGTGTGGTGTTTACAGTCAGAGGGCTTTTCCTGTCCTGGAGTGCAACAGTACCTAAATGTGTTTCTAATGCCACCCTGCGACTGGAGACAGGCTTTATGAGGGTGTAGGCCAGGGTGTGGGTAGCCATAATCAATCTCTGGCTCAGAATATCCCATTCACCCTTTGGTCTTGCCTCACTAACTAGGAAGATGACTTCCAATCTACATGGAAGCAGGCGGTAGCATCCAAAATCTCCTCATTGAGATTTTCTCCAGTTCTACTGCTCACTATGGATTACAACCAAGCCAAAGCACTTATTAAACAATGTATCACAGACACAGAGTGCCAACTAGATCTGGCCTCCATTCCAACCTTCCTTATCAACAAAGACAGCAGATATCTTGCCTCCCCTATAGCATATTTAACAATTTAGAGGTTCCTGTTCATCGAAGGGCTTTCACCCTGGCTCGATGCCACGCTTTCCTATCAGCTGTACTCGAAGGTCGCTACCGTAAGATCCCTTTCCCAGAGAGACTCTGCCCCTGTGACTTGGGTCATATAGAAACAATAGAACATGTGCTCCTTCAGTGCCCATTCTACAGGGATATCCGTGCCAGGCTTATCTTACTTCTCATATACAAGCACCCAGGCCATTCAGGACAATTTTATACCTCCCTACTACTTGTAGATACTAATTCAGCTACAACCTACTATGTAGCAAAGTTTTGTGCAGTAGCATACAAATCCATCAGGGGATGACTGGTCCCAAAAGTTAACTGCATATCCAGTAATCATCTTCCTTGATTCTATAATTTGCTGATAGACCTGTGCATTATATGTTTTTGCCCTGTTTTCCCTTCTGCTTCCTCACCCCTATTGTACTTCAGTATTTATATTTACATTTTAAATGTACTAAACATACTAAGTTAATATGAAACTTAGTATGTTTAGTACATTTAAAATGTAAAATGACTTTTATTTCCCCTTGCTGGTTTATGACCAAAATAAATGATTTTGATGCGTGTTTTCTCCAATGTGGATGATAAAATGAGTTGAGGAATTGCAGTCAAAATTCTGTAATGTTGCATTTTGGAAAAAACTTTGGGGGAGGAGAAAAACAGCTAAAGTTCCCCCTTACTTCGGCTCAATGTAGGAGAGAAGCAATCAACAGAGAAAACCTGGTTTTGGAGCTCCGAAACCACCAAAAGACATCTTCTAATAATAGAAGTAAGTGAAAGGATTATCCACGTGTCAATAGAAAGCTATTCTATACAAACACTATAATTCAGTTAAAGACAGTTTGAGGGTGGGGTGAACATAAAACATACACCCCAATTGTGTTGCAGAATGCATCAAACCAGAAAAAGCCACTAAAAAAAATCACCAAAAGTCCAGAACATGCCCGAAAAACATGCTGCCATAGATGAGAGTAGATCCCATGAAGGGCTTGAATCTGGGACTAAAAAGTGGGGCACGCTTGTCAGAAAATCACTAGAGATGAGACACTTTAAAAATACTGAAACACACCTAGCCATAAGGTAAACAAATACACCCCCAACCCCACGAGAGATGAAACCACATCACTCCCATAGGAATTCTCACTTTTCCTTGTTCTCATTTCCTGCAACCTGCCATGGTTCAGTACTGATTTCAAACAGACATGGAAATGTTCCTCATCGCATCTTAGCAGACTGGTTAAACCCCTCTGCATTTTCTGGGTAGCTATCTAACCGTGGATATTGTGATTCCTGAGTTCAGTTTGATCTGCATTTTCTATTTTAATCTCCAAAAAACCCCTATTTTTTATACCAAAAATACACAGAAATTACATTCAGAGCCCAGTCAGGAAAAGCACTCTGCAAGTGCTGAAAAGAAAAATAAATCCTCCCGATGACAGTGCTACAAGTTATGGGAGTGAAGATGAGATCGGAAAAGTCCGAGGACTAGTCTTCCAAGGAATACTAAACAACCTCAGATCCAAAGTCTTGACTTTGACAAACAAAGGAGCAAACATGGAGACATTAGCAGTCAGAATCCGCACGTCCCAGGAAAGTCTTAGCAATACTGTGACCACACACACGGAGGAGATCTAACATCTCATCTTGTATCTTCTGTCTTTGGTGGCCAATTAAAAATATCCCTAGAGTTTCCACGACACAGTTTTTTCTCTGTTTTCTTATAGGCAACCAATTCTGCTGCTGCCAGAGGTAGCAGCTTAAGAACATTTGCTGTACATTTTTCCTAAGGAGGTTCTCAGATGACTTGGAGATCGATTTTGAGTGAGTTGATCTCTGTGTCAATAAAGTTCTGCTGTGGTAGTGACCCCTGCCAATCTTTTTCTTCCCGTAAACAATCACATCCATTCCTTCATCCTCCAGTTTTCCCCTATTAGGCAGTGTAAACAACTGTACTAAGTTGACTGTAGGACTTAGTGGTGCCTGATAAATGCCATATCCCTACTTCTTTGGGGTGAGTAGCAATTGCCCTCTAGTAAGCAGTGCTTAGAGCATGCCTTCTCCTGGTGGCTTGATTTAAGCCAACAGCCCATGTCAAGGAACTTGGTTTTATACCGAGACTCAGCCCAAGCTTTTCTTCTAACTAAACAGTTTCAACTGATGTCTTCACAACCTGAGATCTGGACAAAAGGATCCAGAGTTGAAGGTACAAGAATATTGAAGTTTTCAAATGGATTAATAACAATTTAATTGACAACTTTGAGAACACTGCCAGAGCAAATTTGAGGAGAGATCAGTGAGTGTAGGGATTGATCTCTAACAATGATCACTATGCTCACCAAACTGTGTTTTTAGGTTTCTTTAGGAAAAAGCATGGCAGACCATGAAGTATAAAACAGATACAGTCCTGCAGCATAGATCTCTTTAAAACAGTGTTTCTCAACCTGGGGGTTAGGACCCCTGGAGGGGTCATCAGGAGGTGTCAGAGAGGTTGCCAAAGACCATCAGAAAACATAGTATTTTCTGTTGTTCATGGGGGTTCTGTGTGAGAAGTTTGGCTCAATTCTATCATTTGTGAGGTTCAGAATGCACTTTGATTGTAGGTGAACTATAAATCCCAGCAACTACAACTCCCAAATGTCAAGGTTTATTTTCCCCAAACTCCACCAGTGTTCACATTTGGGAATACTGAGTATCTGTGCCAAGTTTGGTCCAGATCCATCTTTATTTGAGATCACAGCGCTCTCTAGATGTAGGTGAACTACAACTTCAAAACTCAAGGTCAATGCCCACCAAACCCTTCCAGTATTTTCTGTTGGTCATGGGAGTTTTGTCTACCAAGTTTGTACCAAAGAGAAGTACAAAAATGATAAGAAGATTGGCTTTAATCAGGAAAAAATTTTTGGGACAATATAATGGATTCAAGAAAGAAATTAATAACAAAGGTATACAAAAAATTACTGGAGTGGAAATTGGAAAATAAAGAAGAAGAAAACTACAAAAAGAGATGGAATGAAAATATTAGAAGGAATATCAAACAAGAAGAATGGGAAAAAATTTGGAGAGAAAAATTAAAATACTGCTATGCCATTGACCTGAAGGAAAATTGGTTAAAGACAGCCCATCGTTGGTACATGACCCCGAAAAAACTGGGGAAATGCAGTAGAAACTCCAACACGGACTGCTGGAAATGTAAGGAAGAAGAGGGGTCATATTTTCATCTTTGGTGGACATGCAAAAAGACAAAACAATACTGGAGAGAAGTACAAAAAGAATTACAAGAAATATTAAAAATTAAAATACCATGGAAAGCAGAATTTTTTCTATTGGGGATGCATGATCTGAAGATAGAAAAAAATACAGACAAGATCCTCTTTTTGATGACGACAGCAGCAAGGATCTGCTACACTAGGAGATGGAAAAAGATGGAAATTCCAGATGAAGATGAAAGATTAACCAAAATCTTAGAAATTCAAAACATGGACAGACTTACCTTTTTAATATCAAAAAGCAAAGGGATAAATATGAGAGAAATGAACTGGCAAGTGGTAATGGACTATTTCAGATATAAAAACAAGAAGATTCTAATCTAATTGACAAAGAGAAAGATGGAAGGAAGAAAAAGAAAAAGAAGTTGAGGAGAAACAAGAAAGAAAAGAAAAGGAAGAAAGAAGGTGGAGCAGACCTCGGGATGATCCCAGGAAGTCGACAACATCTATCACTCTGACTTTTAACTAGGCTATGGGCTATTCTATATTTCTATTTTCCTTCTTTATACTCTGATCTTACCTTTCTAGCTCATTACTAGAGCTCTTTATCTCTCTCTTTTTGTTTCTAGTTAACACAATTCTTCTTTTTCGGGTTTTCCATTATATATCAGCTCACATCCATTTTAATACACGAGTCTAAATATTCTATATTTTAAATGTTAACTTGGAAAATTTAATAAAGATTATATTAAAAAACGAAGTTTGGCTCAATTCTATCATTTGTGAGGTTCAGAATGCACTTTGATTGAAGGTGAACTATAAATCCCAGCAACTACAACTCGCAAATGTCAAGGTTTATTTTCCCCAAACTCCACCAGTGTTCACATTTGGGAATATTGAGTATCTGTGCCAAGTTTGGTCCAGATCCATCATTATTTGAGATAACAGCGCTCTCTGGATGTAGGTGAACTACAACTTCAAAACTCAAGGTCAATGCCCACCAAACCCTTCCAGTATTTTTTGTTGGTCATGGGAGTTCTGTGTACCAAGTTTGGTTCAATCCAATTGTTGGCAGATTTCAGAATGCTCTTTGATTGTAGGTGACCTATAAATCCCAGCAATTACAACTCTCAAATGTCAAAGTCAATCAATCCCCCCAACCCCACCAGTATTCAAATTTGGACGTATCGGGTATTTGTCCCAAATTGGGTCCAGTGAATGAAAATACATCCTGCATATCAGATATTTACACTATGATTCATAACAGTAGCAACATTACAGTTATGAAGTAGCAACAAAATAATGTTATGGCTGGGGGTCACCACAAGATTAGGAACTGTATTAAGGGGTCGTGGCATCAGGAAGATTAAGAAACTCTGCTTTAAAAGATGAAGACATCTAGGCAATTCAAAAGCTACTTCACAATGTAAGCTAGTCTGTTGTTGAAGTTGTGGGTCAGCCTCAGCAGGTGACATTAGATTGACTTTCATTTTATTTCATAGAGTTTCAAAAGAAATGCACTATTTAATTTTAAAAAATCTTGTAATTACATATAATAATCACAATACAGCTCAGTACTAAATTGTTTAATGAGCATGCACATTAAATATTACCTAATTACAATTACATTTCAAATCATGTGATTTCATCTGCCCTCACTTCAAACATGCCTGGTTATTTTAATCACTGCTGCTTTTTTATATTTGCTGATTTTGTCAAATTTTCTGGTATTTTAGCTACACTATTATGGTCTGATCTGGTAGTGCCATTACCGCTCAAGCAGGGAGCTTTGTGATGGTTGAACAGAAGCTCTCCAAAGCTCTAGGTGCTCTTACTGTCTATTACAGGGAAAACCAACTGATCCCTAATCCATCTAAAACACAGACATGTGCCTTTCACCTTAAGAACAGACAAGCATCCCAAGCTCTGAGGATTACCTGGGAAGGAATCCTACTGGAGCATTGCAGCGCACCCAAATACCCGGGAGTCACTCTGGACCATGCTTTGACCTACAAGAAGCACTGCCTGAACATCAAGCAAAAAGTGGGCGCTAGAAACAATATCATACGAAATCTGACTGGCACAACCTGGGGATCACAACCAGACACAGTGAAGACATCTGCCCTTGCGCTGTGCTACTCTGCTGCTGAGTACGCATGCCCAGTGTGGAACACATCTCACCACACTACAACAGTACATGTGGCTCTTAATGAGACATGCCGCATTATCACAGGGTGTCTGAGCCCTACACCACTGGAGGATTACACTGCTTAGCCGGCATTGCACCACCTGACATCCGCCGGGAAGTAGCAGCCAATAGTGAAAGGACCAAGGCAGAGACATCTCCAGCTCATCCCCTGTTTGGGTATCAGCCAGCACGTCAACGACTTAAATCACGAAATAGTTTTCTTAGATCTACATAGACAGTGAAAAATGCAAGATACTCCACTTTGGCAGAAAAAATGAAATGCAAAGATACAGAATGGGGGACGCCTGGCTCGAGAGCAGTACGTGTGAAAAAGATCTTGGAGTCCTCGTGGACAACAAGTTAAACATGAGCCAACAATGTGATGTGGCAGCAAAAAAAGCCAATGGGATTTTGGCCTGCATCAATAGGAGCATAGTGTCTAGATCTAAGGAAGTAATGCTACCCCTCTATTCTGCTTTGGTTAGACCACACCTGGAATATTGTGTCCAATTCTGGGCACCACAATTCAAGAGAGATATTGACAAGCTGGAATGTGTCCAGAGGAGGGCGACTAAAATGATCAAGGGTCTGGAGAACAAGCCCTATGAGGAGCGGCTTAGGGAACTGGGCATGTTTAGCCTGAAGAAGAGAAGGCTGAGAGGAGATATGATAGCCATGTATAAATATGTGAGAGGAAGCCACAGGGAGGAGGGAGCAAGCTTGTTTTCTGCTTCCTTGGAGACTAGGACGCGGAACAATGGCTTCAAACTACAAGAGAGGAGATTCCATCTGAACATTAGGAAGAACTTCCTGACTGTGAGAGCCGTTCAGCAGTGGAACTCTCTGCCCCGGAGTGTGGTGGAGGCTCCTTCTTTGGAAGCTTTTAAACAGAGGCTGGATGGCCATTTGTCAGGGGTGATTTGAATGCAATATTCCTGCTTCTTGGCAGGGGGTTGGACTGGATGGCCCATGAGGTCTCTTCCAACTCTATGATTCTATGATTCTATGATTCTAGACACTCGCTGGAACACCTCAGCAAGCGAGAGTCCAAAAGTGGCAGGCTCAAACCCAGCACCTCAATCCGTGGGTGATACCAGATGAGAGACTCCCCCCTCGGCACACAGAAGACTGGGCGACTTGGAAGGCGCTGAACAGACTGCGCTCTGGCACCACGTGATGAAGAGCCAACCTTAAGAAATGGGGCTACAAAGTGGAATCCACGACATGCGAGTGCGGAGAAGAGCAAACCACAGACCACCTGCTTCAATGCAACCTGAGCCCTACCACATGCACAATGGAGGACCTTCTTGCGGCAACACCAGAGGCACTCCAAGTGGCCAGATACTGGTCAAAGGACATTTAATCAACTACCAAGCTTGCAAAATTTGTGCTTTTTTAATCTGTTTGTTTGTTTTGTTCTGTTAGAAATGTAATACAATGGTATGGTTGGTGGTGACACGATAAATAAATCTGGTAGAGGACGAGGTTTATGGGGGTGATGCCATCAGTCATCGCCCTGTGTGACACCAACCCCAATGACAGCACTGAAATTATTGTATCAACAGCCTCAACATTCAACCATTGATTCAATGAGTCTCTTTACTTTGACCAATAGGATTCAGGCTGTGGAGTTTTATAGAACACCAAAAGGAGAAGTGTACAATCTAGAATTTAACAAAATGTTCAAAAAAGCATAATGAGATGATGACACAGTGTAGTGTGGGCATCTGGAGAGATTAAGGCATCAAGGCAGCACTTTAGAAGATAACTCTAAAAAGTTGTTATCTCATGACAACTCCCAGAATCCCTGAGCAGACATTATCATCACTATATTTTGGGAGCTCTAATCCAAAAGAGGAACTTTTTCAAGCTCTGGAACATCTGTCTTACACTGAAAAAGCTTGTATCCATCTGACTCAGCACCACCTACAGAGCCTGGCATTGGCCTCCCAGGAGCTCATGCCTGGATACTTTCCCAGACCTACTACCCAGAATCCTTTTTTCAGGCAAAGAGTCCAAGAAGTTTCTGAATGCAAGACATGAACTATGCCACGGAGATATGACATCTTGCATAGCCTCTCTTCAAACAGAAGCACTGAGGTTGTATGTGTGAGAGAGGTTTGAATAAAGCTCTTGATCTCCAGCCATTGTTGGAATCCTAGCTCACAGCTTGCTGAGATTAACTTGAAAATGTTAGGAGGGAAGGAGACAAGGAGGGAGGTAGAGCATTTTTTATTCTTGTACATATTAAATAATAGTAAATCAAGAGTTTTCAATAGTGGATTCTAAAGTTTCATATTTATGGGGAGCTACGTATTTCAAGATAAGTACATTGTAGAATGAGGCCATGTGCAGGGGAAAGCAAAGGGAAAGATTACCTGCCCCAGTTACAACTCAATCCTATTCTGTTCGATTTAGAAATAAATCCTATTCTTCTCAGTGAGATTTCTTCCAAGTAATTGTTACAGTAAGTTGTAACAGGATCCAGTATGTGTGTTTGCTAAAGAAACCCTTATGCTGTTAATTATTATGTGTAGCTGCTAATGTAGGTCAACTAGTAATTTTGGACCACACCCAGTGGGGTATAATTGTATGGTTTTTAGATTACAGTTCAGCTTTTGCTCTGTCTTTGCTCAGGCATTTTGATCAACCATTTCTATTGCTCTCTCATTTGGATGGAGATGAAGAAGCCTTGTTCTGTATTGTTTACAAAGACTATGTAAATTTGTTGCACTGTTTGTAACATTGCAAGTTTATGTTTTAACTCTGTTGATAAGAGTAAAGTTTTTCTGTTTTTTCCTCTTCCCTGGGTGCAATGTTATTGTGTCTTCTGCATTGGACTTGATTGAAATACACTTAGCGCAACAGGTTATGGGCCCAATCAAGCCCAGTCTAGTCCTAATTTTGCAGGGACTATAACTGAGGACATTTATTTTTTGGACTTTATTTTTGTTGTGGGACTAAACTCTGGAAGATGGATACAGGAGTGAATTTGGCAGCATTCCCAATCGCCAGGTTGACTGGCAGTAATTACTCCATGTGGAAGCTTCGTATGGAGAGTAATTTGAGGAGGGAATCTCTGTGGGATTGTACTGTGAACCCACCAACACAACAACCAACAGCAGAGGAGCAGAGAGCACAGGAGAAGGCCAAGGTATCCCTTATCCTTGCTTACAAAGACTTCTGCATTGGACATGACTGAAATATGCTTAGCGCAACAGTAATTGCATACAGGATTCAGCCATGAAGGCTTACCCATCAGGATCCCCATTGAAATGGAGTTGACAATGGTGGACTTCCAGACTGTGGCTTCCATAATTGGCTATGTGCTTTTCTATACAGGTTAAAACCCATAATCACTGTGCAGTTGCTCCTGGCTGTCCCAACAACTTCCAGTAGTTGCCATGGGATAAACAGGGAATTGTGGGAGTTGAGGTCCAAAACACCTAGAGGGCCAAAGTGTGCCCATGCCTGGTTTAGTCCCATGTTAAGAAAAGCTGGGAAATACCCTGGAGTTAGCCCAAAACTCTAGAGCAACCACACAGTTTTGAAACACCATGGACTGCAGGATTGGGCCCAATTCCTCATATGCCACTGCTGCCATCCCCATTTCCCTGAGTTCATTACTGCAGGCAAAAGGGGATGGACTTGGCCCATGTTCCTGCCATTCCACATTCCCAAATGGCCATAGAGCTTCCTAAAGACACTCTGTAGCCATCTAGGAGTGAGATGGACAGTAAGAAAACTCATATGGGCTGTCTGTGCTCTAACTTTCTGCTACAGTGTGTTGGTAACAGTGTGTGTGGCTTTGGAGCCCATGTTAACCTGCCTATGTAGATGAGATTGGTATTGTCTTGAGGAAACTGTAGGCTAAGAAAACACATGAGGGGCCACAGCTATCCATCCCTGCCAAACAAAATCTAAAGATCCAAAATGCTGCATCAGCTACTACAGCCCAAGAGCACTGGAATCCTTCAGACATGCACAATTCACACTACCATATCTATAAATGTTGACAGGATAGTGCTGAAGATTTCCCCCGTGGGCAGGATACAGTCTCTTTTTTACATGGTGGTGCTGTGCCCAATCATCAAATCTTCTGAGCTGGAACTGACTGTGTACACAATGAAATAAAAAGCAATTTTATGGCATCGCAGGAGGGAAGGGGAGGGGGAGCGAGCCACAACCTGAAGCGGTTTCCATTTGGAAGTTTCAAATTAGACATAAGACTTCATTTGACTTCTCCCATTGCTGGCATCTATCTAATTTAATCTATTAATTGTTGGGGAAGAATCCTTTCCTGGATAAAGAATGGCATTGATTTTTGCAAATGGATTCAACAGATTGTTGCCCTTGCAGCCTCGCCAGGCTCCCTTTAATCTTTCAGCGGGTGTCTCCAAAATTCCCATCTCACTAATGAGTTTTGAGAGAGAAATATTGCTAACGGTGAATGAATTTACAGCTTTGGCTTTTATCTCTGCAAGTTAAAAAGATGTCAAAGCTCTTCTTTGCCCACTCTGATATGCCCGTGCTTGTCGGGCCAGAAAAGCCAAAGGTCTCCCAATCAGAATGTAAAAGGAAGGAAAAACATGCTCACACACCATGGCAGAAAAGAAAACTGCTGCTGTAAGATGTTGTTGAGATAAACACTTCCCAGATAAAATATATTTGGTGGTTAATTTGATTTCAGAACGTGTTGACAGGGTCATGCAAAAGTAGACATTGTGCCCATGGCTGAGAACCAAAGCCCAATATAATAAGAATAATCTATAATGTTAGTTTGTGGGATTAACATAATTCAAAAACCACTGAGTGAATTGACACCAAATTTGGATACAAGACACCTATCAGTCCAATGTCATTCACTCAAAAAAACACCGCAGAAGGGTCTTCAAAAGCCAAAAAAACAAAAAAAATTATAACGCATGCACAAAACCAGATATATACGCAAAGACACATATATCACAGTCAAATCCGGGGAGTGGCATGAGCTCCCGTTGTTAGCCCCAGCTTCTGCCAACCTAGCAGTTCTAAAACATGCAAATGTGAGTAGATCAATAGGTACCGCTCTGATAGGGAGGTAGTGGAGCTCCATGCAATCATGCCTGCCACATGACCTTGGAGGTGTCTACGGACAACACCAGCTCTTCAGCTTAGAAATGGAGATGAGCTCCACCTACCACGATTGGACTTTTTTTTTGTCATGTCAGGAGCGACTTGAGAAACTGCAAGTCACTTCTGGTGTGAGAGAATTGGCCGTCTGCAAGGACGTTGCCCAGGGGACGCCCGGATGTTTTGATGTTTTTGCCATCCTTGTGGGAGGCTTCTCTCATTTCCCCGCATGGAGAGCTGGAGCTGATAGAGGGTGCTCATCCGCCTCTCCCCAGATTTGAACCTGTGACCTTTTGGTCTTCAGTCCAGCCGGCACAGGGGTTGAACCCACTGCACCACCGGGGGGTCCACGACTGGACTTAATGTCAGGGGAAAACCTTTACCTTTACCCTACACAAATATATACACACAAAACACATATACACAGACTGGGCCACAGCAACGCATGGCAGGGGACAGCTAGTATATACTAAAACTTTATTTGTATTCTGCCCTATCTCCCTAGGGGGATTTAGGGCAGATTCCAACAAATGAACAAACAAACCAGAAAAACACAAATACAATAACAACCCACAAATCCAAAGTAAACGAGCATATATCAAAATTATATATATTAAATGAACCAAAGAGATTTTTCTCCCTGATTTTCTAAATATCCTCTGATTTTCCATGCATTTGCCAGCTATTTGTGGAATATCTAAAACTCATATTGTATTATGTATATGTTATGTGCCTCTGTTTCCAAGTTATGGTGACCCTAAAGTGACACTATCATAGTTTTCTTGGCAAGATTTGTTCAGATGAGGTTTGCCTATGCTTTCCTCTGAGAAATTACTTCTTGCCCAAGGTAGCCCAAGGGGTTTCCATATACAAGCAGGGATCTGAATTGTAGTCTTTGAAACATTCACTATACTTACGCCATGCAGGATCTCAATCATATTATGTTTGGTTTCAAAATCTGGGGTTCAGTTTAGAAATAGTGATGAATAGTGATGAGGAGACTGAGGACTTCTTGGGAATTTGAGAGCAAACACATCAGTAGATGCTATCTACTTCAAACTTCTTAAAGAACTGAAATGTAAAATCACTGGTGGTCTAAGGACTTCATCTCACAAGAGGGGGGAAAGTGGGTGGAATTGTCTTCTCTTCATGGCATTCCAAGGTGTTCTGTTTTTGAAGAAGACAGAGAATTTATTCACCCCCATCACAGGATGGCCTTCTCAACCATTTCAAGGATATCAGCACACTAAAGGAGATAGGCATCTTTTTTAAAACACCACTTTCCATGGGATTGTCCCAGTTAAACCCCTACGCTAAAGGAGACAGACATCTTTATTGAAACACTTCTTTCCATGGGATCATCCCTGTTAAATCCCTACACTAAAAAAGAAAAACATCCTTTTTAGAAACATCATTTTCCATGGAATTGTTCCCCTTAAACCCCACACTAAAGGAGACAGGCATCTCTTGTGAAACACTACTTTCCATGAGATTGTTCCTCTTAAACCTTTACTCTCAAGGAGATCAGTACACTTTTAAAAACACTTCTTTCAATAGACTCACACCATTTTTAAACCACTAATGGAAAGGAGCATTAGCCTACTTGAATACCCACACTGAAAGTAATTGGACAAATCCACCACTTCCCATCCCAAGGAAAAATAGTCCTTTTTAAGCATTTCTGGAAGATGGAAGGGCAAGATGGATGGATGGCATCCTTGAAGTGACTGGCTTGACTCTGAAGGAGCTGGGAGAGGTGACAGCCGACAGGGAGCTCTGGCGTGGTTTGGTCCATGAGGTCACAAAGAGTCAGAAATGACTGAATGAATGAACAACAACAAGCATTTATGTACAAAGGGAAAGGAGTGGAGTTAATTTCTGACCATCTTTGAATCCTCCCATTTCTACATGCTGCGGACATGGAGTCTCAAGCAATCACATCTCCTTCTATGAACCGGCGTGAGCTCTAAGATCTTCTGGGGAGGCCCTCCTCTCGGTCTCACTACCGTCTCAAGCGCGGTTGGTGGGGACAAGAGAGAGGGCCTCCTCAGTGGTGGCCCCCCGTCTCTGGAACACCCTTCCAAAGGAAATAAGACAGGCTCCCTCCCTCCCCTCCTTTCGTAAGAGCTTGAAGACCTGGTGGTTTCAACAAGCCTTTAAAAATGACCAGTTCTAACTCAGCCCCACATATTGTCTAATACGGCCTTATCCTTCCTACCGGTTACCCAGATTCTTTCCTCTAATCGGCCCCGGAATGAACAGCCACAGACCCGTAGCTAATATTATTGTTGCCTGCCATAGCATTGCACTTAATTCCCAGACCCCCTAGAATTTTTGGGCTTGCACAAATCTTGGCCTGGCCTTTTAAATTTTTAATTGCCTTGAACAGGGAGGATTACTTTTAATATATGTGTGTTATGGCAACAATTTTTATGTTTATATTTTGTTTGTTAATCTTATGGTTATGTTGTTTTTACTCTGTATGTTTTGTGATATTACTTGGGAACCACTCTGAGTCCCCTTGGGGAGATGGAACGGTATATAAATAAATTATTATTATTATTATTATTATTATTATTATTATTATTATTATGGTTCTTGTGGGTTTTTTCGGGCTATAGAGCCATGTTCTAGAGGCATTTCTCCTGACGTTTCACCTGCATCTATGGCATGCATCCTCAGAGGTTGTGAGGTCTGTTGGAAGTAGGAAAAATGGGTTTATATATCTGTGGAATGGCTGGGGTGGGGCAAGGAGCTCTTCCCTGCTGCAGTTAGGTGTGAATGTTTAGCTGATCACCTTCATTAGCATTTGAAGGCCTGCCTGAGCCTGGGAAAATCTGCTGCTGGGAGGTGTTAACCTGTGCCTGGTTTTTTCCTCTCTGTTGTTTAGCTTTCACATGAAAGGCACTGCAGACTACTTCAACCAGAGAAGTCAGCCATAGCAGAGCACCTGATGAACCAGCCTGGACACAGGATATTATTTGAGAACACAGAAATGCTGGACCACACCAACAACCACCATGTCAGACTACACAGAGAAGCCATTGAAATCCACAAGCATGTGGACAATTTCAACAGAAAGGAAGAGACCATGAAAATGAACAAAATCTGGCTACCAGTATTAAAAAACTCTAAAATTATAACAGCTAAACAACAGAGAGGAAAAAACCAGGCACAGATTAACACCTCCCAGCAACAGATTTTCCCAGGCTAAGGCAGGCCTTCAAATGCTAATGAAGGTGATCAGCTAAACATTCACACCTAACTGCAGCAGGGAAGAGCTCCTTGCCCCACCCCAGCCATTCCACAGATATATAAACCCATTTTTCCTACTTCCAACAGACCTCACAACCTCTGAGGATGCTTGCCATAGATGCAGGCGAAACGTCAGGAGAAATGCCTCTAGAACATGGCTCTATAGCCCGAAAAAACCCACAAGAACCTAGTGATTCCAGCCATGAAACCCTTCGACAATACATATTATTATTATTATTATTATTATTATTATTATTATTATTATTAGCAGAAGCAGTCCTGCATTATTTGATGGGCTCCATGGGATTCCATCTTTGAAGTGTGTAGAAACGGAGGGAAACCTCCATATGATGAGATCCTAACAAAAATTAGTCTGTGTATATGAGAATTGGGAAGTTGCCAATATGCCAGTTTTCAAGAAGAATCTGGGACATTACAATCTTGTTAGATTATAAATGTGATCTGGAGACACCCTTGTTGAGGGAAAGAAACAATGGACACAGCTTGTTCAGATGGAAGTCCAGATTGTCAAGAAGCATGTGGATAGAGTAGGCCAATAATACTTTCAAAAGGCTTTGGAACAAGCTCTTCATCAAAACCCCAATAACCTAGCAGATATGCAACCAGGAATTGGTTAACCAACAGTAGTAGGTCAGGTGCCAGATGTTATGAAGAACAATGGCTGTAAAGTGGTTGTGAATATGAACAGCATCTTCTTTGCATTTCCAGGTTGCATCTACACTGTAGAATTGTTGCAATTTGACAGCACTTTCACTGCCATGTCTCACTGCTCTGGGACCATAGGAGTTGTAATTTTACAAGATCTTTAGTGTTCTCTGTTAAAGGTTGCTGGTGCCTCACCAAATTACAACTCTCACAATGCCATGAGAGTTCAAGTGTCTGCATTAACTCTACAGTGTAAATGCACCCAAAGTCAATACATCTCCAGACTTTACTCCTCTGAAATCTAGAACTGGCACATTTGATTTTTAGATTGTTCCTTTCTGAGTCACAGGCAAGTCTTTAGGCATTCTATACATATTCACCAGCTACATAAAGTTATTGGGCATTTTACCATTTTGCTGCACTTTAAGTGACACAGCTACAATTAGCATTGCAAGGGTGTTACTCAGCAATTAGGACAATTACCAAGTAACAGCCTTGCCATTTCATCACATGCAGGAAGCCACTGTCTGTGGGAGGAAAGCTTACCCTTGAATGGATTCGTAATTGTTTGCATGACTCAGTTCTTGGCTACAGCATAAAAGTATCCAAAATATACTTCTTCTAGCAATTAATAGAGCATAAAGGTCCTTGAAAGCTTCATGTGGTGGGGTTTCAATACTAGTGGGTTGACATAAAATCCGAACACTTAGAGGGTCAGTTTGGGAGTCTCAGTTCAAGAAAAAACAAAAACAAAAGAAAAACAGAGAAAGAGAGAGAGAGAGAGAGAGAGAGAGACCATGAACTATTCAAAGTGCTGGCTTTAACCTATAAAGCCCTAAATGGTTTTTTCTCAACTTACCTGTCCGAACACATCTCCCCTTATGAACCTTCCAGGACTTTAAGATTATTTGGGGAGGCTCTGTTCTCAATCCCACCCTTGTCACAAGCATGGCTGGTGGGGACGAGAGACGGGACCTTCTCAGTGGTGGCCCCTCGGCTATGGAACCCCCTCCCTAAGGATATTAGATCGCCCCCCTGCCTTTTAACATTTTGGAGAAAAGTTAAGACTTGGCTTTTTGAGCAAGCGTTTGCAAGTACAGTGTAACTGACATAGGAAAATGGAATATTAGACAATGTGACTGGCCAATGTTTTCAGCAAAGAGACGCTAATGATATATGTTATTGACTTTGCTATGGTTTTATAATATTTTAATGTTTTTAATTGTATTTTGTGATCTTGGTACCAACTGTGAACAGCCCCAAGTCACCTGCAGGCTGAGAGGGACGGTTCATATTTGGGCATATTGAGTATTCTTGTAGAGTTTGGTCCAGATCAATCATTGTTTGAGTCCAAAGTGATCTCTGGATGCAGGTGAACTACAAAGGACACTGCCCACCAAACCCTTCCAGTATTTTCTGTTGGTCATGGGAGAACTGTGTGCCAAGTTTGGTTCAATTCCATCGTTGGTGGGGTTCAGAATGCTCTTTGATTGTAGGTGAACTATAAATCCCAACAACTACAACTCCCAAATGACAAAATCTATTTTTTTGAGTGAAGGACATACATTGGGTTGTTAGGTGTCTTGTGTCCAAATTTGGTGTCAATTTTTCCAGTGTAATCCTACAAATGAACATTACATTTTTATTTATACAGACTTATTTATATAGATCATGAGCCCTGTATAAATGGGAGTCTTTATACAATGTGCACATATTATATCTATCTTACTAGCCATCCCCTCCCATGCGTTGCTGTGGCCCACATGGGGGTTCTGTGTGGGAGGTTTGGCCCAATTCTATCGTTGGTGGGGTTCAGAATGCTCTGTGACTGTAGGTGAACTATAAATCCCAGCAACTACAACTCCCAAATGTCAAGATTCTATTTTTTTTAGTGAAGGACATAAATTGGGTTGTTAGATGTCTTGTGTCCAAATTTGGTGTCAATTTGTCCAGTGGTTTTTGAGTTCTGTTAATCCTACAAATGAACATTACATTTTTATTTATATAGACTTATTTATATAGATCATGAGCCCTGTATAAATGGGAGTCTTTATACAATGTGCACATATTATATCTATCTTACTAGCCATCCCCTCCCATGCATTGCTGTGGCCCACATGGGGGTTCTGTGTGGGAGGTTTGGCCCAATTCTATCGTTGGTGGGGTTCAGAATGCTCTGTGACTGTAGGTGAACTATAAATCCCAGCAACTGCAACTCCCAAATGTCAAGATTCTATTTTTTTAGTGAAGGACATACGTTGGGTTGTTAGATGTCTTGTGTCCAAATTTGGTGTCAATTTGTCCAGTGGTTTTTGAGTTCTGTTAATCCCACAAACGAACATTACATTTTTATTTATATAGATGACCATGAATAGGGTTGCTGACTCATACCATACATGCAATTATGTTCTACAGCATCATTTGGTGTTGGCATCAGAAGGCTGACATGAAACCTTCCTTCAGTGTCTCTTTTCTTCCTAAGCATTACTCATCCTTTCCTATATTCGTACCACTTAAGCAATTGGAAAGATGACATCCTGGCAAATTGCATTTACTTTCTAGTTTTGGTTTCCATATTGCATCTGCTCAGCTTTCACTAAAAAGCTGAATATAGAGGGAATATATAACCATCCCCTGCAGTCTCTTTATCTGAAAATCAGGCTGTTCTTTGTCTGCTTCCTCACATCATTTATGACACTATTCTGGAATAAGAACACAGGACACAGCACTTTTCTTTCCGCCAGCTGTTCTGGGCTCAGCAGTGCTGACAACAGTAACAAACTTCTTACTTGTCAAGGAGCTAAGCAGACCAGACTGGCCTCGGCCAAAAGGAGAGGAGGCACATTTCAAGCCCAAGAATGCTCCGTGGCTTGCACTTCCTGAAGGGGTTTTGGGATCCCTTCCCATGCTCTCCAGTGAATGGCTTCCCTTTTTAGTTACGAGATCAAACAAACAAATAAAAAGGCAGGCAGATATCCAGAGGGAGCTCTGGTTTTTGCCAGGTAACCATCCATCATTTCATGAAATGCCAAAGACCTGGAGATAATGACAGAGTAACCAGCCAAGCAATAACAAAGCCAGCATGACGTTCACTCCTTCGTATGCACCTGCAATATCCAATTACAGGGGAAATTGTCATCAAACTAATTCTTTCCCAAAGAACGGCGAGGAGCTTGTAATTAAGATGGCATTAAGTGGTGGGCTGCATAGTAACAGATCAGTAGTTACAGTGTAATTGAACAATAATGACATATTAGGGCCTTTCTCCCATATATTAAAACAACAGTAATCCAAAGTGCCTCCAATTAAGTGTGATCATTCTTTGCAGTGCTGAAGAAAGAGGCAGGGATTTGCCCTTCTTCACCTGGAACTTGACTTCTGGTTTACTAAAGGATGTGCCTTGCGGCAGTATAATCCACATTTGACCAATAGTAATTTGGTGCTCAATTACTGCTGATCTCCTGGGATGCTTTGAAAAGGTTGTGGAAATAGGTTTGCCAGTTGAATGCTTTCTGTTTCTGTTCTCCTGGACTTCTGTTGGGAAACAGGCAGGGAAAGGCCTTTTTTCAAAGCTGTTTTACCAATGCGGTCTTACAAGGTGCACAACGAAAGCTTTCCTTAGGAACTGAACAAGAGCCTGTCTGCCTCCGATATGGCCAGGATGATGAATTCCAATTCCCAACATGGTCAAGCAGGCATCAATGGGAAGACTGGGAACAGCACAGGAGGAGGGGGAGTCCCTTTCCCACTGTAATATTCAAAGGTATGAAAATGCAGTTATGACAAGTAGCTATCAATCACACTTTCCTCCATGAACATGCTTAATTCCTTTTCAAAAAACAGATTGGTAGCCATCAATATATCTTATAGAAATGGATTTCATAGCATATATGCTATGTGAAGAGGTACTTTGTCATTATACGCTATCTAATAATTGGAAAGATAAAGGGCAGTATAAAATATTTTAATCAAATAAACACTTTCTCTTGTCTGTACTGAATAGTCATTATTTTGAAATCATTGGTTCATGGGAAAGGGCTGCGGCAACTGTTCTTGCAACAGCAGTACTCTCTCCATCCACACCAGAGACACACACATTGCGTTCCTTCCTTTTTTTCCCCATTTGCCCATCCCCTTCTCCCTCCACCCCATCAGCACAGGTACATTTTGATTTATGGTAAGTATTGGGGGGGGGGGGGAGGTCTTGGGATGGGGAGGGGGGAGTGATATTAACAATTTTCTATTTTTGTGGAAGTTTTGCATAACTATACCTTTGAAAGTGGAATGACAACTGTACCCATATTTTCTGGCGTATAAGACTACTTTTTAACCCAAGAAAATATTCTCAAAAGTTGGGGTTGTCTTATACGTGGGAGTCATCTTATACGTGGGAGTTGCCTTATATGTGGGGGTCGTCTTATAAACGGGGGTAGTCTTATATGCCAGGAGTTGTCTTATAGAGCGGGTGCTGAAACTTTCAATCCAGATTGGAGAATCTGTGGTTGCTGCATATGGTGGGGGGAGCTCAAAAATAGCAGTGGCCGCGTCCCTGTCGTATGCAGCAACTGTATGAAAGCATTAAGAGTGACACTGTACAAGTACGGTAGAAGAAAATCCATTCATCAGGATTCGTGGACTTAATGCAGTCCTGATGGTGAGGTGAAGGGGTGCCTCACCGGGAAGGTGTAAGTGATGGACGGAGAAGCTGCAGTGTCCGGGGTGCCTGGGGTATGGAAAAAAAGAGATAGAGTAGCTCTGGGCCCAGAAAAACACATCTCTTTTACCTGTCTGGCCCACCCTTGTATCCTATTACCGTACCTCCTCCTCTGCCTCTCAGATCTCACTCCTGAAGACTGCAGTGAAGTGGTGCAGGTGCGCAGGTGCGAGAAGGAGGTACAGTAATAGGAAAATTACCATATTGAAATAAAATCTGATGCTTTTTAAATTTTTATTTGGTGTGCATTGGAAGAGGGGTAACCTTATATGGCAAGTATATCCCAAACTCTATATTTTAACTGGAAAAGTTGGGGGGTCGTCTTATATGCCCAGTCATCTTATATGCCGGAAAATATGGTATTTATTTTAATGTAAACACTATACAGTGTTCCCTCACTTATCATGGGTGTTACGTTCCAGGACCACCGGCGAAAAGTGAAAATCCACGAAGTCGGGATGCTATATTTTTATATTGAGTTCCAAAGGTGAGGCAGAAGCGAGGAGAGATTTAAAGGCACCATACACTTTTTTTTTTTTTTGCTAGCTATCTCTGCTTTGCTTTGCAATCTCTCTTGATTGGCGACCTCTCTCCCAAGGGGAAAGGTGAAACCCCCTTCCACACCCCATCACTGCCAGAAGGCAGTATTAGAACACCACTTTGGGCAACGGCAACCATTCATAAACTGGGAGGCAAAAACCCGCAAAACAGTGGTTTGTGAAAAGCAAACCGCGAAGTAGCTGCCACACTACACTGTTGACACATTTACATTCCCTTTATTGCCTCCCCCAGTGCTTTGACCCCCTCATATCAGTCTCTCCTCCCCCAATTCCATACCTGTTGCATTAACCTGTATTTTTAACTGTGATTTTAAACTGTTTTCTAATCTTTTTTCCCCCAATAACTGCTTCTCTGGGGAGCTCTGTTTCCCCTTCCCAGGGTGCTTGTGCCCTGTTTTGTGCTGGTCAGTGACCATAATAAAGTTTTGTACTGTATTGACTCACAGTCAGCTTGTGGTCTACTGAGATTCTTAGATCCCTTTCACATGTACTGTTTTCAAGTCAGTTGTCACCCACCCTTTATCTGTGCATTTCAACTTTTTCTCCCTAACTGTAGTACCATGCATTTTCCCCTATTGAGATTCATTTTGTTAGTTTTGGCTTAAGTCTCTAATGCAGTGGTTCTCAACCAGTGGGTCCCCAGATGTTTTGGCCTTCAACTCCTAGAAATCTTAAACTGAATGGGATTGTAGTTGTAGGCCAAAGCCCTTTGCAACCCAAAGGTTGAGAACCACTGCTCTAATGTCTTAAGGACTTTTTGAATTCTGATTCTGACTTCTGGAGGATTAGCTTCTGGAGGATTGGCATCATCTGCAAACTTGATAAGCTGTACTCTAAACCTTCATCCAAGCTACTGAGAAAGATATTGAACAGTACCAGGCCAAGGACAGAACCCTGCGACACCGCACTAGTCACTTCTTTTCAGGATGAAGAGGAACACGCTTTGAGTACACTCAACCAATTACAAATCCACCTATCAGTAGCACTGTCTAGCTCACATTTTACTATCATATTTCGTCAAATTAAAATGCATTTTTTTTCCTGTTTAGGGGGCTTCAAAAACAGGGTGCACTTTAGATTCACTGGGTTTCGGTTTGCTTTCTTTTTAAAAAAAATGGTATTACCTTAAAGAGAGGAGAAATGGCCCCATCCCAAAATAACTTTGCCAACTCTCACCAATTTGGCCTCAGCCTTGGCCAGACTGCTGTTTACTAGGGCTGGGCGGTTTCGTTTCGTAATTTCGTAATTCGTTAAAAATTCGTTATTTTTTTTATAACGAAGCAATAACGAACCAATCAGGAGCAACTAAAAAAAGAAAAGAATTTTTAAATTCGTTTCGTAATTGTTTCAAATTTGTTTTGTATTCGTTTAGTTATCGTTTTGAAATTGTTTCGTTATTATTTCCGCATGTCTGGGGCAAGTTTTATAGTTGTTGTTTGTTTAATCAGTGAAAAAAAATTATAAATATCACACCAACAGTCAACAACAGAGGGAGAGGGAAGCTTCAGAAGTTCCCCCTGTCCCATTTGGAGGTTTTTTAGCGTATTGCGCGGTCGCGTCCGCCATTAACGAATCGATTCGTAATTGTTTCGTAATTGTTTCGTATTGTTTTGTAATTTACGAAATTTCGTAAATATCGAACTTTTTAAAAGAAAAATTTCGGAATTCTTTTAAAAATCGAAACGCAAAAACCCCCAAAAAACAAATCCATTTTAGAAACAAATTTTCCGTGGTTGCCCAGCCCTACTGTTTACCATTTGGCTGAGCTAAGCACTGCTTCCTATTTCCACTGCATCCCCCTTCTTTGTTAATAAAACAAACTCATGCAGACAAGATGACTTCCAAGTCATCTCACAGGAAAATTTCACCACAAAGCCATTCTGAAACAAACAAAAACATCGTGCATGCACAGAAAATGCTAAAAAATGTTCAAAATTGTTTTCCCCCCCAAAAAATCAAAGCTTCAAAAATGGGGTGCCCCTTGCATTTCATGTTGCGTTAGATTCAGTGAAATATGATAACTTGTTTTCAAAAATATAATGGGGAAACTTTTCAAAGGCCTTGCTAAAATCAAGATATACAACATCTAAAGCATTCCCTTCATCTACCAAGTTTATAATTCTTTCAAAAAAAGAGATAAGATTAGGCTGGCATGATTTGCTTTTGAGAAACTTATGTTGACTTTTAGTGAACAAGGCATTTTTTTCTATGTGCTTAATACATCTGTTCTAAAGTCTTTAGTATTGGTGTCTCGCTGACTGGGCAGTAATTGTTTGGGTCCTTTATGAAGACTGAGACAATATTTGTCCTCCTCCAGTCTGCTGGAACTTCATCTGCTCTCCAGGAGAACTATATCTTGATTAAAACAATAACTCCTTCTAGGTTGAAATGAAATGTTGCTGCTAGTGTTAGGAATGGACACTGATTGCTCTGAGACAAGAATAATAACATTCTTTTTTAAAACAAATACACCACCCAGGAACAACATGTACGTTCCAATATCCCTTTTTGAAGTTCCATATCCAGAACAATAATTGCAGTATTCCAAGTGTGATCACTCTACAGAGGTATCTGGAGACATCATAACATTGACAATTCTCTTTGGAATCCCTTTCATAATTACTGCACATATGAAATTTGCCTTTTTCATAACTTAGTTGACATTATCAAGCTATCTTTTACCCCAATATGCTTTCCTGGAAAGTCACTGTCAGCTCAGGGTTCATTCACTACATATATACAAATAGAAAATCGAGATATCATTTTTTGCCTTTTTTGCCTTAAAAAAACCCAAACAAACTCTTGCTTATATTGAGCCATAGTTGCATTTTTAATTCCCATCTCCCAACTACATTTTGGATATTTTTGCCTGAAGATCTTTACCAAATTTACTGGCTTATTGATTTATGAAGATTTTTGTGTTGTTTACAATCAATAGAAACAATTACTTATAACATTTAGACATCCCAAATGGATCTGTGCGAACCATCTATCAAGTTTGATTTTAGAAGTAGCTACTGAAAAGATCACAACATGTATGTGAGTATATTTAGGCCCACGTTTAAAGGAACTGTAACTGGATGTTATCAGCAAATGTGGTCTCATCTCAACTGTTAAAAATGCCAGTCACCATGCAGTTATTTTGGGGACCTATGCTCTCTTACTCATTTTCAGCACGAGAAGCTGAAACTTGTGTAATGTGTACAACACAGCATTCATGGGACTGAGAAGAAAATCTTCAAGAAGGAAGGGGAATCCTTTGAAGCTGGAGATGAGTCTTGCTGCTATGAAAAAAATGATGATTCTCAGAGGCTCATCAATAGCCAAAAAACCCTTAAAGTCGGGTTGTTGTAGGTTTTTCGGGCTATATGGCCATGGTCTAGAGGCATTCTCTCCTGACGTTTCGCCTGCATCTATGGCAAGCATCCTCAGAGGTAGTGAGGTCTGTTGGAACTAGGAAAAAGGGTTTATATATCTGTGGAATGACCAGGATGAGACAAAGGACTCTTGTCTGCTGGAGCTAGGTGTGAATGTTTCAACTGACCACCTTGATTAGCATATAATGGCCTGACAGTGCCTCGAGCAAACTTTTGTTGAGAGGTGATTAGATGTCCTTGTTTGTTTCCTCTCTGTTGTTGTGCTGTTGTAATTTTAGAGTTTTTTTTAATACTAGTAGCCAGATTTTGCTCTTAAAGCACTGTGATGTCCTGGTACTCTCTACCTATCACATATCTATGAGTGGTTCCACACAACCCTTTAACCCAGGAGCAATTGGGTTTGTTAAATGCGATTTTGTCTGGGTTAAAGTCCACTCACACTCCAGAAAGCATGTGCTTTTCCAGGCCCATAGCCAGGATTTTGATTTGGGGGGGAGCTGAGTTTGATTCGGGGGGGGGGGGGGGGCTGAGTGAAAGAGGTTCTACCCTAGCAAACCTTTTGTATCGTTACCCCAATACCCCCATGCATATGGGATATATTGAGCATGGCGATCGGGTCATGATATGAATAAACATAACAGTTTAAATAATGTACCAGTAAGGCCTTCTTGTGGACCACCATGAGAATTGGGGGGGGGGGGGGGCTGAAGCCCCTCAAGCTCCCCCCCTGGCTACATGCCTATGCTTTGCTGAGGGGGGTGTCCACATGTCATCTGGAACTTTCCAAGAGGACAGAAAGACATGCACACCTCTCCCCAAAACCCCTTAAAATGGAAGGTGGGGGACTAAAATAACTTACCCAGCCACCATTAAACTGCTGCTGGAGCTCTCCTGGCATATAGAAATGATGTGCCAGGAAAAGGGGGGGGGGGGGCAGGAACAATTTTCCTCCTCCCCCACTTCTCCTGGCACATCATTTCTATGCAGGGTTTTCCTGCTTTGTGCTGAATGCTTTAGCTTTTGCATGGGGTGTTGTTTGGACGCTCCACGTAAAAAGCACGGGAGCTCCCCTTTTAAGTGGCTGTCTGGATGCACCCTATGAGGGGAAGATAAGAAGAAAGCAGTTCTTCTCAGAAGGTGTTACAGTTTGATGAGCATTCTGACTTTACCTCAAAAATAGGGACCTTTGGAGAACTAGTGAGTCTTCTGAAGGGCCATTTGACCCCAGCCTCCCAGAGAATTAGAGGAGCAATTTAAATTCAACTCACAAAAACAGAGATCTGAGAAGACAGGAGAAGCATTTCCAGCAGAACTCGGCAAACCTTCTCAGAATGGCAATTATGGTACAACTCTGACACAAATGCTAAGGGATGTGCTAGTCTGGAATTAATTAAGAGAAAATGCAATACAAGACTACTGCCCGAGCCACAGTTAACCTTTAGTTCTGCTTTGCCCTGGATCTAGGTTCTGCAAATAAGAGCATATGGATGTGACAAGTGCCATCCCTGAGAGCAGAGGAAAAGGAGAGCACATGGATAACACAAGCAAATTACATTTCTACTTGTAAAATAATAAAATAAAATAGATACACCTCTGGAAAAATGTTACAGTTGTGGAAGAAATAATACACCAAACCCCTGAATGAAAGATGTCACAACTGTGGCCTAACTGGTGACATCAGAAGAATAAGAAGACCAAGAAAATACCAGCAGTTGTGTAAAGGCTATGAAATAGCAAGTCAGAAAATGCAAAATGTATGCAGAAATAGAAGTTCTGGAATTGAGGCTGAGGAAGCAGTTTATACCACAAACATTAGAAATCTAAGGGCCCATCCAGACAGGCCTTAAAATTGAGACCTGTCTGGGTTTCTACCAGGGTGTCCAAACAACACTCCTGGGAAAAATGAATTAATTCAGAATAACTTTAGTTATTCCGGATTAATTAAATATCCCATTAGATCTGGACCTTCTGGAAAGGTCCAGGTTTAATGGGGTATTGGGTCTGCTCCGTAACTATTTGGGGGGTGAGTTCCCATTTGCCATCCCAAAACTTTTGTGGTCCTGGAGCCCAAATGTCTAGGATGGTGCCCACTACCCAACCCCTCCCATCAGCTCCCCCAAACAACTCTTGAACATTAAAAAAAACCTTACCTGGCCACCTGTAAGGTGCTCCTTTCATCCTCCTGGCATGAAAAAATGATGCACCAGTAGACCGGGAGGAGGGGGAGAAGCACCTTAATGGCAGATGGGCAAGCTTTAAAAAGTTTTAAGTCTTGTTTTGGGAGGCTTTGGGGTGGCTACATGCAGGGGCAGCTCAACCCATTACGCAAAGTAAGCATTTGCAGTATAGCTGATTTTGCCTACGGGCGCTCTTGGGGGAAAACAGACTTTGACATATGCGAGTTGTAGTTACTGAGATGTATTGTTCACCTACAATCAAAGAGCATTCTGAACTCCACCAATGATGGAATTGAACCAAATATGGCACACAGAACTCCCACAACGAACAGAAAATATATATCAGTGATTGCTTGGGGGGGGGGGGGGATACTGTTTGCTTACCATTTAAAATTACCTAAGGCCACCTCTGGCTGCATGCCATCTCGGTAGTTACCAGAATATCATGTAGCCACCCTCCCCAGGAAAACCCAGCTTTTTTGGGGGGGGGGGGGAGTGGGGATGGGAATCCATACCAAAGCGGTTTTCTTACACCCACTTTGGTGTAGATTTTGGCACTATCTGGAAGCACCCTAAGTCTTCTTGTGTGATTCTATGGTCACCTTCCAGCAAAAGTTGACTAGAGTTGACTTGTAAATCTTAGGGATTAATCAAGAATTGTTATCTCTAGAAATCTCTAGCTCCTCCAGTGTGATTTTCATTGTCTTCCATAGAATTGTCCTGGTGGAGGTAGAGATCTCTAAATATTATTCTTGTAACCAAATCTGCAAAAGTTAAAACTGCAAATGTGGACGGCCAACCATTTTTCTGTACAGAATATTTCCACGCAAAAATATTGTGCAAATATTTGCACAAAAATATTGTATAAAATGTTCTGTATGCAAAAAGCCATATGTGAATTTTGTGTAAAAGAAGGCCAGAACATCTAACGGTGTTCAAAAATTGTGCAATTTTCAAATATCTTCTGGAAGTATGGAGAAAATCATTTGGTTCCTTCAATAATTAAATCAGGAAAGGATTACATCCCTATTTTCTGCACCTGAAACCTGAGAAACGTATTAAGAGGACAACAAGGTTATGTAACTGAGGATTATTTGGCTTTCAAAGCATATTGATTTGAATGTGGTTACACTATCGGGCTTTACAAGGATCTCTGTGAAACAGACTTCAGCTAGAATCTCCTTAAAACACCAGATGTTTCTGTAGATTTGTAACATTGATCCAGGGAACTAGAGAACTGTAGTGAGAGACCATCTTGGTTAATATGTTAACTCGACTGTCAGTGCGATACTTCATTAATTGGCTACATGCTCTGAAATACAGGACAGGTTTTGTTACTTGTGAAACTGTATCACAGAAAATGGACTGTACATTTGTTCAATAACTCTACTCTTACAAGGGCTAGTGGCAAATCTGAGGTTCCTTCTACCCTGCCCTAGAATCATAGAGTTAGAAGAAACCTCATGGGCATCCAGTCCAACCCCCTGCCAAGAAGTAGGAAAATTGCATTCAAAGAACCCCCGACAGATGGCCATCCAGCCTCTGTTTAAAAGCCTCCAAAGAAGGAGCCTCCATCACACTCCAGGGCAGAGAGTTCTACTGCTGAACAGCTCTCACAGTCAGGAAGTTCTTCCTAATGTTCAGGTGGAATCTCTTTTCTTGTAATTTGAAGCCATTATTCCACATCCTAGTCTCTAGGACAGCAGAAAACAAGCTTGCTCCCTCCTCCCTATGACTTCCTCCCACATATTTATACATGGCTATCATGTCTCCTCTAGCCTTCTCTTCTTCAAGCTAAACATGCCCAGCTCTTTAAGCCGCTCCTCATAGGACTTGTTTTCTCCAGACCCTTGATCATTTTTTTGCCCTTCTCTGGGCACATTCCAGCTTATAAACATCTCCCTTCAATTGTGGTGGTGCCCAGAATTGGACACAGTATAGCCCTATGTCCCAGGATCTAATCCAGATTATCTGTTTTGAACCTGATTATATGAGTATACACTGCCAGATAAGTTGGGATAAGAAAATAATCTGGGATCAGATCTTGGGATATAGGGCAGTGTAGATCCAGCCTTACAACCTTATTACAAAGGCTAGGCAAAGTGTCTCGCTTGCCTTGCTTCATGTAGGAAAGAGTATGACAAATCCACATCACATGTAGGAAGCATGACCCTTCTAGGGAGGATCTATGCTGGCCCCATTGGAGTCAGCACAACATGAGATGCCTCCTCTGTTATGAAGCATCCAAGGATGCTTCCACCCTGGTTCAGGAGAGGCCTCTATTGAAAGTCACATGACATCAAGAGATGGCCAGCGTGGGGCTCTGCCCCCAAAAGAGGTTGGAAGCGTCCTAGGAAGCTGAATTTGATGAGTGGGATGAAGCTGTTAGAATCTGGGCCGGATGATGGTCCTAATAGGACCTGCATGTCTTGCTTGGAAACAAGATTATACTCGGCCATCGAAGCCCACTGGGTGACCCTGGGCAGGTACCACTCTTTAAGGCTCAGGAGGAAAGCAAGGGCTTATTCTCTCTAAACAAATTCTGCCAGGAAAGCACTTAATCCAGGTTAAAGCACTCCAGGTTGGTCTAATGCAGCCCAAAAGTGTCCCTGGAGACCTTTGGCTGTCCATATGCCTAGCCAAATTGTTACAGGAAGTTGTAGCAGGACCAAGTGTGTGTTGAAGAAAAAACTTATGATGGCAATTATTATGTGCAGCTGGTAATGTAGGTCAACCAGTAAACTTGGGCCACAACCGATGGTGTATAACTATATGAGGTTTTTAGAATACAGTGTGGCGGGGAGCTTTTTCTCTGAGGAGATCTATGCTCAAAGGCTCTGTTCTGAGGAGCAGGTTGGAGAGAATCTGCTATGCTGCTCTAAAGGAGGCTATAGTGGAATAGCTGTTTACTCAAGGTTTATGCTTTTGCTCTCTCATTTGATTTAAGATGAAGATGCCTTACTTTGTGTTACTTAGAAAGACTATGTAAGTTTCTTGCACTGTTTTTTGTATGCAACATTGCAAGTTTGTGTTTCATCTCTGCTATTAAGAGTAAATATTTTTCTGTTCATTTTTACTCTTGTCTGTGTCTCTTGTTCATGGGACGTGGGCAAGATCCGCTTGCTGCCCAACAGAAGTCATACAACATCATGTGATGGCTGATAAGGGGCTTCATTCCCGAAGAAGGCTGAAAGTGTCCTAGCATGTTGAATTTGGTAAGTGTGGTGAGGTCGTAAGAGAGCTTAAGCTTTTGCCAAGGTGGACTGCCTTTTTAAAAGGTAGAGAATTCCTCATTGTTAAAAGAAAGATTAACTTCACATACAACTTGGGCATGCTACAATGATGTGCAATAAATATTAGCCTATTATTACTCTCAGTAATTTCTTATGCAAATACTTGAATATTTATTTTGTCTCTTTCTCTAGTTCTGTATCTGAAGTATAATTTCAGATATGCTTCTAACCTGCCAGGAAAGCCACCTTCAATTGCATTGCCTTCTATTTAGTTTTGCATTGACTTCATGTGGGTCATCTTATCTGGCAGTTGGTTTGAAATGCATGTGGAAAAGCTGTATCTGTGATCCTGAGTGCATTACTAATTTATGCCATCAGATGACATTGCTATGGTGGGGTTTGTGTTTTCTGTTTTACTCTTGTTTTCTACTCAAATATTAAAATTGCTTATTTGCTTCAAAAGAAAAAAAGAATTCCTCATTGTTTGCTTGTATATTTACTGAACCATACTGAGGAGTCTGGAAAATGAGTACCGTATATTCTGGCATATAAAACTACTTTCTAACCCAAGAAAATCTTTTCAAAAGCCAGGGGTCGTCTTATACACGGGGGTTGTCTTATACGCTGGAGTAGCCTTATTTATTTAGTTAGTTTATTTATACCCCGCCCTTCTCACCCCAGGGGGGACTCAGGGCGGCTTACAGAGGAGGCACAATTAGATGCCTAAAACAATTAACAGCAATACAAAGTACAAAAAAGCAATACAACAGTTAAATTAAAACATCAGTGCATAATAAAATATTAAAACAATCTCATACTCGGGTTCAGAGTCCATATATCCATTCCATTCCATTTGTCCTCGTCTATCGTCAGATCCTTAATTTAGTTGCCAGTGTGTCCAAAGACTTGATCCCAAACCCAGGTCTTCAGTTTTTTCCTGAATGCCAGAAGGGAGGTCGCCGATCTAATCTCCCCAGGGAGTGAGTTCCACAGGTGGGGGGCCACCACTGAGAAGGCCCTGCTCCTCGTCCCCGCCACTCTCACTTGTGAGAGTGGTGGGGTCGAGAGCAGGGCCTCCCCAGAAGATCTTAAACTTCGAGGTGGGATGTAGAGGGAGATCCGTTCGGACAAATACACTGGGCCGGAACCGTATAGGGTTTTGTAGGTCAAAACCAGCACTTTGAATTGTGCTTGGAATTGGATCGGCAGCCAGTGGAGCTGACGCAACAGGGGGGTGGTATGCTCCCTGTACGCCACTCCGGTGAGCAATCTGGCTGCTTCTCGCTGGACTAGTTGAAGTTTCCGAGCAGTCTTCAAAGGCAACCCCACGTAGAGTGCGTTGCAGTAATCCAACCGGGATGTGACAAGAGCATGGACCACCATGACCAGATCAGAGTATATCCCAAATTCTGTAAAGTTGGGGGTCGTCTTATACGCCCAGTCGTTTTATATGCTGGAATATGCGGGTAGTCAGGTAGGTTTTTTGCATGGGAATCGTCTTATATGCGGGAGTAGTCTTACTGTTGCTCTACTCTGAACTTAAGAACGGAAAATGGAACGTTGGTGGACAGGAAAAGAGATTTAAAGATGGGCTCAAAGCCAACCTTAAAATCTCTGGCATAGACACTGAGAATTGGGAAGCCCTGGCCCTTGAGCGCTCCAGCTGAAGATCAGCTGTGACCAGAAATGCTGCGGAATTCGAGGAGGCACAAGTAGAGGGTGAAAGAGAGAAATGTGCCAGGAGGAAGGTGCGTCAAGCCAACCCCGACCGGGACCACCTTCCACCTGGAAACCAATGCCTTCACTGTGGGAGAAGATGCGGGTCAAGAATAGGGCTCCACAGCCACCTACGAATCCACAAGGAAACCCATCATGGAAGACCATCTTACTCGTCCAACGAGGGATTGCCTAAGTGAAAAGTAAGTCTTATATGCCGGGAGTTGTCTTATATAGCGGGTGCTGAAACTTTCAATCCGGGTTGGAGAATCTGTGGTTGCTGCATATTGTGGGGGGAGCTCAAAAATGGCAGTGTCCATGTCCCTGCCATGTGCAGCAATTGCATGAAAGCATTAAGGGCGACGCTGTACAAGTATGATAGAAGAAAATCCATACATCAGGATTCGTGGCCTTAATGTGATCCCGATGGTGAGGTGAAGGGGTGCATCACCGGGAAGGTGTAAGTGAAGGGTGGAGCAAGCTGCAGGCGTCCGGGGCGCCCGGAGTATGGAAAAAAGAGATAGAGTGGCTGTGGGCCCAGAAAAACACAACTCTATTACCTGTCTGGCCCGCCCTTGTATCCCATTACTGTACCTCCTCCTCTGCCTGTCAGATCTCACTCTTGAAGACTGCAGTCAAGTGGTGCAGGTGCGCAGGTGCGAGATCTGAGAGGCAGAGAAGGAGGTACAATAATAGGAAAATTACTATATTGAAATCAAATCTGATGCTTTTATTTGGTGTGTGTTGGAAGAGGGGTAGTCTTATACGGCGAGTATATCCCAAACTCTATATTTTAACTGGAAAAGTTGGGGGTTGTCTTATACGCCCAGTCATCTTATATGCCGGAATATGTGGGTAGTCAGGTAGGTTTTTTGCACACACATTTTAACTAGACTTTGAGCCTTCTTTGTCACCTCTCCTTGTAACTCCCTCTCTATTTGAACTGCTGAGCTGCCAGAATTCTGTTTTTGCTCAGGTGGAAATGCAGCCACATTCAACATCATGAGACATGGGTGTTTTAAGCCCTGTGAGTATAAGGGTTCCCAGCTGGAGTTAGCAGGAGAGAGCAGCTTTATAACACCCTTGTTACAATTCAAAGAGACAAGGCCTTCAGGGGAATGCAAATTCACCACAGGGAGCAGCAAGAAAGTGCTGAAGATTGCCGAGTTCAAATGGGCTCTGCCTCTAGCTCCTGACCCATGGTATTCGCCACAGGCATCAAGTCAAAGCAGAAGAGTTTTCTTTTAATTGTGAGCTGGCTTAGGAATACTCTGCTGGAAAGACAGGATAAAAGGTTTTAAATCAATAAATAATATGTACATATTCAGGAATATCATGTGTAAGTCCTACTGGCCCCACACCACATCAGATTGTACAATGCAATCCTTTCCTACATAAGGATAATTGAATATGGGGGGGGGGGGGCAAAATCTCTCTGCAAACAGAAAACTAGTACATCAGGACAGTGGTGTAGTTAGAACCATTTCTCTTAATGTTCAAGCAATTACTGGTCCTTTAAAAAAATTAAAGCCTTCTCATCATTGGGTTGTTGTAGGTTTTTTTCAGGCTATATGGCCGTGTTCTAGAGGCATTCTCTCCTGATGTTTCACCTGCATCTATGGCAAGCATCCTCAGAGGTTGTGATGTCTCACAACCTCTCACAACCTCAGACCTCACAACCTCTGAGGATGCTTGCCATAGATGCAGGTGAAATGTCAGGAGAGAATGCCTCTAGAACATGGTCATGTAGCCCAAAAAAAGTACAACAACCCAGTGATTCCAGCCATGAAAGTATTCGACAATACATTGTCTCATCATTTCTGACTATTCACCCCCATTTTTGAAGACCTATTAAAATGAAAATAAAACATGGATGTTGTAGAGCAGGGGTCCCCAAACTAAGGCCCGGGGGCCGGATACGGCCCTCCAAGGTCATTTACCCGGCCCTCACTCAGGGTCAACCTAAGTCTGAAACAGCTTGAAAGCACACAACAACAACAACAACAACAACAACGACAACGACAACAACAATGATCCTATCTCATCAGCCAAAAGCAGGTCCACACTTCCCATTGAAATACTAATAAGTTTATATTTGTTAAAATTGTTCTTCATTTTAATTATTGTATTGTTTTAAGTGTTTTTTGCATGACAAATAAGATATGTGCAGTGTGCATAGGAATTCATTCATGTTTTTTTCAAATTATAATCTGGCCCTCCAACAGTCTGAGGGACTGTCACCTGGCCCTCTGTTTAAAAAGTTTGAGGACCCCTGTTGTAAAGCATGGGCTCTTAACCTTTTTTCTTTTCCCACAGACTCCTTTGCTAGTCAGGTGAAAATCCTTCTCAATGTTTTACCATCCTTGTGGGAGGCTTTTTTCATGTCCCCGCATGGGGAGCTGGAGCTAACAAATGGAGCTCATCTGGGCTCTCCCCAGATTTAAACTGTTGACCTGTTGGTCAGCAGTCCTGCTGGCACAAGGGTTTAACCCATTGCAGCACCAGCGGCTCTAATATTGACTTAGATGAAAGGTTAGAAGGCATGATCATCAAGTTTGAAGATGACACCAAATTGGGACAGATAGGCAATACTTCAGAAGACAGGAGCGGAATTCAAAATGATCTTAACAGATTAGAGAGAAGGGCTGAAACTAACAAAATGAAGTTTAACAGGGAGCAGACTTGTTTTCTTTCACCCTGGAGACTAGGACATGGAACAATGGCTTCAAACTACACAAAAGGAGATTCTATCTGAACATTAGTAAGAGCTTCCTAACTGTGCGAGCTGTTCAGCAGTGGAACTCTGCCCCAGAGTGTAGTGGAGGCTCCTTCTTCTTGTTTTAAACAGAGGTTGGATAATCATCTGACAGGGATGCTTTGTATGTAATTTTCTTGCTTCTTGGCAGGGGGTTGGACTGGGTGGCCCATGAGGTCTCTTCCAACTCTATGATTCTATGAGGAAGTTAAGGCATTGAAATCCAGCAGTCCCATAGGACTGCTGTCCTTTTCTTGCAGGAGTAAAGGCATTTGTTTACTTTTATATTGAACTCTTAATTCAGCTTCTGCTTGTGACTCCTGGAGTTTAATCTTGTCCTGACAAGTGTTCCAAATGCTTCTGCTTTGCAGCACTGCACTGTGTTACAGTAAGTCGTAACAGGATCAAGTATGTGTGTGTGTTTTAAAGAAAACCTTATGCTGTTAATTATTATGTGCAGCTGCTCATATAGGTCAACTAGTAAGTTTGGACCACACACAGTGGGATATAACGGTATGGTTTTTAGAATACAGTTCAGCTTTTGCTCTGAGGCGCCTTTGCTCAGGCTTTTTGCTCAACCATTTCTACTGCTCTCTCATTTGGATGGAGATGAAGAAGCCTTATTCTGTATTGCTTACAAAGACTATGTAAGTTTGTTGCACTGTTTGTAACACTGCAAGTTTGTTTTAACTCTGTGTTGCAATCCACAGAGCAGGGAACGAGGCCCTAAGATAACTATCCACCACACTTGACTGTGAAAAACAATAATTTTTTATTGAAGAAAAATGATTACAACATAAAGGAAAAATGCAAGTCAAAAGCCCCAGCAAAATCAGCAAAGATGAATTTAAATGGACAAAGCAAAACCCAAAGCCACACTGTAAAATACTGGAACCTGTTAGCAATCCACTAACCATACTTGATATCCTAGAAATCTTTCAAGACCATAGCCAGGGAAACCGGGAGAACTGCCAAGGTCTTCATCAATCTGAAACGATGCCTGAACTAAGAAAGTCAGCCCGGCAGAAGGCAATTAAAGCCGAAGAATTGGTTCCATGAACCACCCCTCTGCTTTGAAGCCAATGTTTGTAATTCTTTAATTCGGGAAGACCTTCGCAAGCTGAGCGATTTACTTCTGTCTTGCCAAATCTGGCCCCTTCTGTTGTCATTGAAGTTACCAGGTGCAGAAGGGAGTGAAAGGTCATGACTTCCCTCTGAAACATTCTCATGAACACTGGTACTTTCATTTTCCAAATCTACAGAAGTTCCTTCCTCACTAATTTCAGGAACATTGGCATTTTCCAAACCTACAGAAGTTTCTTCCTCACTAATTTCAGGAGCATTGGCATCAAGAGGTACATTTTCATTAGCATCAGTAAATATATTTTCATTAGCATCAGGAGGTACAAACAGAGAATCAGGTTCAAGTTCAAACTCAGGCTGAACCTCAACACTCTGCTGATAAGAGTAAATTTTTCTTTTTTTTTCTCTTGCCTGGGTGCAATGTAATTGTGTCTTCTGCATTGGACTTGACTGAAATACGCTCAGCGCAACAGGTTATGGGCCCAGGCGAGTCCAATCTAGTCCTAATTTTGCAGGGACCGTAACTGAGGAAATTTATTTTTTTGGACTTTATTTTTGTTGTGGGACTAAACTCTGGAAGATGGATCCAGGAGTGAGTTTGGCAGCATTCCCAATCACCAGGTTGACTGGCAGTAATTACTCCATGTGGAAGTTTTGTATGGAGAGTAACTTGAAGAGGGAATCTCTGTGGGATTGTACTGTGAACCCACCGCCACAACAACCAACAGCAAAGGAGCAGAGAGCACAAGAGAGGGCCAAGGCATCCCTTACCCTTCCTTACAAAGATGATATAAGTTTGTTGCACTGTTTGTAACATTGCAAGTTTATGTTTTAACTATGCTGATAGGAATAAAGTTTTTCTGTTTTTTTCCCTTGCCTGGGTGCAATGTTTGTGTCTTCTGCATTGGATTTGACTGAAATACGCTTAGCGCAACACACTGCACTGTTTATTCAGTGATTAACTTCAGTGCATCTTATGGCGTGATCTGGAATTTCAGGTGAGTTTTTTTAACAGGAAGCTTCTGGTTGAATGTGGGTTGGAAGTCACATTAGGAGTATATGTTTTGTAAACCTCAAGGCAGCTTCCAAACAGATGTATAGTGCCTGTATGGATGGAGCCTAAGTTGCTATGAAGCAATTATCTGCTGGGACTGTAAATCTCATTTGTATTCCTCCTCCCTGTGCTCTTCCTGTTATTTCCTTCCTGCCCTTTTCTCCAGCCCTGGAACTCAAGTTGGCTTACAAAAATTAAAATAGAGGCAGATAAAAAATACATATCTTAAAGAAGTTAAAATAATACAAGTATAGACAATACAGCACATTCATAAAAGTTTTTTTTTTTTTACTTAAGAGCTCAGTTCTGAAAGGCCTGCCAGAACAACAAACCTTCAACCTGCTTAGGGAACAAAAGAGAGGAGGTCACCAATGTAACCTCTCCAGAAAAGAACTTTGAAAGCCCAGCAGCAACACCAGAGAAGGTTCTCTACCATACTTCAGATGGTAGAGGGCAATGGGGAAGACGGAATTGTCTCCCCAGAAGATCTCAAAACATGAGCAGCTTTTATATGAAGATATAGCCTATACCTAAAGGCCTAGATCAATCAGCACTTTGTAGTTTCCTCAGAAATGAAAAGGCAGCCACTGGAGCTGTTGCAACAGATGAGTTGTATGCTTCCAGTATCCAACCCTAATTAACAATCTGACTGCTGCTTTTTGGACCATTTGAAGTTTCTGAGCCCTCTTCAAAGGCAAGACCCACATAGATCAGGATGTGACTAAAGGCAAGACCCACATAGATCAGGATGTGACTATTGAGGTGAAGTGAGACATCTCAAGTAGTGGGCACAGCTGGCATACAAGTCTCAATTGTGCAAATGCACTCCTGGAGGCTGCCAAAACCTGAGTTTCCAGGCTTAGGGTTGAATCTAAGGTAGAATCTAGCAATACATTCCAGCTGCCAAGATGGGAAATATAGTCCTGTTGGGGTAGGCTGAATCTATATCCAAAATCTGCCTTTGGACTGAACAAAACATCTTTGTTTGGGTTGAGGACCTTATCGCACACGGATTGCACTGTTTTCTAAGCATTGTGTAATTAGAACTGCTCTATTTGCACTTTCAGAATTGTTATGGCACTGCAGCCTTTGTTCATGCAGAAACCTTAACACATTCATTGATAAAACATTATTTGGCACTGCTTACTGAACATCACCTAGTACTGCCATTACTGACTTCTACCCCCCAAGAAAAAATGTCACTAATGGAAAATAAAGTCTCCAAACCATATCCCAGCAAAACACCCCAGACAGATATCATGATTGATAGTATGGAAAGCCATTAGGAGGTCCAGCAAAAACAACAGGGCTATCAACAAAAGCTATTAAGAGGTTCAATAATGTAGGCCATCAACCAAGGTGACCAAAACTGTATTGAGTCATAGTCATATATACAGTCATATATCTATTCAGTCACTCACCCTTTAGGTTAAACCTTTGTGCCAGCAGGGCTACTGAACAAAGGTTGGTGGTTCGAATCCAGAGAGTGGGGTGAGCTCGTGTCTATCAGCTCCAGCTTCTCATGTGGGGACATGAGAAAAGCCTCCCACAGGATGGTAAAACATCTGGGTGTCCCCTGGGCAACATCCTTGCAGACTGCCAATTCTCTCACACCAGAAGCGACTTGCAGTTTCTCAAGGTGCTCCTGGCATGAAAGCCCTCATCCTTAGTCTTTTTTTTATTGCCAAGAATATCATCTCGTCTCCAACTTATCAACTCATTCCACTGTGGATTTCACTTCAATTGTCACTTGAATCGGTGACTGTTTCACATCTCTTTATTTATTTACTTACTACATTTATATTCTGCCCTTCTCACACCAGCAGGGGGACTCAGAGCAGCTCACAAAAGGCAGATACAATACAAGAGTCAAATCCAAGGCCATTCCATTAGTCATTTCATAATTCTGTATACTCATATTGACTAGCTTATTAGCCAAAAGCATGGTCCCATAACCAGGTTTTAACTTCCTTCCTGAAGGTCAGGAGGAAGGGGGCTGCTCTAGTTTCGCTGGGGGAGTTCCACAGCCAAGGAGCCACCACTGAGAAGGCCCTGTCTCTCATCCCTGCCAAATGCACCTGCGAAGAAGGTGGGATCGAGAGCAGGGCCTCCCCAGAAGATCTTAACCTTCGTGGTGGATCGTTGAGGGAGATACATTCGGACAGGTAAGCAGTCAGATTTCAAATTTCAGATTCAAAATTTCAGTATGTTCTTCATAGTATTCAAAGACAATAACATGGCTTCAATTCTCTTTTCATCCCATCTATTACTTCCATTAAAAAAAGGAAATCAGGTGCCTTGCTTTGAAGTTCTGTAAATCCTCTTTTGAAGCCTAGATTTGACTTTGCTCTTGCATTCATTGCTACCTCTGCTATTTCTTTTTTCTTTCTTAATAAGCAAAGAAGGGCCAGGATCTAATACACTTATGAGGATTGAATAAAAAGTAGTGCCTCCACTTTCGTAACTCCTCAACAGATAGCAGTACTGGTATGTAGCATGTACTGGCTTGTTCAGTAGACTCTCCTCTACAGTTCAATTTTGGTGGGAAGCCTTAGCATTGAACGGTTGTGTTGTTAATGTGCAAAGTATGGAACGCTGCACAGATGGTTGGTCAATGCAACTTAAACAATGTGTAGTCATAGAATTCTTGACAGCACAACATCTTTAAACTTACTCGCCCAATGACGCAAAGTACTCACATCAACACAATCACCATAAACAACTTGCATTCTTTGATGTATCTCCTTTGGGATTACACCTGCTGTCAAGAATTCAATGACTGCACATTGCTTAAGTTGCACTGACTGACCGTCTGCGCAGGATTCCATACTTTGCACTTTAACAACATAACCGTTCAATGCTAAGGCTTCCCACCAAAATGGAACTGTAGAGGAGAGTGTACTGAGCAAGCCAGTACCTGCCACATACCAGTACTGCCATCTGTTGAGGAGTTATGAAGGTGGAGGCATTGCTTTCCATTCAACCCTCGTATGTTGGTCTTTACGTCTCCTAGCATCTTGTCCACCTCCTAAAGTTGTTCATATGGAAAAGTTTTCCTTAACAGTGAATAAGCTAGAATTAAATTTCCATCCACTGGATCTCTATTCATTACAGAAACCAAGTCAGAGCGGAGCTAAGAGACTTTATCTGCAAAGTGCCAGGTAAGTTAAGCACAGCATGCTGTTCAGTGGTCAGTGGGTAAAAGACTCTTCCGGGCCAGCATATAAAAGACCTCTGGCCATTGAAAACTTCTATCCTGGCTTTCTGCAGACACAACAGTAACAGAGAATAGTGTTTTTTAATATCTGTGTTCCCACTGTAAGCCTCTACCAACATGTTTTCTGACAGTTTTGTTCCCGTCACCATCTCACTTGTTTCAATCACTGCCAAACTATAGATCTTATCCAAGAGGATGTTGAGGTCCTAGATTTCATAAAGCTGTCCAAATTCGTCTTCAAACTAAACAAATTTTCTTCCCTGGTGATGCTTCTTGGCAGCCTATATTGGTTTGCCTTCCAAATGGATGGACAGTTTAGGTAATTATATTTTAGTTCTTGTGCCTCTGTTTTTGCACCAGTTTCAGTAACATTTCCTGAAAACCTGACATCCATTTGAAAAATGTCAATTTGTTTTGGAAGGAGAAAAGATTTATGCTGCTTCTTACAGGTTCCTTTCTAAGGCTGCAGGCCTTTGACAACACTACACACAAGCATCATTTGGTTTTGCCCTCTGAGTCAGGGAAGTATTTCTCTAGTTGTCTTCCTTGTTGTTTGCCCCATATCCCGTTTTGCAAATCATGACCTCGGAGATTTACAGCTTCTTTTCCACCAAAGCATTGACTTCTGAGCTCTGACCCTCTTTTTGTAAATAGAACAGAGCCCATCCATGACACTCTCAGATCTATTTCACACCAAATTTAACTGCAAAATTAGCTCTCCTTCAGTATGTTTCTGGTTACAATCATAGAATCATAGAGTTTGAAGAGACCTCATGGGCCATCCAGTCCAACCCCCTGCCAAGAAGCAGGAATATTGCATTCAAATCACCCCTGACAGATGGCCATCCAGCCTCTGTTTAAAAACTTCCAAAGAAGGAGCCTCCACCACACTCTGGGGCAGAGAGTTCCACTGCTGAACGGCTCTCACAGTCAGGAAGTTCTTTCTCATGTTCAGATGGAATCTCCTCTCTTGTAGTTTGAAGCCATTGTTCCGCGTCCTAGTCTCCAAGGAAGCAGAAAACAAGCTTGCTCCCTCCTCCCTGTGGCTTCCTCTCACATATTTATACATGGCTATCATATCTCCTCTCAGCCTTCTCTTCTTCAGGCTAAACATGCCCGCTCCTTAAGCCGCTCCTCATAGTTCTTGTTCTCCAGAACCTTGATCATTTTAGTCGCCCTCCTCTGGACGCATTCCAGCTTGTCAATATCTCTCTTGAATTGTGGTGCCCAGAATTTTACACAATATTCCAGGTTTGGATAGGTCAGGCTTAACATTGAAGGCCTCTATGTGTTTGATCAACTGTACTCCACCTTCCATCTTCAAACATTGATCTCAACCTGAAGTCCTCAGAAGCACGAGTGGACTAGATTAATTTATGGCCACCCAGTGCTCTAGATCAGCCCAACAGAAAGGACGTGTATTGTTGAAGGCTTTCATGGCTGGAATCACTGGGTTGTTGTAGGTTTTTGGACTATATGGCCATGTTCTAGAAGAATTCTCTCCTGACATTTCACCTGCATCTATGACAAGTATCCTCCCGAGGTTGTGAGGACCTCACAACCTCGGAGGATGCTTGCCATAGATGCAGGCGAAACATCAGGAGAAAATGCTTCTAGAACATGGTCATATAGTCCAAAAACCTACAACAACTCAGAAAGGATGTGCTTATGGCCTCGTGGCTGGACTTGGCACTTTAGAGCTAATGCTTGCATGTGTACTTATGAAGTATTAACAAAGGCAGAGGCATTCTAACTAGGGGTAGTAATGCAATGAATGCTATCATATGTGCAATGCATGTGATAAACCGGGCTGTATTCTTTCTATTAACAGCCTCATCACACTAGGGTATGGATCCACTTTAAATCTGGTTTCTGTTTCCTGCAGAATTCTGGGGTTTGCAGTTTAATGAGGCTCAGAACCTGTCTAGCTGATCAGTTTAAAGGCGTCTCCCTAAACTACAAGCCCCAGAATTCTTTAGGAGGCAAAAACTAGATTTAAAGTGGATCTTTTTGTTTATTTTGAAATAGGCTGTAAAAATACACAGGCATTTTGGTATGCAGTTCCACTGGTGACATCTTTAACCTCATCTATTGAGGTTAAAACAAAAGTCAGTAGAAAATGTAGCATCTTTTGTAAGAGACATGACAAGAAAAAGAGTGACATTAAACATCAAAGAATGAAACAAGCGCAAATTATCCAAAATGATTCCTTGAAGTTAAGCCCTATGTTGTTATGTGTGTATGTGGGTGTGAGAAGGAAAGAAAATACATTTAGACACTCTGAACAGTATCAAAGAGTTTTTTTAAAAAACCTGGGATTCATCCTGGCTTACAAGGCCATTCTAAATTTTCTAAAACGTTATATCAGCATCATCTACAAGGCTACTACGGCCAGCTCAGCCAGAGCCTGTGGTATTATTTATTTATTTATTTAAAACATTTCTATTCCGCCCTTCTCACCCCGAAGGGGACTCAGGGCGGAGCAGAGCATATCCACGGCAAACATTCAATGCCAGGACACAGATTCACATACAATACATAAACATTAAAACCATTTATCAAAATATTAAAATACACCATTTAAAACCATCCTAGCCGTCCGCATCAAATCCAATTGGCCCTGTCATCTTTCCCACTGCCGCTACATTGCCCTATCCTGAAAGCTTGGTCCCACAGCCAAGTTTTTACCATCCTTCTAAAGGACAGGAGGGAGGGGGCCAACCTGATCTCACCAGGAAGGGAGTTCCATAGCCAGGGAGCAATAACCGAGAAGGCCCTGTCTCTCGTCCCCACCAATCATGTCTGTGACATGGATGGAAAGAAGGGCCTCCCCGGAGGATTTTAGCATATAATGGCTTGACAGTGCCTAGAGCAAACTTTTGAGAGGTGATTAGATGTCCTTGTTTGTTTCCTCTCTGTTGTTGTGCTGTTGTAATTTTAGAGTTTTTAAATACTGGTAGCCATATGCCACCAGTTTTAAAATGTTTGATTATATGCTATTCAAGGTGGTCAGTTGAAACATGCACACCTAGCTCCAGCAGACAAGAGTCCTTTGTCTCACCCTGGTCATTCCACAGATATATAAACCCTTTTTCCTAGTTCCAACAGACCTCACTACCTCTGAGGATGCTTGCCACAGATGCAGGCGAAACGTCAGGAGAGAATGCTTCTAGACCATGGCCATATAGCCCGAAAAAACCTACAACAACCCAGTGATTCCAGCCATGAAAGCCTTCGGCAATACATTGTTCTATGACACTTCCACTCTGGTTAGGGATGGGGCTTCAATAGGAAGTCCAGCAACTTTGTGTGATGGACAGTGCGCCCATCCATCGCAGGACTGTTCCTTTAGCATCATAGGATGCTAAAAAAGGTAAGCATGATGAGGTCCCTCAATTAACAGACAATAAGAGAGAAACTCTGTTTAGGTAGTATGTTGTCAGTTTGCTTATCATATGTTGCTTCACCTCCCTTTTCAGCACATTATTATTTCTTTATTATTAGTTATTTATTTTTATTCTGTTTTATTCCCACAAATGGGACTCAAAGCAGTGAATATAAATGATGTAAAGGAACTTCCGGCCAGGCTCCATGTCGAAAAGGGAGGTGAAGCAATGCAGGTTTCTGCCTTTCTGTGTTGCCTTCCCTTCAATAGGTTGAAACCAGGAGATGACACTCCCCCCCCCCCCCCACAATGGGATGAGGAGGAAGGTAAGGCGGGCAATGCGTGGCATGGAGCAGCAGCTTTTCTATACCCCCTGCTGGGAACCCATGGATTTGCCCTGATGTGGGGCAAATCCATAGGCCTAAATAAACGTACGAAGAGGGGAGCAGATTAACTTTAACCCCCCCCCCCCCCCCGCGTTACTCTCCACATGCAGGGAGGACCAGAGTGAGAAGAAACTCTAAAATTACAACAGCAAAACAACAGAGAGGAAACATTCAAGGCCATCTAATCACCTCTCAACAAAAGATTGCCCCAGTCACTGCCAGGCCATCAAATTCTAATCAAGGTGGTCAGTTGAAACATTCACACCTAGCTTTAACAGACAAGAGTTCTTTGTCCCACCCTGGTCATTCCACAAATATATAAACCTATTTTCCTAGTTCCAACAGACCTCACAACCTCTGAGGATGTTTGCCATAGAGGCAGGCAAAACGTCAGGAGAGAATGCCTCTAGAACATGGCCATATAGCCCGAAAAAACCTACAACAACCCAGGTTAGAGAGATAGTGAGACCTTTTGCATGACTGATAACTATTGGGGAAAGAATGCTAGGCTAGATGGATTTTTTTTTATCTGTCCCAGTAGAGTTGTTCTTAAGGTATGTGCTAAAGGTCACAGCATTGCCTGACAACGTAATTTTTTTTTAAGACACTGCAAGACCCTGTTGAATTTGAAAAAAAAGAATAGCGTGGAACTGCCCTTCTCTAATTCAGGGGTCTTTCGGATTTTAAATCTACGTTTATACTAGTAAGCAACTGTTAGCCTGTGGATAACCAAACATGACAGAGAAGAGGCAATTTCTTTTTCATAAGATGTGCTTCACATCCCACCTCTGGCTGCCCTCTTACTTGATCCCGTGTCACCTTCTTTGCGCTTTTCAGTCCTGTGTTCTCCTGTCCATTAGGCAATCACTTTGAGTTTGTTTTTTGCTTTCCCCATGGAGCATGGAGAAGCAATAAACAGAGAAGAACAGTCCTAACCTTGGCCTATGTGCTGCGGCTTTCATTCAACAGGTTTAACCTGGTGTCAGGCATTCACTTAATGGGAAGAAAGAGAGACAAGGCATTGCACTAGCTGGCCAGCACTAACTGTAATTGCTCTGTCTCTGATCCATTTGTCTTGTTCATGGACCACATGACTCTAGCACAGTGATTCTCAACCTTCCTAATGTTGCGACCCCTTAATACAGTTCCTCATGTTGTGGTGACCCTCCAACCATAAAATTATGTTCATAGCTACTTCATAACTGTAATTTTGCTACTGTTAAGAATCATAATGTAAATATCTGATCTGCAGGGTCAGGCCCGTAGCCAGGATTTCGTTTCGGGGGGGGGGGGGGGCCTGAATTTTTTTCAGGGGGGTTTCGGGGGGGCTGAGTTTCGGGGGGGGGCTGAGTCTGAGTGAAAGAGGGTCTAGCCTAGCAAACCTTTTGTATCATTACCCCAATACCCCATGCATATGGGATATATTGAGTATGGTGATCAGATCATGATATGAATAAACATAACACTTTAAATAATGCACCAATAAGGCCTTTTCGCGAACCACCATGAGAATTTCGGGGGGGGGGGGGGACTGAAGCCCCCCGAGCCCCCCCCCCCCCCCCGGCTACATGCCTGTGCAGGGTGTATTTTCATTCACTGGACCAAATATGGGACAATTTTGGTCCAGAAATAAAATTTGAAGAAACGGCACTCTCTAACTTGACGCCTTCCAAAGGTCTTGGGCAAATGCCCCCATAATCCCCAAGTCACATGGCCAGTGACCAATGGTTATGTAACTGGGGATGATGGGAGATGTCGCCCAATACACCCAATGACTTTGTCATTTGAGAGTTGCAGTTGCTGGGATTTATAGTTCACCTACAATCAAAGAGTATTCTGAATTCCACCGACAATGGAATTGAACCAAACTGGGCACAGAGAACTCCTATGACCAACAGAAAATACTGGAAGGGTTTGGTGGGCATTGACCTTGAGTTCTGGAGTTGTAGTTCACCTATATCCAGAGAGCACTGTGGACTCAAACAATGATGGATCAGGACCAAACTTGGTACGGATACTATATATGCCCAAATGCGATCACTAGTGGAGTTTGGGAAAAATAGACCTTGACATTTGGAAGTTGTAGTTGCTGGGATTTCTAGTTCACCTACAATCAGAGAGCATTCTGAACTACGCCAATGATAGCATTGGGCCAAACATCCCACACAGAACCCCCATGACCAGCAGAAAATACTGTGTTTTCTGATGGTCTTTGGCGACCATGCTCCTCTCGGAGGCAGATTAATAAACGTATTGACACTTCAAATGCTTGACAGTTCATTAAATTCTTTCCATCAAGGAACAGCCAACTAGCGATGATGTCACATAGAGTTCTCCGCCAATCAGCATGCAAATTCTAGCTAGACAGCTTCTAAGCTAATCAGGAGTAAGCATGGGTTTCTTGAATAGCTGTCAAATGTAATAAAAATGATCTGTATTTGCAATTGTGGCATGCAAGTACTTTGGAATGCTTTCTCCACTGACATTCTCGCTGGCCATTGAGAACAAACCTCTGCTTTTGCCTTTGACTCACCAGTGTTCATTCAGCCTTCTGGGAAGCTAGACATGCCGAGCCTCTGAACCCACAGCATTAGCAGTGCTGAAATTACAAGACAGCGTGGCCGCAGTTGTCTGTAAAGCCAGAACATTCAACTTGGAAACTCTCTTTACGAAAGAAGATATTATCCTTACTGGGCAATGTGCAACTTTTTGGTTTATATGCCCATAGACCAATTCTTGTCTACTTTAATTAGGCGATGCACAGTTGTCCTATCCTACTTCATCTTCTGATCACCACTATACCATGAGTAGTTTCTAAAACCCTCCTTGCTAAATTACTTCATGTCTGTGTTTGCATGAAGTGGATGGAATCAATTGCTGTACAGCTTTGGCATACATTTTCTAAAGAAACACCTTTATTATTTTTACACATACGTACAGCTTGTTTTTCAGATATTCAGGAGTAAAAATAGTCTATTCTCACATGAGTGTTTCTGCATAACTCATTCATCTGGGCACATCTCTTAATTAAAAGTGCAGAGTAGGGACTCATATAGACAATAGCCACACAATTCCGGCAGAAAGATATGATGCAAAGCTCTTGCCCCATTTATCATATATCCTTTCCGGTTACGAGTCAACATCACACTATATTCCAATAACTCATATAGTCACCTCTTCACCCCGGATGTAGGCAACATTTTGCTTCCTGATTTATTCCCCAGGAACTATAATTAAAACTGAACTTGTCACCTCATCAGCATACTCACAAGTTTTGCATTTTGATTGCTATTCACACATATCACCTAATTCATAACTATAAGAATCTGTTCCCACTTCACTTCCTGCAACTAATGAAATAGTTAATGCCTATAAAAGCTTGTGCAACTAACCCCTCTCTCTCAGGGATAGTGAATGTCAAAGGTACTACAAGATTCCTTTCCATATTTTGCATTAGAAGTGATTGAATAATCCAGTTACACTTTATACCAGGGGTCCTCAAACTAAGGCCTGGGGACCGAATACGGCCCTCCAAGGTCATTTACCCGGCCCTCGCTCAGGGTCAACCTAAGTCTGAAATGACTTAAAAGCACACAACAACAACAACAATAATCCTATCTCATCAGCCTAAAGCAGGCCCACACTTCCCATTGAAATACGAATAGACTTATATTTATTGAAATTGTTCTTCATTTTCATTATTGTATTGTTTTAGGGGCAACAGAATTATGTGTTCTCCTGAGATTAAGTGAAAGAAGTCAAGGCCAGAGAAAACAGCAGGAAAGAAGCCAGAGATGCATCAAGCATCCATTAATATATGCAGTATTTTGAACTAGCACAATAATAATAATAAACTTTATTTGTACCCTGCCACCATCTCCCCAATGGGGACTCGGGGTGGCTTACATAAAGCCAAGCCCAACAATGCAATCTATATAAATAAAAATATAATGTTCATTTGTGGTAGTCACAGAACTCAAAAACCACTGGGGGAATTGACACCAAATTTGGACACGATACACCTAACAACCCAATGTATGTCCTCCACTCAAAAAAAATTGATTTTGTCATTTGGGAGTTGTAGTTCTTGGGATTTATAGTTCACCTACAATCAAAGAGCATTCTGAACTCCACCAATGATGGAATTGAACCAAACTTGGTACACAGAACTCCCCTGACCAATGGAAAATACTTAAGGCCATCCAATCCAATTCCCTTCATCAGGGCAAGGAAATGTAATCAAAGTCCTCCTGACAAAGAGCCATCCAGCCATAGAGAGAGAGAGAGAGAGAGAGAGAGAGAGATATGATTCACACACAGAAAGATATAGTATCATAGATTTGAAAGGGACCCTTAAAGAAGGACAATGATATCTTGCATGTTCCAGGGTGGGCAAACCAGACACTCTCCACATCAACACTGACAAAGAAAAAGCAAGAAATACTGTTTACCCAAAAGCATAAAGAAATTACATATATTAGAAATCAACACTTTCTCATTACTTTATTTTCCAGATCAACAGACTGGGCCACATCAACGCATGGCAGGGGACAGCTAGTATAATAAATAAAATCCACACAAAAACAACATAATCAATTACATAAAACATAAACTATAAGAATACTACAATCAATATAAAATTGCAATAAAATCATTCATAACACAAAACAGTGAGCGGGCCGCATGTATAGAATAAAATACTAAAAGTAAAAACGGGGTGAGATAGCAGTGGAGCGGATTATTTGTGAGGGAGGAAGTCTTCCGAAATGGGGTCAAAAAATGGACCTTTGTACAGGGGGGAGGTGTGCACTAAAAACAAATATTGAGGGTTAAGTGGCGATATGAGATTTATTTTTTTTGTCGTGTCAGGAGCGACTTGAGAAACTGCAAGTTGTTTCTGGTGTGAGAGAATTGGCCGTCTGCAGGGACGTTGCTCAGGAGACACCTGGATGAATTGATGTTTTTATTATCCTTGTGGAAGGCTTCTCTCATGTCCCCGCATGAGGAGCTGGAGCTGATAGAGGGAGCTCATCTGCCTCTCCCCGGATTCGAACCTGCGACCGGTCTTCAGTCCTGCCGGCACAGGGGTTTAACCCACTGCGCCACCAGGAGCTCTTGATATGAGATTATATGGTTAATCTCCAAAAGCGCAGCGGAAGAGCCAGGTTTTCAGATTCTTCTTAAAACTTTCTAAAGTGGGGGCTCACCTAATCTCACCAGGCAATGTATTCTGTAGATGTGGGGGGGGGGGGGGGGCACTGCAGAAAAGGCTCTCTCCCTATCATATTCAGATATTGCTGAACTACAACACTCTCCAATCCCAGCCAACATAACTGATAGAATCATAGAATCAAAGAGTTGGAAGAGACCTCATGGGCCATCCAGTCCAACCCCCTGCCAAGAAGCAGGAATATTACATTCAAATCACCCCTGACAGATGGACATCCAGCCTCTGTTTAAAAGCTTCCAAAGAAGGAGCCTCCACCACACTCCGGGGCAGAGAGTTCCACTGCCGAACGGCTCTCACAGTCAGGAAGTTCTTCCTCATATTCAGATGGAATCTCCTTACTTGTAGTTTGAAGTCATTGTTTCGCATCCTAGTTTCCAGGGAAGCAGAAAACAAGCTTGCTTCCTCCTCCCTGTGGCTTCCTCTCACATATTTATACATGGCTATCATATCTCCTCTCAACCTTCTCTTCTTCAGGCTAAACATGCCCAGCTCCTTAAGCCGCTCCTCATAGGGCTTGTTCTCCAGACCCTTGATCATTTTAGTCACCCTCCTCTGGACGCATTCCAGCTTGTCAATGAATTGTGGTGCCCAGAATTGGACACAATATTCCAGGTGTGGTCTAACCAAGGCAGAATAGAGGGCTAGCATTACTTCCCTAGATCTAGACACTATGCTCCTATTGATGCAGGCCAAAATCCCATTGGCTTTTTTTGCCGCCACATCACATTGTTGGCTCATGTTTAACTTGTTGTCCACGAGGACTCCAAGATCTTTTTCACACGTACTGCTCTCGAGCCAGGCGTCACCCATTCTGTATCTTTGCATTTTGTTTTTCCTGCCAAAGTGGAGTATCTTGCATTTGTCACTGTTGAACTTCATTTTGTTAGTTTTGGCCCATCTCTCTAATGTGTCAAGATCATTTTGAATCCTGCTTCTGTCCTATGGAGTATTGGCTAGAATGAGAGGAGTACACTCTAACTATATCTGGAAGGCTACTTGTTCCCTTTCTCTAGAAGCCTTCAGTTACTTCCTCCACTCTACTACTTCACCTAGCTTACTACTTAGTAAGATGTTGACACCATGAAGGTACATAGTAAGATTTTCTATAACTCGAAAGTCTGCATTTTTCAGCATGAACTGAAGTTGGTGGAATGTGTCACTAAATTTCATTTGTATCTCACTCCCATTCTAAAATTAATTTCAGAAAGTGCAAAAACAGATTCCATGGGGTCCTTGTGCCAAAATGCTGCTACTGAGGCCTGTCGGATTAATTTCCCATTACATTTGTCATGGGCGCAGCATCGACAAAGAGGGGGGAGGCTTTGTCATGTGCCTTTTTAGCACTGATGCAGCTGGGGTTGAGGTGGGAGGCTGGCAAGATGATGGCCTGTGTAATTGCAGTTAATTAAATATTCTGTAACCCAAATTATTTAATTACTGGGGCTTCCCACAGTAGCTGAGCTGACTTAATGAGGATGCTGAAAAACTGGAGGGGGAGACAACACTTCAAAAGTTGTGAAAGAAGGAAGAAAAGAAAGTGAGAAAGAGGGGGGGGGGGCAGAACTGAGAGTCTTGAGACAAAGTCAGTGACCAGAAACAGTCTAATTTTAGTCTTTTAAAAAGTATATTGTGTGTCAAAGTCTATTTTCCTTGGGTGTTTGTGCACGCAAGTACTTCATCGCTGTGCTGATTCAGGCCACCAAAACATAAAATGATTTCTTGCTAATGCTCAGGAAATTAGCAGTTATCAGGATAACATATTTTCAGCTAATAGTGCTCCCTCTATGCATGTTCACTCAGAATTTCCATCCTGTAAACTGCATTAACTGGAGCGCCAGTGTGGTGTAGTGGCTCATGCATATTAACGCGGTGCGAGCAGAATTAGCACATCATTTTGACATGCTGAGATTGTCGTAAGTCGCAAACAAAGTTCCAGAGCAATTTGTAGCCTGAATGTTGGACATGGAAACCTACTGGGTGACCTTGGGCAAATCTCTCTCGGCCTCAGGGGAAGGCCATGGCATTGGCTATGCCTCTTTGAACACAGATTGCCAAGGAATCCCTGTGATAGGATTATCTTCAGATCACAATAAGTTAGAAATGACTGAAGGTTCACAACAACAACAACAACAAGAGCCAGTTGTGCTGTGGTAAATTTTAAACTGCAGGCATTATTATGACCACACTTCTAATAGTGTCGAGAAATGCAGACTGCTGTGTAGCTCCATATAAGCAAGGTTATTCTTCCATTTCTTGTTTCATGGTTGGCAACTTATTTATTTATCGTGTCAGGAGCAAACCAAACAGTTGTATTGCATTTTTAACAAACAAACAAAGAAACAAACATACAAAACACAAAGTTTCCAAGCTTGGTAGTTGATTAAATCTCCTTTGACCAGTAGCTGGCCACTTGGAGTGCCTCTAGTGTTACTATAAGAAGGTCCTCCATTGTGCATGTAGCAGGGCTCAGGTTGCATTGCAGCAGATGGTCTTGTTGCAACTCAGAGTAAGTTTCGCCTTGCTTCCAAACACCACCACATAAAAGCTGTAGCTTTATAGTTTATTGAGGAAAAAGTCCAAGTCAAAATAAAGAATAAGTATTGCAAAGTTCCAAAGATTTAGGTTAAATGCAGAATATAGTTCCAAAGATCTTCAGGTAAAAACAAGAGGCACAATCATATACGCAAAGTTCAAAACAGAGTCCATGGTACAAGCAATAAAACAATTGCCCCAAGAATCACAAGGTAAGAAATCCCAAGCGCGCTGCTTTCCAGCTAAGGTTATTCCATGAAGCTTTCAGGCTAACCAGCTACGTTGAACTGACGCTGTCTCTTCGTTTGCAAGAAGCCTAAATATCTTTCTAACATGAAAACTTTATTCTCTCACGAACATGAAAGCATTGCGATGACCTTTCCCCGAGCTGGCTTCTCGTCTGCCAGCCATGCGAGAACTCCACCTGACCCGCAAATCAAGACGAGCTTGCCGGGTCAGGTCACTATCAAGGCTTTCTGCACTTTCACTATCAGCGTAAGAAGGAGGCAAAGGCCTCCCCATCTGTTTGCTATCTCCTTCGTTAAAATTCTTTTCTTCTGAGAATCACTGTGTTGACTGTGCTGTCTGTGGGAGCCTCAGAAAAAGACATAGAAGCAGGCCCAGAGATCTGAGGTACAGAAAAAGAGCCAGAAATCTGAATCCCGTCATCCTCATCATCAGAGAACATCTCAGCCACAACAGGTCTGTAGTTTGCTCTTCTCCATACTTGCATGTCGTGGATTCCACTTTGTAGCCCCATTTCTTAAGGTTTTCTCTGCATCTCGTGGTGCCGGAGCGCAGTCTGTTCAGCACCTTCCATGTCACCCAGTTTTCTGTGTGCCCAGGGGGAGTCTCTCATTTGGTATCAGCCATTGATTGAGGTTCTGGGTTTGAGCTTGCTACTTTTGGATTCTTGCTTGCTGAGGTGTTCCAGTGAGTGTCTCTGTAGATCTTAGAAAACTATTTCTTGATTTATGTTGTTGACGTGCTGGCTGATACCCAAACAGGGGATGAGCTAGAGATGTCACTGCCTTGGTCCTTTCACTATTGGCTGCTACTTCTCGGCAGATGTCAGGTGGTGCGATACTGGCTAAACAGTGTAATTTCTCCATTGGTGTAGGGTGCAGACACCCCGTGATAATGCTGCATGTCTCATTAAGAGCCACATCCACTGTTTTAGCGTGGTGAGATGTGTTCCACACTGGGCATGCATAATCAGCAGCAGAGTAGCATAGCGCAAGGACAGATGTCTTCACTGTGTCTAATTATATTATATTGTATCTTGGTGTCTGAATTATATACCACTGAGCATATTTTGCTTTAAAACCAGAATCAGAGACCCATTGTGGCTTATGACTTTGTTTTGGAGGAGTAATACAGGCATATTCAGGTGTTATAGAAGTAGTGGGTAGCTTAAATATAAAGTGAGGCAGCATTGCCCTTTCCTTTCAGTCGTCCTCTTTCCATGAGGACGGCTCCATATGAGTTGGGGCACTAGTAATTCTTTCAGCATTATTTAAGTTCGAACAACATGAATATTGGTGATAATTATGGGAATCCCAGGAGAAGATCAAGTTCACTTATGTTAGTATTCCCATCATAAGGATTTCTTTCACACCACAGCATGTTAGAACTTTCCCCCAAAATTCCACAATTCCAGATATCATAGCAGCTTTCATTTTGAGAGATAATCAAATGTGATCGATTCCAACTGCATAATGGAGAGTAGTAAGAAATCATTTCAGCCCACATGAAATAAGGTTATGTGGAAGCTCTCTGAAAAATACTGCTAGTCTTATCAAAACTCTTTTCACTTCTTGCAAAATTCCCTGTATATTTTACCTAAGCAATGGCCCTTTTTCAAATAAATCCACTTTGCATTTTGCTTTAGGTGAATTCAGTAGCAAGTTCAGTATTAAATAAAGTGCAACCGACTCTTTGTGCCGTACCATCTGGAAGAGACTTTAGAAGAATTTAGCACAGAAAGTGGAGAAAGCAGATAACAAAGCTAATTGAAAAGGCCAGAAGAATTTCAAGTAGGCAGAATGAGATAATGGGATGGCGAATGTCTCCAGTTGCCCTCCAACCAGGAAAAGAATCACTTTGTGATGATTCATCTAACAGCAATGCCCTAAGACCTTCACAACCAGAAATCTGGGTAATTCATTCAGGATGTAGATATCCTGGCAAAATTCTCTTTCAGCATAAATAGCAAAAACTGGGGTCATAAAGGCAGGCAGGCACTGCAGGCAAGGCAAGGCAGGCACGCATGACAGAACATATTAAACTAAGGTACCCCCAACATTTATAAGTTAAAGAAAAAATTGTGTGATGGACCATACCAAGTGCACCCACATACCAGATGCCATCATCATCTCATCTTTCTAATGTCTTCCTGTGATTGCAAAAGTTGTCAAACTTGGGAGGCCATACAACACAGGATTGTCAAAGTTGTGTTTACTTTGGTGGGTTCTTTGCTGGCGTGCATTACACACAATGCACAGAGTGCTCATTTATTTATTTATTTATTTCGTATACTTCTACCCCACCCTTCTCAACCCACGAGGGGGGACTCAGGGCGGCTTACAAAGTGGCACAATTCGATGCCTACACAAATACAATAAACGTATAAAAACAGCAGTTAAACGGTTAAACAATTAAAACAATTAAAACAACAATATATATCACAGTCAATAGCTAATCTCAAGCTCAGCTTTCGCCAACTCAGAGTCCATACTTCGTTCCACATTGTCTATTCCTATCCGTTGTCGCAGTCCTTTATTTATCTGCCAGATTGCCCAAATGCCTGGTCCCACATCCATGTTTTTAATTTCTTTCTGAAGGAAAGGAGGGATGTCGCTGATCTAATTTCCCCGGGGAGTGAATTCCATAGGTGAGGGGCCACCACTGAGAAGGCCCTGCTCCTCGTCCCCGCCAATCTCACTTGTGACAGAGACGGGGCCGAGAGCAGGGCCCCATCTCCAAATACATGAGCTGCTATTAGCATCTTAGGGCCCTTCCACACAGCCCTATATCCCAGAATATCAAGGCAGAAAATACTGGAGTATCTGAATCCACACACAGATAATGTGGGATTTTCTGCCTTGATATTCTGGGATATAGGGCTGTGTAGAAGGGCTCCTAGATTGCTGAAGGAAGAGCAAGTAATTTTTTTTATTTATTTAGAACTTTTATATCCTGTTCTTCTCTGCCTACGGAGGAGGGACTCAGACCAGCTCACAGCAAAAATTCAATGCTAGACAATAAATAACAATGTAAAACAACATACATAATGCAATAAGTTAAAATGCATATAAGTTAAAATACATATAAAAACAATTTGCCAAGTTAAAAACATCATCCAACTCAAATCCGCACATTGTGATCCAATAGTTCTTAGTCTTTACCGGTACCAGCCATCACTCTGTGAATGCTTGATTCCAAAGCCAGGATTTCACTTGCTTCCTGCAGGTCAAGAGGGAGGAGTCAGATCTAACCTCATTGGGGAGAGAGTTTCATAGCCAGAAGGCCACCACACCAAGCTCGACTGCAAAGGGGGTGGGACCGAGAGTAGGGTCTCGCCGGAAGATCTTAAAGCCCTTGGTGGTTTATAGAGGAGAATACGTTCGAACGTTCGAACAGGTAAACTGGGCCGGAACTGTAAAGGGTTTTGTAGGTTAAAACCAGCACTTTGAATTGTGCTCGGAAGCTAATTGGCAACCAGTGGCGCTAGCGCAACAAAGGAGTTGTGCCCTCCTCTGAGCAACCTGGTTGCTGAGTGTTGGACTATTTGGAGCTTCCGAGCAGTCTTCAGAGGCAACCCCATGTAGAGTGCATTGCTGTAGTCTATTCGGGGATGTTACCAGAGCATGGACCACTGTGGCCAAGTCAGACTTCCCAAGGTACAGGCGCAACTGATGCACAAGCTTTTACTGTACAAAACCTCCCTTGGCCGCCTCTGAAACCTGTGGTTTCAGGCTCAGTGATGAGTCCAGGATCACTCCCAAGCTGAGAACCTGCACTTTCAGGGGGAGTGTAACCCCATCAAGCACAGGCTGTAACCCTATGGCGTGTTTGGCCTTGCGACTGACCAGGAGGACCTCTGTCTTGTCTGGATTTAGTTTCAATTTGTTTACTCTCATCCAGTCCATTACAGTGGCCAAGCACTGGTTCAGGACTTGAACAGCCTCCTTAGTAGCAGGTGGGAAAGAGCGACATAGTTGGACATCACCTGCGTACAGATGACACTGCACCCCGAAACTCTGGATGATCTCCCCCAGCAGCTTCATGTAGATGTTAAACAACATAGGAGACAGTACTGAACCCTGTGGGACCCCACAGTACAATGTCCCCTAACAACACCTTCTGGGAGCGGCCTTCGAGGAAGGATTGGAGCCACTGCAGAGCAGTACCTCCAAGGCCCATTCCCACGAGGCGTCCCAGATGGATACCGTGGTCGATGGTATCAAAAGCTGAGGAGAGGTCCAGCACAACCAACAGGGACACAGCCCCCCGTCTAGCTCCCAGCGTAGATCATCTACAGTATTCAAGAGGACAGTGAATTCTATTTAAAGTGGAGTGTGGGGATTCGTACTGGTTAATAATAGCTGTAGGATTTTAAGCAAAACTAGAAGAGTTTTGATAAGATTAACATCATTTCCCAATGTGGGAGTAAATTTCAGTAAGTATCCTTACCTGAAACCCACAAAAAAATTAAAGATGTGCTGAGGATTTCACCACCCCATCCCTACTACTGCTATTATTACTTTTACCTAACCATGTTCACCAGCTTAATTTTTCCACTTAAGCCTTTTCTACACTGTCATATAAAATCCACATTATTTGCTTTAAACTGGATTCTATGGCAGTGTAGATTTATATAATCCAAAGCAGAGAATGTGGATTCTCTGCTTTGATCACCTGGAATATATGGCAGTGTGGAAGGGGCCTATGAATAGGGCTGGTGTAATGGAGGTATGTGTTATACACAAATGTGTTTGAGTATGTCCATCTGTCAGGCATACTTTGATTGTGCATTTCCTGTATGGCAGGGAGTTGGATTAGATAGCCCATGTGGTCTCTTCCAACTTTATTATTCTGTGATTCTATGCCTGAGAACAATCGTTCTCACTTTGAAAACCAAATGCCTTCAGTCCAGCAAGTCTTCCATTCATCTCTAGTCAGACTCTCACAATTCATATATCCAATGTGACAAGCAAAAGAAATTGAACTAAGATTATTTTCCTGGCAGAAAAGAAAAAGATACCTTCAAAGCAAAAATGACAAACACACATCAAGGGCCTGTGAGCTAATCCTGCCAAATTATCAAATGTGTCCTCACTTGTGCGAGATCAAGATATGTCAGTTTCATATGGTAAATGATATGACTTTTGAGTGGGTACCCATCTATTTTTCATCTACTGTGTCTCTAACATGTTTATCCAACTGAGTGTGTCTCTCAGCTCACTTCCTCTCTGTCTTGTTTCCTTATCCATGCTGTTTGTTTATCCTGTCAAAGTCATTTATATGTCTGCTGCCCTTTATTTGGCCTATTCATCTCTTGCATAAATCGGCAGAGTTTAAGCTTGATGTGTTATTGTCTTACTGCAATTTAACAGGGTATGCCCAGAGCCAGGGATGGTCCAATGGAGGGTCATAAACCATGTCGAGCTCTGACCTCCTCAAAGAAAGGTTATTTTGTCTGATTCATGAGCGTTTGAGCATTCTAGATTGCGGCTCTGGCAATTCGGCATTGGATGCATATTATTAAAGGCATTTTGAAGATATACATAAGGCAATAGCTTTTGAGTAAACTGAGCATTGACTACACCGAGGTCTTTTTTCAGGTGGCCACACATTCTACCTTAGGCTTCTTTTACATTGCCATATAAAATCCAGATTATCTGCTTTGAAATGTATTATATGGCAGTGTAGATTCATATAATCCATGTAATGTGGATTTTCTGCTTTGATAATCTGGATTATATGGCAGTGTAGAAAGGGCCTTAGTCATCTGTTAAGAGAATGAAGAGCACCCAGTGGTACTGTAGGTATTGGGAGCTTGTTAATGCTTAACTTCTTCAGTGAGCTTACATGGGTTATCTCTGTTTTTCTTTTGATCAAAATAAATAATCACTATCATAGATTTTGAACCAGTATATGAGGCCAGTGATGGACAGGGCTCCAATGTGGTAAACCAGGGGTCCTCAAACATTTTGAAAAGAGGGTCACAGTCCCTCAAACTGTTGGAGGGCCAGATTATTATTTGAAAAAAAATGAATGAATTCCTATGCATGCTGCACATATCTTATTTGCAGTGCAAAAAAACCCACACTTAAAATATAAACTTGGGGAGGCGGCGGGCAAAGTGGCCCCAAACCTGCTTTGCCCGCTGCCTCCCCCTCTTCTCCCTTCAGGATGAGGCCAAGCTTCATCCCAAAGACAGGAGAAGAGCAGACTGGGCCCAAGGAGGCGGCGGGCGAAGGGCCCCCGAAGCCGCTTTGCCCGCCATCTCTCACCCTTCTAAACACCCCGCGGGCTGGATAAATGCCCTTGGAGGGGGCGGGTCCAGCCCGCGGACCGTAGTTTGAGGACCCCTGTGGTAAACAAACCGTCCATATGGCTACCCAGGACACAGTTCAGGATTGAGTGATCAGCTGGATTGGGTTTGAGTGTACAGATGGGTGCATAAATAGACCAGTTAGTGAAGCACCAACTTCCTGAGCCCCAAACCAACTAGATTTGCTATTTGGAAATACTTTAAAAGGAATATTTTAATAATCTATATAAATAAAAATGTAATGTTCTTTTGTGGGACTAACATAACTCAAAAACCACTGGACGAATTGACACCAAATGTGGACCCAATACACCTATCAGGACAACAAGTGATCATGACTCATAAAAACACTGGAAAACACAGCAGAAGAGACGTTAAAAGCCAAAAAACAAAAATTACATTACAGCACATGCACAAAACCACATATATACAGTATATATATGCAAACACACATACAAACACATATATACACACACACATATGTATATAAACACAAAATACATATAGACAAACTAGGCCACAGCAACACATGGCAGGGGACGGCTAGTCCATAATAAAAGTCAAAATATGTATGCATGTAAGTATGGATTTTTGAGGACGGTTCCCACTAGCCTACCCATGATGGAGCCGGGCTAAATTTGGCACACATACGCATAAAGACCCATTTAAAATACAGGAAAAGATGGGTTTTTTTGGAGGGAGGGGTTGACAGAGGACAATGCATTTTAATATGTGTGTTTGTAGAATTTTTATAGTATTTGTGTGTTTTTGATTATGCTGTGACCTACTGAGAGTCATGAGGATAGGTGGGGAAGAAATATAATAATTCTTATTATTACCATGAACAACCTAAAAAATGGCTGCAGTTGGAGGAGATGACAGAGTATGACGGGAGTTGCAGTGCACCAACATCCAAAAAGCTGCATCATAGCTACCAATGATGGATATGGACCACACTTTGCACATACCCATCATAACCTACTTAAAATACTGGTGTGATTTGAGGGGCATGACAGAGGATGATGGGAGTTATGGTCCACCCACATACAAAGAGCCACATCATAGCCAATTCCGAACAGCCAGTAAGTTGGCTGAGATTTCTGGGAGTGGAAGTCCAAATCACTTTGAGGGCCAAAGTTTGCTCAAGCCTCAACCAAACCTGGCACACAGAGCCATCATAACCAACTTAAAATAGTAGCAGGGTTTGGAAGACTGAGCAATGATGATGGGAGCTGCAGTTGACGAATTGACACCAAATGTGGACACAATACACCTATCAGGACAACAAGTGATCATCACTCATAAAAACACTGGAAAACACAGCAGAAGAGACTCCAAAGAGCGGTGTAAATCCTACCAATGATGGATCTGGACCAAACTTGGCACACATACTTATCATGACCAACTTAAAATACTGGTGACATTTCAGACAATACCGATAGAGGATGATGGGAGCTGTAGTCCACCCACATTTGAAGACCTATATATATTCTACATCTAGAAAGCCATATGTATGAGACCATAAAATCCGAAAACAAATAATGACTATTTCTAATAAACTGCACTTCAGAAAAGCTAAGACACCAGGTACCCAATCTAGTTAAAAATAAAATAGTAGCAGGGTTTGGAGGACTGAGCAATGATGATGGGAGCTCAGGAAAATACAATGCTTTGCTCTCAAATAGTACAGACCTGACTCTATGCCTTCCATTGCTGAACTCTGTCATGCAAGCATGTCTTGAGATGATAAGTTCTCTAAATAAAGCTCTTTAAAATATTAGGAAGAAAACAGAAACAAGCACTTATTGACACTCTGGAGAGACGTTCCTTCTCTAAGTCCATCTGACAAATACTGTAATTGTTGCACAGACACAGAAGATGAATTATGCACACTTGCAAAGAAACAAAATATGTATTATGTGACAGCTAGCAAACAAAAGTCTTCAGCAGCTGATGGTTATTAAACAATGCAACACTTTGGGCTCTTAGATTATCTCGGAACTGGTTGTAATATCTAGATTGGTTTCTCTTGAATGTTTTCCTTTTTTGAAGAGCTCAGCTTCAAAACAGGTAGATTTATATTGGTATGTACAAATGAGCAAAGACTAGACATTTCCTATAAACAACATTATTTTAACAATGGAATCTGAAGGGAACGTAGGGATGAGAATTACCAAAGCCCTTGTTTGGCTGAGGAAGCTCAGTATTATGAACACATATAGTAGATATGCACTCTAAAGTGAAATCTATAAAGTGCAATCTACTGGTGAGTCAAATAGAGTGGCCCACTTAGTAAAGCATTTTGTGACCTTTTGTGCCATGTACAAACAGTGACAAGAACAGTTGCCTCCTGTTAAGATGCAACTGCCAGAAACTACTAGGCAGCCTTAGGCAAGCTACTGTCCTTCCAGGGTTCACTAGTCCATCTGTCGCTTTAATGGGGGCTACTCTCACTTATTTACATCTTGCCTTCTTCCCATTACTGGGACAAAAAGTGCCTACCAAAATACTGTTAAGACACTGTAAAAGTCAGAAATAAAAACACACGCAAAAGTTATTTTTAAAATGCAGCTAAATTGCCACACAATTCTAGTGTCCTCAGTTCTTCTAACAAAACACTTATTAAGAAGCAAGGTAGAGCATTGCAGAAAGTAGGATATGGATAGAAAACGGGCGTTCTAGGAGAAAGAGCCTCAATGGAATTGCTTCTTGATGTATCTTTCAATTCTGAGATTCTGGACTATATGATTTCTGTGAGATGCTTCTCTCTCTGTATAAGTTGTCCAGTGTATTCTTGGTTCCAGCAAAGTTGCTTCTCTTCTCTTGAGAGGTCCAGATGTTTTGGACTTCAACTTCCAGAAATCCCAGCCAGCTTACCAGCTATTAGGAATGTGAGAGTATAAGCCCAAAACTCTTTAATAGTGCTCTTACTGCCTATTACAGGGAAAACCAACTGATCCCTAATCCATCTAAAACACAGACATGTGCCTTTCACCTTAAGAACAGACAAGCATCCAGAACTCTGAGGATTACCTGGGAAGGAATCCCATTGGAGCATTGAAGCACACCCAAATACCTGGGAGTCACTCTGGACCGTGCTCTTACATACAAGAAGCACTGTCTGAACATCAAGCAAAAAGTGGGTGCTAGAAACAATATTATATGAAAGCTGACTGACACAACCTGGTAATCACAACCAGATACAGTGAAGACTTCTGCCCTTGTGCTATGCTACTCTGCTGCTGAGTACGCATGCCCAGTGTGGAACACATCTCATCACACTGAAACAGTGGATGTGGCTCTTAATGAGACATGCCGCATTATCACAGGGTGTCTGTGCCCTACACCACTGGAGGAATTACACTGCTTAGCCGGTATTGCACCACCTGACATCTGCCGGGAAGTAGCAGCCAATAGTGAAAGGACCAAGGCAGAGACATCTCCAGTTCATCCCCTGTTTGGGTATCAGCCAGCATGTCAACGACTTAAATCAAGAAATAGTTTTCTTAGATCTACAGAGACACTTGCTGGAAGACCTCAGCAAGCGAGAGTCCAAAAGTGGCAGGCTCAAACCCAGCACCTCAATCCATGGGTGATACCAAACGAGAGACTCCCCCCTGGGCACACAGAAGACTGGGCGACTTGGAAGGTGCTGAACAGACTGCGCTGTGGCACCACGAGATGCAGAGCCAATCTTAAGAAATGGGGCTACAAAGTTGAATCCATGACATGCGAGTGCGGAGAGCAAACCACAGACCACCTGCTGCAATGCAACCTGAGCCCTGCTACATGCACAATGCAGGACCTTCTTGTGGCAACACCAGAGGCACTCCAAGTGGCCAGATACTGGTCAAAGGACATTTACAACTCTCATATGTCAATGTCTATTTTCCCCAAACCCCATCTGTATTCATATTTGGGTATATGGAATTAGGCCTGGGCGGTTTCGTTTCGTTAATTCGTAATTCGTTAATAATTCATTAATTTTTCCAATTACAAAACGATAACGAACCATTCTGGAGCAATTATTTAAACAAACGAATTTTTAAACACGTTTTGTAAATGCTTCGTATTTCGTTATTGTATTCATTTCGTTATTGTTCTGAGGTCGTTTCGTTATTATTTCCGCATGTCTAGGCCAGTTTTATGGTTTAATTACTGAAAAAAAAATTATAATATCACACCAATAGTCAAGAACAGAGGGAGAGGGAAGCTTCAGAAGTTTTTGGAGGTTTTTTAGCGTATTTCGCGGTCGTGTCCGCCATTAACGAATCGATTCGTTATTGTTTCGGAAATCGATTCGTTAATTTTTTACCATTTACGAAATTTCGTAAATATCGAACTTTTTAAAAGGAAAATTTTGTAATTATTTTAAATATCGAAACAAAAAAAAACCCCAAATACAAATCGATTTTAGAAACAAATTTTTGCGTTGTTACCCAGGCCTATATGGAATATTTGTGCCAAGTTTGGTTCAGATCCATCATTGTTTGAGTCCATGGTAGTCTCTGGATGTAGGTGAACTACAGCTCCCAAACTCAAGGTCAATGCTCACCAAACTCTTCTAGTGTTTTCTGTTGATCATGGGAGTCCTGTATGCCTCGATTGGTTCAATTCTATCATGCTATTTGATTGTAGGTGAACTATAAATCCCAGCAACTACAACTCCCAAATGACAAAATAATTTTTTTTGAGTGAAGGACATACATTGGGTTGTTACGTGTCTTGTGGCCAAATTTGGTGGTAATTCACCCAGTGGTTTTTGAGTTATGTTAATCCCACAAACAAACATTACATTTTTATTTATATAGATATGGGCCATGTTCCCAATACAGCAAACCTCATTCCTTCCAGCAAATTTGCCTTTTTCTCTCTCCCAGTCATTCCTACAGGTAGGATTTTCCTGAAATTGAATATGTGGTCTTCGGTGACACAAATATACAAAAACCTCACTCTAAGGGTTTTATTTAAATCCATTTGCCGCAAGCTCTAAGCACATTATGCCTCCTGAAATGAGACCAAGTGCTGCTTTCTTACATAGCTTTCATGTTTTCCTACACAAATTAAATCTGCAATCGGCGCATGGGAAGGGGCGGGTTCCTTCATGGAGCACATCAACCCTCTGATTCTGCAGAGAAAGATATCCGGAGAGTGTAATTAAGCAAGGCTGAGCAAGCAGGAGCCAGCCTGGCTGAAGGTTTTAAGCAATGAGAAATGGCATTGCTGCTCTCCTACTGTATTAAGAACTTATTTATCCTGCCATTAGAAAAGCTCCCTTTGTGAGGGAACGTTGCACAAGTTGGCACTGTGTGTGTCTTCCACCTGCCAGCAGCATATAGGCATTGCTTAGCTCAAAGGGAAACACTGCCATGGAAATTTAAGATCAGACAGAGATGGATGTGGAGGGGTGCTGAAGTGGAACCTCATTGTGAATACTGAATTCTCTTCTCCAGTTGTTTCTCCAGCAGGGGAGCCACTTTAGCTTTCACATGTATCTTCCCCTTAATAGGTCTATTGCAGCAAAGAAGCATTGAGATGGGACTGAAGCACTAAAAGAAAACATGTCTTGGCCAAATGGACTCGGAGGCTGTGCATGGGTTAAGGCCTAATGGCACCAAGAATTTCCAGAACTGATACTTAAATTTACTTCTTTTCTTTTTCTCTCTCAATCCCATGATGACCTTAAAATTCCTCACAAATATGTCTGGATCAAGGACCGTGCCAGTACGGCTGTACCAGGAGCTCCAACTTTATTTTCTTTCTGTTATCTGTTTGCAGTCATAGGGCAGGGCTCCTGTCCATCATAATTAAGCTTTGGTTCCACCCCTTGTTCAGGGCTCTGGGAGGGAAAGGAATCATTTTTTGGGCAGTCTCACCTAAGGAAGCAAAACTATAGACAGAGGTACTCCTGGTCAGTCGCAAGGCCGAACAGGGTATAGGGTTACAGCCTGTGCTGGATGGGGTCGCACTCCCCTTGAAGGCGCAGGTTCGCAGCTTGGGTGTGATCCTGGACTCATTGCTGAGCCTGGAGCCCCAGGTCTCGGCGGTGACCAGGGGAGCATTTGCACAGTTTAGGCTCGTGCGCCAGCTGCACCCGTACCTTGGGAAGTCTGACTTGGCCATGGTAGTTCATGCTCTGGTTACATCCCGTTTAGACTACTGCAACGCTCTCTACATGGGGTTGCCTTTGAAGATGGCCCGGAAGCTTCAATTGGTCCAACGTGTGGCAGCCATGATACTAACAGGAGTGGGACGCAGGGAGCATACAACCCCCTTGTTGTACCAGCGCCACTGGCTGCCGATTTGCTACCGGGCTCAATTCAAGGTGCTGGCATTGGCCTATAAAGCCCTAAACGGTTTGGGCCCAAGATACCTATCCGACCGCATCTCGACCTACGAGCCCACCTGGACTTTGAGATCTTCCGGGGAGGCCCTGCTCTCGATCCCGCCTGCTTCACAGGCACGGCTGGCGGGGACGAGAGATAGGGCCTTCTCGGTGGTGGCTCCTCGGCTGTGGAACACCATTCCCGTGGACATCAAACTGGCTCCTTCCCTGATGATATTCCGCAGGAAATTAAAGACTTGGTTGTTCAAGAAGGCGTTCGAACAAGAAGTGCAATGATTGGTAATGACTATAGGAATGGAACGGAAAATGATACTGGATTGTGGTTTGGATGATGAGACAATGCAGAATGGCTTTCGTAGTAATGATTTTTTTTTGATGACGATGTTTTTTGTTAATGCTGGATTGTGGATTATTTTATATTGTGTCTTGAATTTTGAACCTTGATCTTTCTATGTTGTACACCGCTGTGAGTTGCCCCCGGGCTGAGAACAGCGGTATATAAGCAAAGTAAATAAAATAAATAAATAAATAGGACGTAGCCCAGCTCGTCCCGTAGAAAAGCTTCTTTTCTCAAGAACATCCAGGGAAAACAGAAACAGAAATTCCAGGGAAAAGGTCCCAAGGCTCTGGCTGGGAGCTCACAGCCTCTCAGCCTCACAGCAATCAGAGGAAAAACAGCCCTGAAGTTTCAAAGAATTCTCAAAGGGAGGACAGCATTACAGATCCACTGAACTCCAGCTGAAATATTTTTAAGCCTCGGCTGGTAGGTCTACTCAATACCCAGATGCATTTGGAATCGGTAGTAAGACCCACACTGATGAGGCATAGATAGTAAGCAGCCTGGGAGAGGTTAAATAGGGTTTTTTCTTACAGAGAAAGTACAATTAATCAAAGTCAATTGAGGACTAGACTAAAAAAGCCTTATTTATTTATTTATTTAGCAGTTCTGTATACCGGTCTTCTCACCTCCGTTCGAGGGACTCAGGCCGGTTTCCAACATCAATATTACAGACAGTCATTAAAACGTCATATTCTAAATCACACTAAAACATTAAAATAGCAAAATACAATCATATAATTACAGTGGTCAGTCGTCATCAAAAATCATTATTCGTCGTCATCCATCCATATCACAGGATCATGGCTCATTCGTCGAATGCCAATCCCCAAAGCCAAGTTTTCACCTGTTTCCTGAACGTTAAGATAGAAGGGGCAGTTCTGATCTCCAGTGGAAGGGAGTTCCAGAGTCGAGGGGCCATCACCGAGAAGGCCCTATCTCTCGTCCCCGCCAGCCGCGCCTGTGTGGCTGGTTGGATCGAGAGCAGGGCCCCTCCAGACGATCTTAGCAATCTTGATGGTTCATAGGGGAGGATACGTTCGGACAGGTAAATTGGGCCGGAGTCGTTTAGGGCTTTATAGGTTAAGACCAGCCTTGAAGTGTTGTTTGAACCATTGAAGATTTGTTGTTTGTTCCATAATAAATACTTTGTTGTATCATTAAAGACTCTAAAGACCATCACTTCAGAAAAATCCCTGAGAAGCTCTCTTTGAGGTGCCCCTGGCTTTCCGCTGGGCTTAAAGTATACGTCCTATAGAAAAGTACAGCTGTTACAGGCCCAGTGCATGACAGAACAAGGATGCAAAGTCCTACTTTAGGGAAACCTATGTGAATGTCCTTGTGATCATCTTATCATTACCCATAAACATGAGACATTAGGCACCAGCCCCGAGCTCCATCGATATATCTCTCTCTTCTGGTTTTCTGGGTCAGGGAGTTCTAGCCAATTTACATAATTCAGATTATCAACAGATAAGCATCCCGAGCTCTGAGCATTACCTGGGAAGGAATCCCACTGGAATATTGCAGCACACCCAAATACCTGGGAGTTACTCTGGACTGTGCTCTGACCTACAAGAAGTACTGCCTGAATATCAAGCAAAAAGTGGATGCTAGAAACAATATCATACGAAAGCTGACTGGCACAACCTGGGGATCACAACCAGATACTGTGATGACATCTGCCTTTGCTCTATGCTACTCTGCTGCTGAGTATGCATGCCCAGTGTGGAACACATCTCACCATGCTAAAACAGTAGATGTGGCTCTTAATGAGACATGCCACATTATCACAGGGTGTCTGCACCCTACACCACTGGAGAAATTATGCTGTTTAGCTGATATTGCACCACCTGACATCCGCTGGGAAGTAACAACAACCAATAGTGAAAGGACCAAGGCAGTGACATCTCCGACCAGCATGCCAATGACTTAAATCAAGAAATAGTTTTCTAAGATCTGCTGACATTTGCTGGAACACCTCAGCAAGCAAGAGTCCAAAAGTGGCAGGCTCAAACCCAATCAAAAGTGGCAGGCTCAAACCTCAATCAATGGCTGATACCAAATGAGAAACACCCCCCTGGACACACAGAAAACTGGGCGACTTGGAAGGCGCTGAACAGACTGTGCTCTGGTACCATGAGATGCAGAGCCAACCTCAAGAAATGGGGCCACAAAGTGGAATCCACAACATGCGAGTGTGGAGAAGAGCAAACCACAGACCACCTACTGAAATGCAACCTGAGCCCTGCCACATGTACAATGGAGGACCTTCTTGCAGCAAAACCAGAGGCACTCCAAGTGACCAGTTACTGGTCAAAGGACATTTAATAGAATACCAAGTCTGCAAACTTTCTGTATTGTTTGTTTGTTTGTTTTTAATGCAATACAACTGTTTTGGTTTGCTCCTGACACGATAAATAAATCAAAGTAGGTAATCCACAATATCTGCTTTAAACTGGGTTATATGAGCCTACATTGCCATATGATCCTGTTCAAAGCAGATAATCTGGATTTTCTATGGCACTATAAAAGGAGCATCAATTGTAACATCAGTAGAAGTTAAGAGTACAAGCAAGTTCTGATTCATCAAACTGAGTAGTGGTGTTTCACATTCAGAAAGGTAATTTCAGGACTTCGGAAAGCTCCCAGACCATTTTTGTGGACTGAAGTTTTTCCCTACTATAGACAATGGTAGTAAATCTAGATTATTTGCTTTGAACTGGATTATATGGCAACGTAGACTCATTTAATCCAGTTCACAGCAGAAAATGTGGACTATCTGCTTTAATAATCTGGATTATATGGCAGTGTAGAAGGGGACTTAGTGTTTGATCTGGATTCCAGACATTTGCTTCAAGGCAAGGCAATGACGGCCCTGACCTTGAACTGAATGCAGCCAGAGCAGCTGACAATTGGGCAGAGCAATTGCCGAAGCCTTCAACTCAAATAAAATTAAGTCAAACAGGAAGCCCCCAAGCCATACAGATGTTTATTTTCCATAGCCTCTCACACAGCAGGAGTGTGGTGGTGAAAATGAGCCACGGCTGCATTAAACGCCTCCAGGAATGTGAAAAGTATCATGCTGTAATGCAGCAGGTTCTGCGGCCATTATGGGAAACATAAAAGTAACATTCTGGATGAAAAGAACCAAACTTCATCACTGGTTCAAAATGGGGGGAATTTCTGCATTACCCATTGCTCTAGTCTAAACTCATTGCTCCATTTCTTTGCTCCTAAGACAGTTGGAATGAGATAACTGGCGGGGACGAGAGACAGGGCCTTCTCGGCAGTGGCCCTCCAGTTGTGAGGTAAGATCGACCACCTCCCTCTTAGCTTTTCGAAAGAAACTAAAGGCATGGTTTTGGGACCAGGCTTTCGGACAATAGATGCAAGCAGCAGTTTAAGGGAACATGACTGGAATGACAATATGGCTGATGAGACTGTTTCACTGTTTTAATGATGGCTTATGTATTGTTAATTATGCTTTTATGTTTAAGTAGCTGTACCCGTCACGCGTTGCTGTGGCCAAACTTCCTTCCCTCTATTTCTTTCCCTTCCTATTTCTCTTCTTTCTTCCATCTTTACCTGTTTCTTTTCCCCCTTCTTTGCTCTTTGGTTGCATCCTTCTTTCTCTCCTTCCTTCCTTCCTTCCTTCCTTCCTTCCTTCCTTCCTTCCTTCCTTCCTTCCTTCCCTCCTTCCCTGTCTTTCGTTCCTTCTCTCCTTCTTTCCTTCTCTTTTTCCTTTCACTTTTTTATTTTTCTCTCCTTCCTTGCTTCTCTGTCTTTCTTTCTTTCCTTTCTTCTTTCCCTCCTTCCTTGTCTCCTTCCTTCCTTCCCCCTTTCCCTCCTTCATTCCTTCCCTCTTTCTCTCATTACTTCTTGACTGTCCCTTCCAGGAAAGGAAGGAGAAGGAGGGAGGGACAGGAGGGAAGGAAGAGGGGAAGGAAGGAAGGAAGAAAAGGAAAGAAAGGGAGGGAGGGAGGAAAGAAGGGAAGGGAGTCCTGTCAGGTGGAGTATGGCAGAGTCAGCTACCTCCTGTGTGTGTGTGTGTTAAATGTGTGCTCATGTTGCCAGAGAGAGGCGAGCAGATCAGACATAAAGAAGTTAAAAAAGAAAGAAGGGTCTACAGAAAGTCCGTCCCCCACCCTCCGGCTTCTTCCAACAGGGAAAGGTGGTGGAGGAGGAGACCACCCTCCTGGCAGAGCAGGGAAAGAGAAGGGGCTCCATGTGGCAAGCCTCCCCCTCATTCCCATGGTGCCCACTCTCACTTGTGTGTGTGTGTGGGGCCATGCACGCACACCTGGCTCCTCAAGCTTTAACAGCCGGCTATTTCCCCACAAGGAGGAGGGGGCGTGGGCATGGGTCTGTTTGTAGACATGCAGTTTCTCCTTTGTGGACATGTAGTTCAAAAGTCTTTTCTGCTTTTTGTTTTCATGATTTTTTTGAGTGGAGAACATAAATTGGGTTGTTAGGTGTATTGTATCCAAATTTGGTGCCAATTCATCCAGGGGTTTTGAGTTCTGTGAATACCACAAACGAACATTACATTTTTATTTATATAGATTGTGGTTTTAATTTTGTAATTGGTTAAGTAATGGCTTTGGAATGGGGCCCATTGTAAGCTGTCCTGAGTCCACCTTCGGGGGTTGAGAAGGACGGGATAGAAATGCGAGAAATAATAAATAATAGGCCTGGGTAACAACGGAAACAAGCTCAGCAGCTCAATGCTTTAACCCACTGCGCCACCGGGGGTCCCTTTCCGTTGTTAATAGGCCTGGGTAACAACGGAAAGGGACCCCCGGTGGCGCAGTGGGTTAAAGCATTGAGCTGCTGAGCTTGTTGATCGAAAGGTCGCAGGTTCGATTCCGGGGAGCGGCGTGAGCTTCCGCTGTCAGCCCTAGCTTCTGCCAACCTAGCAGTTCGAAAACATGCAAATGTGAGTAGATAAATAGGTACCGCTCCGGCGGGAAGGTAACGGCGCTCCATGCAGTCATGCCGGCCACATGACCTTGGAGGTGTCTACGGACAGCGCTGGCTCTTCGGCTTAGAAATGGAGATGAGCACCACACCCCAGAGTCAGACATGACTGGACTTAATGTCAGGGGACTACCTTTTACCTAACAACGGAAAAATTTGTTTCTAAAATCGATTTGTATTTGGGTTTTTTTTTGTTTCGATATTTAAAATAATTACAAAATTTTCCCTTTAAAAAGTTCGATATTTACGAAATTTCGTAAATGGTAAAAAATTAACGAATCGATTTCCGAAACAATAACGAATCGATTCGTTAATGGCGGACGCGACCGCGAAATACGCTAAAAAACCTCCAAAAACTTCTGAAGCTTCCCTCTCCCTCTGTTGTTGACTGTTGGTGTGATATTATAATTTTTTTTCACTAATTAAACCATAAAACTGGCCCAGACATGCGGAAATAATAATGAAACGACCTCAAAACAATAACGAAACGAACACAATAATGAAATACGAAGCATTTACAAAACGTATTTAAAAATTCATTTTTTAAAATAATTGCTCCAGAATGGTTCGTTATCGTTTTGTAATTGGAAAAATTAACGAATTATTAACGAATTACGAATTACGAATTAACGAAACCGCCCAGGCCTAATAAATAACTATGCTTTATCTATTTTATAGTGATGTTTGTTCTGTTGTTTTGGTTTTATTTTGTTGTAATGTATTACTGAGCTCGGCCTCATGTAAACCACCCCGAGTCCCCTTATTATTATTATTATTATTATTATTATTATTATTATTGCCTGGACAGTATTGTGTAGAAACCTGCATAGCATCTGTGATGGTTAGTAATTCGGCGGGTGGAATCCTGGCCGTTAGTCATTTGGCGTGTTAGAGCTGGAAAGGAAGAAGGTGATTTGGTGTGCGCGCCTTTGGGAACAGGGAACAGCATAGGCAGGAATATGATTTAAAGTTGTGTATAAGCTTTGGGAACCACAATACAAAGTAACAAAGAAGAGTAATGGACCCCACTAGCTTTATGAACACACTCTGAGATATCTTACTTATTATTATATATTGCTCAGAAATATTTGTTTGTTCAGACCCTGCCTGATCACTAGCCAAGCTATTAAGGACTTTGGCAAGGTTGAAAGGAAGATATATAGAGTTTATGGTGGCAGCAAAACACTGGGACATCGGGAGACTGCCTGCAGAAAAAGTGGAAGTTGGGTTTGAGAAAATGCTAAAAGCAGGCGGCAGGGAGCTGGATACGCGACTCCATCACGGTAGGGTTGAATAAAGGTAATGACAAAGTTCCCAGCACTTTTCAAGGCTGAAAGATGCGGGGAAAGGTTTTCTTTAAAAGCACTCTCTTGCTTGTGAGGAGTGAATTGAAGTAAGGAGCATACGACAGCAGCACCTCTGCGTATGAGCGAGAGAAGGCGGGTGGGATGTTCCAAGAAAGATGCTTTAGTTACTATTTTCAACTTACAAGAAATGAGTAATACTCGGAGCAGATGGTATCATTATGATCCCACTTGAATCAAAATCAGAGCCTTTTGTAATTGATCTTATCATGCAATGTTAGGCACTTAAGATATCAAGCATGTGCCAGTGCCTTGAGAGACATTTCTTTGATTCTTGAAGGAACTTGCCAGCTGCCATGGCTACCTGTCCATTTTGCTTCCATATCATGTAGCAACATTTTTTTAAAATTTGTGCACATCCATTCTTGCTCACCAATGACATTGCTTTTCACAGCATTTTTCTGAATGAAGCACAGAGTGTTTGAGGACCGGGACATCCGTAGGGATACCAAGGTGCTTGTTTTAAAAGCCTATAAAGCCCTAAACGGTTCTGGCCCAACTTACCTGTCCGAACGAATCTCCCCTTATGAACCTGCGAGGACTTTAAGATCATCTGGGGAGGCCCTGCTTTTGGTCCCGCCATCATCACAAGTATAGTTGGCGGGAACGAGAGACAGGGCCTTCTCAGTGGTGGCCCCTCGGCTATGGAATGCCCTTCCTAGGGAGATTAGATTGGCTTCCTCGCTCCTAACATTCCGGAAGAATCTTAAGACATGGCTATTTGAGCGGGCATTTGAAAATACGGAGTAATGAATAAAATAATGGAATAACTATATGGCGGAACTGGACATTATTTTAATGATTATCGATTGAAGTATGTTTCATTATAATGTTTCATTTTATTGTTGCTGATGTTTTTATATTGTATATTGTAATTGTGTCCTTGGTGGCATTGAATTCTTGCCTTGTAAACCACCTTGAGTCGCCAGAAGGCTGAGAGGGGTAGTATAGAAATGTACTAAATAAATAAATAAATATTATCCTCCCAACCCTACTATATGCCTACGAGAGGTGGACTATCTACAGACATCACATGCAACTCCTAGAACGATTCCATGTGCGTTGCCTCTAAAAAATCCTACAAATCTCTTGGGAAGACAAGCGGACAAATGTCAGCGTGCTTGAAGAAGCAAAGACCACCAGCAGTGAAGCGATGGTCATCTGCCATCAACTTCGCTGGACCGGCCACATTGTTCGGATGCCCGACAACCGTTTCCCAAAGCAGTTGCTCTACTCCAAACTCAAGAACGGAAAACATAATGTTGGTGGGCAGGAAAAGAGATTGAAAGATGGGATCAAAGCCAACCTTAAAAACTCTGGCATAGACACTGAGAACTGGGAAGCTCTGGCCCTTGAGCGCTCCAGCTGGAGGTCAGCTGTAACCAGCAGTGCTGTAGAATTTGAAGAGGCACAAATGGAGAGCAGAAGAGAGAAACGTTCCAAGAGGAAGGCGCATCAAGCCAACCCCAACCAGGACTGCCTTCCACCTGGAAACCAATGAGGGAGAAGATGCAGATCAAGAATAGGGCTACACAGTCACCAGTACACCGATCTTGGAAGACAATCCTACTCAGACAACGAGGGATCACCTAAGTAAGTAAGTAAGGTTATGGGGATTACATCCTCCTGTGAGGCTATATTTACAGCAGCAGTGCTAATGATAGAGTCCCTCATATCAGACATGCTTTTTTGAAGAGCCAGACTTAATATGCCAAACAGCCATTGGGCAGGAGCAGTTATGAAAGGAAACACTGTCAGAGGATTTCTCAGAAACAATACCAGTGGCACCATATCTAATGTTTCTTAATACTACACAGAAGGAGGCACCAGGACACCTCCTTTTGAAGATCTTCTACCAAAAAGACTGTGATGACACAATCCAAAAAAGAAATAAAAGATAATGCCAGAAGATGTGACTCTGAGGTCAGAAGATACCCAATGAGGTAAAGGAATACAGCAGAGGACAATTGTGGAGTTTGTTTGCTAAAGGTTCCAAATTCATATATATATATATTGAGTAACAGGTGGCAGAACATTATTGGCTAGGAATAGAATATTATGTATCTATCAAAACATATCATAACACTTGAATGTGGCTATGGTGGCGCAGAGGGTTAAACTGCAAAGCTGCAGATCTTGCTGATCAGAAAATCGACGGTTCAAATCTGCTGGACAGAGTGAGCTCCCATTGTTAACCCTAGCTTCTGCCAACCTAGCAGTTTGAAAACATGCAAAAGTGAGTAGATCAATAGGTACCGCTTCAGTGGGAAGGTAATGGCACTCCATGCAGTCATGCTGGCTGCATGACCTAGGAGGCGTCTATGGACAACGCCGGCTCTTCAGCTTAGAAATGATGAGCACCACCCCCCCCCCCCCCACTTAACTAGACTTTTACCTTTAGCACAAAAAAAAAACATGTCCTCAATATTTTTTTTCAATTTTTATAAAATTTGTTCAGGTGGATTTGGAAACTTTTGGATACAAGCTCTCTAATTGTGAGTAGTACTAAGGCAAATAGGCCTGTGCCACCAATGAAAAAAGTTTCAATACTCATTACAAAATTAGGGGGCTGGAGGAAAATTGTTTCTAAAGTGTTTCCAAAATTGGATGGTGTCTGTGGGGTGGGAATCCCTTCCTTCCCCTCCCCTATGCAGTCCCCTTGGAGACACACTAGGTATGACAACATGTCACTTACTACATTGCAGTCTGTGACTTGCCCCATGCACAATGGAGGACCTTCTCACAGTGACACCAGGGGCACTCCAAGTGGCCAGCTTCTCATCAAAAGAAATCTAGTATAATACCAAGTTTTTAACTTTGTATGTGTTCTTCTATATACACTAGCTGTACCCGCCACATGTTGCTATGGCCAACCTTCCCTCCCTCTTTCTCTCCTCCCTTCCCTATTTCCTCCCTTTCCTCTTTTTCTTTCCCTATCACTCATCTTTCTTCCATCTCTACCTGTTTCTTTCCTCCCTTTCTGTGCTCTTTGGTTCCTTCCTTCCTTCCTTCCTTCCTTCCTTCCTTCCTTCCTTCCTTCCTTCCTTCCTTCCTTGCTTCCCTATCTTTAGTTCCTTCTCTCCTTCCTTCCCTCTCTTTTTCCTTTCACTTTTTTTATTTCTTTCTCTCCTTCCTTGCTTCTCTATCTTTCTTTCCTTCTTTCCTTCCCTCCTTCTATCCTTCCTTCCTTCCCTCTTTCCCTCCTTCTCTCGTTACTTTTTGACTGTCCCTTCCATTTAATATTGTATTTATATCTTACATAGAAAGAAGGAAAGGAAGAAGGAAGGAAGGAGGGACAGGAAGGAAGGAAGGAAAAAGGAAAGGAGGGAAGGAAAGAAGGGAAGGAAGGAAAAGAAAGAAGGAGGGATAGGAAGGAAGGGAGGGAGGGAGGGAGAAGAAGGAAGGAGGAAGGAAGGAGGGAAAGAAAGGAGGGGGATGAAGAAAGGAGGGAGGGAAGGAAATGAAAGGGAAGAAAATGAAGGAAGGGAAAGAAGGAGGAAAGGGAGGGAGGAAGGAAGGAAAAGAAGGAAAGGAAAGAAAGGAAAGAAAGGAAAGGGAGGAAAGAAGGGAAGGGAGGGAGAGAGGGAAGGTCCTTCATTCAAGCACTGTGGACCTTCCTTGCCTCCTCCTCCTCCTCCCCTTCTTCCTTGCGTGGATGCTCCGTTGCTGCTGCTGGCACTTTCCAACAGGGGAAGGAGGAGGAGACTGCTCTCCTGACATAGGAGGAGAAGAGAAGGGGCTGCATGCGGCAAGCCTCCACCACCACTTCACTCGCTTGTGTGTGTGTGTGTGTGTGTGTGTAGCCGTGCACGTGCGCCTGACTTTAACGGCCGGCTGTTTCCGCGTGAGGAGGAGGGGGGCGTGGCCATGGGTCTCGGTAGACATGCAGTTTCTCCTTTGTGGACATGCAGTTTAGAAGTCCTTTCTGCTTTTTGTTTTTGTTGTTTTTTTGAGTGGAGAACATACATTGGGTTGTTAGGGACATAGTGTCCAAATTTGGTGTCAATTGCCCCAGTGGTTTCTGAGTTCTGTGAATAGCACAAACGAACATTACATTTTTATTTATATAGATTATAACTGCATCTTCAATTTCCTTTGGACACAATAAATACTTCTGTGTCATCTTTTGTTTAGTAAGTAATATAAGATGGGTGGTGGGGAGTAGGATTTAGCAGGTTGGGAGCTACAAGGTAGACAAATTGCCACATTTGTTTTGAGATTTGTGTCGTGTATACATAAACATTTTTGAATATTTCCTTGCCACTTTTCAGTTAGCAAACTGAATGCATTTTTATGTGACCCACATGCTAGTTCCCTGGGTTTTTAAGCACAATTAAACCTCACTTTCAGTTTTCTAGAGATCTTTGATATACCCATGGTTTATAAATATGTGAAATTTTAATTGGATGAGGTTTTATTCTCTCTTATTGCTTATACTGTATTTAGAGTTTATGGTTTTAGCTTTTTATATGTAACTGTCTTACTTTTATTGCTGGCTGCCTAGGGAGCTGTCATTACAGGCATATAAAGATAGCAAATAAAATAAATGTCCTGGGTGGTGAGAATTGCTGCTACACTACTACAAGGTTTTTAACATGGCTAGATAAGAGTACACCAGAGGCTTATGGTATCTTAGTAATATTTGCTGTCTCTAAAAAGTACACAAGCAGAGCATCGTGGAGACAATTACAGGGAGGTAACACTGATAATCCTGCTCAAGATATCCAAAGAGCAACTGTTGCAGCCACTTCCAAAGCTGTAGTTTGATGTTTACTGAACTCCCATTATAAACCTGCAGCTTTCTCGTTTCTCTTTGACCATCCACTGCAAAGCTGCCACCCCTCCCAGCTGGAGACGCCACTTTTCCCAGAGAGATTACCACATGCAAGAGAAAAAACACATTTATTCAAAGAACATTCATGGATGACAAATCCCTAAATTCCTTTGGATGATGCTTGGAACAAAGCCATGTTTACAGTTATGCTCTGAGAAGCCAAGAGAGCTGTCCGGTTTATTGAGGATATCTTTCTTTCTTTTTTGCTTCTCCTTAGTTGGAATGTTCTTGTTTGAATCATGGCGTGGCTGTTCTGTATAGGCGGACACAAATTACTTCATTGCCACCTCTTAAAATACTGATTTTCAATCATGAGATACAAAACCTCATAGTGGCAGGCACTTGATGCACATATACTTTCCATGTATTGTCGAAGGCTTTCATGGCCAGAATCACTGGGTTGTTGTAGGTTTTTTCGGGCTATATGGCCATGGTCTAGAGGCATTCTCTCCTGACGTTTTGCCTGTATCTATGGCAAGCATCCTCAGAGGTAATGAGGTCTGTTGGAACTAGGAAAAAGGGTTCATATATCTGTGGAATGACCAGGGTGAGACAAAGGACTCTTGTCTGCTAGAGCTAGGTGTGAATGTTTCAACTGCCCACCTTGATTAGCATACAATGGCCTGACTGTGCCTGGATACTTTCCATGTTTTTAAAAAAGTGCTTAGTGACAGAAACGGAATATGTAATATGAGTGTTGAATGAAAAGTAATGCCTCCACCTTTGTTACTTGGGTTTGGGTGGGAATATTGTAATAAATCAAAGGCAGAAATAATCTTTAGAATATGCTCTTTAACTACCACTATTCACTTTTCCACATATTCACCAGACAATTGGATACATTTCTGCCAACAATGAACAAGTTTTCTGAAGCCATCACAGAGGTCGACACGCTTTTTCCACAACCCATCATGTACAGATCTTCCAACAGCCAAGCAAAGCAATAATGTGACCCACACGTTCTTGTGAAATGCCGATTATGCTTGAAATTGCTCTCTGACTGATACGACGATTGTCCTGAATCAATCTGTCAATGTTTTGCTTGTGAGACTCAGTGGTTGCTGTCACAGGACATCCAACTCTTTGTTTGTCATGCAAGTCAGATATTCCCAACTCAACATCTTTAAACTTACTCACCCAATGACACACAGTATTCACATCAACACAATCACCACAAACAGCTTGCATGCTCTGATGATTCTCCTTTGGGGTGACACCTTCTGCTGTCAAGAATTCAATGACTGCACGTCGCTTAAGTTGCATTGACCAACCGTCTGCGAAGGGTTCCATACTTCACACTTTAACAACATAGCCGTTCAATGCTAAGGCTTCCCGCCAAAATAGAACTGTAGAGGAGAGTCTACTGAACAAGCCAGCACCTGCCGCATACCAGTACTGCCATCTGTTGAGGAGTTACGAAGGTGGAGGCATTACTTTTCATTCAACCCTCGTATATATGTGCAAAGTAATCCCATTCTTAGTTATCTAACCCAAACCCAAACTAAGCAAGTTTTCTTAGCTGACAAAGAGATAGACCTTCAGTGCAGCCTCAAATTGTTCCTGGTGGGAAGATAGGAGAGTAATTTCTCAGGCCCTTTCTACATTGTCATATAAAACCTAGATCAGGGGTCCTCAAACTAAGGCCCGGGGGCCGGATATGGCCCTCCAAGGTCATTTACCCGGCCCTCGTTCAGGGTCATCCTAAATCTGAAACGACTTGAAAGCACACAACAACAACAACAACAACAATCCTATCTCATCAGCCAAAAGCAGGCACACACTTCCCATTGAAATACTAAGTTTATATTTGTTAAAATAGTTCATTTTAATTATTGTATTGTTTTAAGTGTTGTTTGCACTACAGATAAGATATATGTAGTGTCCATAGGAATTCATTCATTTTTTTTTTCAAATTATAATCCAGCCCTCCAACAGTTTGAGAGAATGTGACCTGGCCCTCTGTTTAAAAAGTTTGAGGACCCCTGACCTAGATGATCTGCTTTGAACTGGATTATCTGGCAGTGTAGACTCATATAATCCAGTTCAAACAGATAATGTGGATTATCTGCTTTGAGAATCTGGATTATATGGCAGTCTAGAAGGGACCTAAATAAGTTATACTTTTGAAAGTTTGCTTTACATTTAATTAATAGTTTAATTGTATTTTAATTTTAATTTTGAACTGCTTCTGCTTTAACTTTTGTAACGCACCCTGAGTTCTAGACTGAGGAAAAGCTGGGGAATAAATACATAAATAAACCAAGGGCATTAGCTCTGTTCTTATTTTAACACTTTATTTCCAAAGTGTGCACATTGTAACATACCTTTTAAAAAGATAACTGGTAACCTTTTAATTGATTAACCAACTAATCAACTGAATGTGAATGGAAATGTTTGTGGCTTACGAGGAATGAGCTCCGAACAGTTCAATTTTTTTCCTCTGGATCCATATTGAATTAATATTTGAATTCAGACTTTAGGAACTAGAAATCTCATTACCCATTGGTGCCTCTGCGGCTTGCTATGCATTTGCAAACAGCCAGGATATTCACCTTGGAGAGCTGGCTTGGAGCCAGTTGGATTAACTACATACTCTGCTTAAATTCCCTTTGCATTTTAAATAGATACAGTATTATTCACTCCCCTGCCTTAATCTGCTGCGGCGTGTGGCTCTGCTCTTCTAATCAGGCATGCCATCTCATCTCAGAAGTGGTTACATTCGGTTGCCAGTTGATGAAGAATCATTCAAATAAACTGCTCAGGGATATTTTGGGAGGAACGATACATATATGGCTGCTGCATACAGCTAGTTTATATTAATTTGGATGGGGCTTGTGAAGGGAAAAAAAGTTTCCAGTGGATTGTATCAAATATTCCCTTAAAAAAAAAGTCTGATAACTGCAGACCTCACACATTTTGTTACATCAGGCAAATCAGGAATGCTTAAAATGAACAAACTGATCTGTGCTCCGACGTGGCGTGGAAGCTAATGCCCATTTCACACTTTTACCCAACTCATGTATTAAGTGTTCAGGCAGTCCTCAAGTTATATTGTTGTTCATTCGTTCAGTCGTTTCCGACTCTTCGTGACCTCATGGACCAGCCCACGCCAGAGCTCCCTGTCGGCCGTCACCACCCCCAGCTCCTTCAAGGTCAGTCCAGTCACTTCAAGGATGCCATCCATCCATCTTGCCCTTGGTCGGCCCCTCTTCCTTTTGCCTTCCACTTTCCCCAGCATAATTGTCTTCTCTAGGCTTTGCTGTCTCCTCATGATGTGGCCAAAGTACTTCATCTTTGTCTCTAGTATCTTTTCAAGTTATATACAAGATATATTTTCTAAGTTCATTCTTAAGCTGAATTTGTATGTAAGTCAGTACAGGTCCAGCACACACTGCTAGATGGTCCACGAGGAGAGCATCAGAGCAACAAAAAGTGCACTCTTTGTAATTTGGCGCAATAAAGGAGCACATGCAATGTGCGAGGCTTGACAAATGCAAGGCTGGGGTTAAAATTGCTGGAAGAAACATTAACAACCTTAGATATGAAGATGATACCACTTTGATGGCTGAAAGCGAGGAGGACCTGAGGAGCCTTCTAATCTGGCCAGGGTGGCCCATGCCTTAGTCACCTCCAGATTGGATTACTGTAATGTGCTCTACGTGGGGCTGCCCTTGAAAACAGCCCGGAAATTCCAACTGGTCCAACGGACGCGGCCAGGTTGTTAACTGGTGCTCCTTACAGGGAGAGGTCAACCCTCCTGTTTAAGGAGCTCCATTGGCTGCCATTCATTTTCCGGTCCCAATTCAAGGTGCAGGTGCTTACCTACAAAGCCCTAAATGGTTTGGGACCCGCCTACCTGCGTGACCACATCTCTGTATATGAACCCACACGATCTCTCAGATCTCTGGAGAGGCCCTGCTCACAATCCCACCTGCGTCGCAAGTGCGATTGGTGGGGACGAGGGACAGAGCCTTCTCTGTGGTGCCCCCCCCCCGACTCTGGAACTCTCTCCTCAAGGACATCAGACAAGCCCCAACATTGGCAGTCTTTAGGAAGAGCTTGAAGACGTGGTTGTTCCAGTGTGCCTTTCCAGAATCGGAAACTCCAAGCATCATGTCCCAAATGTACTTCACTAGAGATTTAAGATTGTCTGCACATCGCACCTATTTCCAAAATTCTATCTATTTCACCTGTCATGTCCAGCATTTTAATTTTTTTTTTAATCATTACATTGGCCCGGCCTTAGTTTTAAATGTGTCATGGTGTTATTGTTTAATGTTAATTGCTATTGTTTTAATGTTTATTGCCTGTTTTATGAGTTTATTTATTGTTGTATTTGTTATGCTGTTGTTTTTTGATGTGTTGGGCCTCGGCTTCTTGTAAGCTGCACCGAATCCTTCGGGAGATGTTAGCGGGGTATAAATAAAGGATTATTATTATTATTATTATTATTATTATTATTATCAAGGTGAAAGAAGAAAGGGTTACAGTTAAACATCAAAAAAACCAAGATTATGGCAACAAGACTGATAACTGGCAAATAAAGAGAGAAAACTTCAAGCCAGTGATGGACTTTGTATTTCTAGTTGCAAAGATTACTGCAGATGCAGACTGCAGCCAGGAAATCAGAAGACATTTACTTCTTGAGAGGAGAGCAATGACCAATCTCAATAAAATTGTGAAGAGTAGAGACATCACACTGGCAACCAAGATCCGCATAGTTAAAGCAATGGTATTCCCCGTAGTCACCTACGGATGTGAGAGCTGGACCATAAGGAAGAATGAGGAAAGGAAGATAGACGCTTTTTAACTGTGGTGTTGGAGGAAAGTTCTGAGAATGCCTTGGACTGCGAGAAGATCCAACCACTCCATACTTCAGGAAATAAAGCCCGACTGCTCATTGGAGGAAAGGATAGTAGAGGCAAAGATGAAGTACTTTGGCCACATAATGAGAAGACAGGAAAGTTTAGAGAAGACATTGATGTTGGGGAAAATGGAAGGAAACAAGGGCAAGATGGATGGATGGTAACCTTGAAGTGACTGGCTTGATCTTGAAGGAGCTGGGGGTGGCCACGGCTGACAGGGAGCTCTGGCGTGGGCTGGTCTGTGAGGTCACGAAGAGTCGGAAGCAACTGAATGAATAAACAACAACAACAACAACAAAGGTGTACATTGCAGTTGTTGTATGTTTTGAATTCCTTCTTCAAAAACAAAAGTGTTTGAACACCAAAGCTTCCAGCAATGGAAAGGAAAACCAGACAAATAGATCACCCTTTCCTTAAGGAGTCTCTCTTGTTTATCCTGCCTCAGCATCCTTGGGTGCATTGATGCCGAAGAATGACTCCTGAGGGCTGTAATTCTACAAGGTCTTTAACATTCTCTGCCAAATTATAAATCCCAGAATTGTATAGCACCGAGCCATGATAATTAAAGAGGTGTCAGACACAAAGGAAAGGAAATTCGTGAGTGGGAGGGCGATTCAGGCACAGAGCAAAGGAAAGGACTGGGGAGAAATGCACATGCCGTTTGGCTCAGCACTAAGATTTTGTGACAGAGAGTTGAGGGGAGAGGCCCATTCATAACTACAAGTTGTACATAAATCTCATCTTTGTAACTCGGAGACTGCCTTTACATGGAGAAGATGTTGTGTTTGCTGGACCTGCCTTCCTTGCATTTAGCACAATGTGCCAAAAAGGGCTAAAGTGGGATTTTGAAATGGCTGAAATGGACAAATTAACATTAACTCTACAACAAGATAATACACAAAAGCTGCAAGAAGAATGGAAAGTTGTGTGCAGAACTGTTTTCCTTTGTTTCATCCATTCTTTTGTTACTTTTGTTACTTTTGGGAACACAAACAGGAAGCCCCCCCTCCCCAATCAGCTTGACACAAAAGCAAGCGGGGACCAATAGGAAACAAATCTTTCAGCATCCTAGTGCAAAAACAGATATCTGCTTTCCTGATTTCGAGGGGCTCCCAACTGAAAGCCAAGACACTAAACAGGTCAAGGTTTACCCTGAAAGCCAACTCTTAATGGAAACCTTTTATGGATTTTATAAAAAAACCAGAAGAAGATGGCTGCAATACAATTTTTGAACTAAAAGTATTATGAAATAATACATGTGTATGAACTATATAACTTGTATATCTAAGAGCAAGAAAAAGCATTAGAAAATTGATGAGCTAATACTTTTGAATTAAAGTAGAAAAGTGTATAACTTCAAGATGATGGATACTCTAAATGTATTTATATTAGAAGATTTATTATGCATAAATCCTACACGAATGATAGATAATTATAATAAATATTTACATGTATATTACTAATCTACTGAGAAAAGAAATTAACCTTATGGTATGTATATAGTTGGCTGTCATCAAGAGTAGAAGAAACAGAGCTTGAATCAGTTCATTGATAAAATAAGAAGGAGCCCCCAGTGGCACAGTGGGTGAGCTGCTAAACTTGTTGACTGAAAGGTTGCAGGTTCGAATCCAGGGAGTGGCATGTGCTCCCACTGTAAGCCCCAGCTTCTTCCAACCTAGCAGTTAGAAAATATGCAAATAGGTACCACTCTGGCGGGAAGGTAACGGTGCCCCATGCAGTCATGCTGGCCACATGACCTTGGAGGTGTCTACAGACAACTCCGTCTCTTCGGCTTAGAAATGGGGATGAGCACCAACCCCCAGAGTCAGACACGACTGGACTTAATGTCGGGGGAATATCTTTACCTTTACCTAAGAAGAAGGAATACCATGCAGAGTTGGAAGAGAAGAGAAAAAAAGGGACAATATAAGAAGATAAAAAATTGACGCAAATCTTGAAGGATAATCTATTAGTCTTGATAGAGAAGATGTCATCGTTGGAACTTCTTTTTCTTTTACTTACTTCCTCCCTGTATTAAAGAATATGTATAATGGATACTCTCTCCCCCTCTATGTGTTTGATGAAACAATAGACTCACGTGTGGAACTATTTAACTAACTTGGCTCCGTAACTTACATACTATATCATGTGATGTTTCCCATTTTCCCTTCTTTTTTCCCTTTTTAAATTCTTTAGTTGAGTTATTTATTTATTTATTTTGAAAAAAATAAAAACTTTTTGCAAAAAAAAAAAATATGGCTTGCTATAGAAGAAGTGCAGACCATTATGTTTAAGAAGAGACAAAGTTCAGGGAACTGAACACATGGAATAGGTTAATCTGTTGATTTTGTTGGACGCCTTAACATGGTTTACTGTTTCCTTTCCCCCAAAGCTTGCCAAAATTACTATTTGGACTGCAACTCTAAGGATCCACCAGGCAACAAAGCTGGTGGCTATATGAGCTGGGGGATTCTGGGATTTCTGATCCAACGTCCTGCTAACAGAAGAGAGCTCTAACAAAGTTCTCAGTTTGGAAACTACAAAATCATGTATATAAAGAATTCCAAATGCTTCTCATTGCTATAAAATCATTGTCTAAGTGCTTCACGTAATCATGAATATGAAATTATAAAGGATATAACCACAGCATCTCATAGTACAGTATATATTAGGAAATGGCTAAAATGAAATTTTCCAGCGAAGCGAGGTTCATGAATATAAATTTTAACTCACACATTTCTATTGAATCGTGCATTTAAAAAATGGTGTGTGCGTGTGTGTGTGTGTGAGAGAGAGAAAGTTGGCTCGCGATGCAAAACTGAGTTTCCTATCACCCACCAGGCCCCTAAACTCAGATGAAATAAATCAATTCTCAATTTGAAAGTTGTGGCTCAGACATGGGTTTAATGGGTAGCTGTGGGCAAATCAATTGCTCAGCATCAGCACTTCCCAGATTGTCAAATGGGCATGATAATGACTCACCTCATAGGGTTAGCATGAAGGAGGCTGCATTAAGCACCGCTGTGTAGAAATCTGCATTGTATTAGGAATGAGGAATCATCATATTGAACAATAAACCTCGGAAATATCTGCTTACCGTGGAAAGTCCAGGCAGACAGCAGTAACAGACATCTCCGGATTAGGATCTTGGGCAAAGGCAACATGTGCAGCAGTGAAGTCCTGAAACTGTGTTTTAATGTAAGTATAGGAATCATTGCCTTGTTCATTCATATCTATTAGGCCTGTTTGATCAAGAAAAAAATTGTTTCTAAAATCGATTCGTAATTGGGGTGTTTTTTTGTTTCGATATTTAAAATATTTACAAAACTTTTCAAAAAAATGTTTTGTTATTTACGAAAATTCGTAAATATTTACAAAACATTTTTTAAACTCCATTTGCCCTAGTATTTTAAATATCGAAATTTTTTCTTGATCAAACAGGCCTAGTTCCAACAGACCTCTGAGGATGCCTGCCATAGATGTGGGCAAAATGTCAGGAGAGAATGCTTCTGGAACATGGTCCAGCCCTGAAAACTCATACAAGCGGCCTCCGCGCGCCATCCGGCTCCGGCTCCTGCGCCCTCCTCCTCCTCCTCGGGTGAGCGCGCGCGCGCGCCATCCAATGGGCTCCGGCTTCTGCGCCCTCCTCCTCCTCCTCCTCGCACTTCCTGCAAATCAGCTGGGAGGAGGAGAAGGAGGGGGCAGAAGCCGGAGCCCCCGCGCGCCATCCGGCTTCTGCGCCCTCCTCCTCCTCCTCCCAGCTGATTTGCAGGAAGTGCGAGGAGGAGGAGAAGGAGGGGGCAGAAGCCGGAGCCCCCGCGCGCCATCCGGCTTCTGCGCCCTCCTCCTCCTCCTCCCAGCTGATTTACAGGAAGTGCGAGGAGGAGGAGGAGGAGGGCGCAGAAGCCGGATGGCGCGCGGGGGCTCCGGCTTCTGCCCCCTCCTTCTCCTCCTCCCAGCTGATTTGCAGGAAGTGCGAGGAGGAGGAGAAGGAGGGGGCAGAAGCCGGAGCCCCCGCGCGCCATCCGGCTTCTGCGCCCTCCTCCTCCTCCTCCCAGCTGATTTGCAGGAAGTGCGAGGAGGAGGAAGAGGAGGGCGCAGAAGCCGGATGGCGCGCGGGGGCTCCGGCTTCTGCCCCCTCCTTCTCCTCCTCCCAGCTGATTTGCAGGAAGTGCGAGGAGGAGGAGGAGGAGGGCGCAGAAGCCGGATGGCGCGCGGGGGCTCCGGCTTCTGCCCCCTCCTTCTCCTCCTCCCAGCTGATTTGCAGGAAGTGCGAGGAGGAGGAGAAGGAGGGGGCAGAAGCCGGAGCCCCCGCGCGCCATCCGGCTTCTGCGCCCTCCTCCTCCTCCTCCCAGCTGATTTGCAGGAAGTGCGAGGAGGAGGAGGAGGAGGAGGGCGCAGAAGCCGGATGGTGCGCGGGGGCTCCGGCTTCTGCCCCCTCCTTCTCCTCCTCCCAGCTGATTTGGCGCGCGGAGGCCGCTGGCTTGTGAGCTTGTGAGGAGGAGGAGGGGGGCGCGGTGCACTGCTGGGGTGCTTGGGAGCGCCGGATTGGCTCCCAGGCACCAGCAGCACTCAGTCAGCACAGCAGCCTCCATCCCATTAACGACACGAGCTTCAGCTCGTAAAAAAAATGGGGCTGCTGTTTCGATATTTTTAAACCCTTCCGGGTTTAAAAATATGTTTTGAAATCGCTTCGGATATGGTTAAAATAACGATTTAATTACGAATTAACGAATTAACGAACTAAAACCGACAGGCCTAATATCTATCTATCTATCTATCTATCTATCTATCTAAAAATGAAAATAAAATGTAATGTTCGTTTGTGGGATTAACATAATTAAAAAACCACTAGGCGAATTGACACCAAATTTTGACAGACTACGCCTAACAACCCAGTGAGTGACCATCACTAAAAAAAAAATGATTTTGTCATTTGGGAGTTGTAGTTGCATGTTCAACGGACATGTTCAAAATGTTCAAAATTTTGAACTCCACCAACGATCGATGTGCTGGTACGGCTGTACCAGGCACTCCAACTTTATTTGCTTTGTATTAAATGTTTGTTTGCAATCCAAGGTTTCAAGGAGTCTGCAGAAAGGTGGCTTCCTTTGGTTACAGTCATAGGGCAAGTCTCCTGTCCATCATCGTTAAGTTTTGGTTCTGCCCTTTGTTCAGGGAAGGGAAGGGAGCCATTTTTAGTTAGTCTCAGTAAGGAATGCTAATTTAGAGGACGTGCACAAGCTTCTCCTGTAGAAAAGCTTCAACCCTTAAGACTTTTCGGGGGAGAACAGTCTTAAGAGCATCCAAAGATTTCCAGGGAAGCAGCCCTAAAGCTTTGAGGAATTTCGGAGGGTAAACAGTTTGGAAGACCAAAGAACTCCAGCTAGAGAATCTACTGGCCTTACTGGTAGGTCCACTCAGTGCTCGAGATGCAGTTCGACCCGGTAGTGGAGCCCACATCAGTAAGGCTTAGATTACAGTCAGCCTGGGAGAAGTTAAAAAAGGGATTTTCCTTTAAAGTAAAGAAACAGTTATTGAAGGCAATTGCCTGTCCCTCGTGGACATGATTAGGAAGCCACAAGTTGCATAAAGGCCTGGAAGCATTTGTTTAACTTTATTGAAGACAAGAGAAGTTTCTGTTTGTTCATTAATAAAGGACTTTGTTATACTTCACAAGCCATCTAAAGACCATTTGTGGTGGAAAATCCTTGAGAACTTCTCTTTGGGGGCCCCTGGCTTCCCCCTGGGCTCAAGTTGCATGTCCTATTTTAAAGACAATTCTTTACAGGCCCAGCGCGTGACAGAACAAAGGAATTGAACCAAACTAGGCACAAAGGACTCCCATGCCTGACAGAAAACACTAGAAGGGCTTGGTGGGCAATGACCTTGAGTTTGGGAGTTGTAGTTCACCTACATCCAGAGATCCATCAAAGATCCATCCAGAGATCCAGCCATCAAAATGATGTATCTGGACCAAACTTGGCACGAATACTCCATATGTCCAAATATTAACACAGATGGAGTTTGGGGGAAATATACCTTGACATTTGGGAGTTGTAGTTACTGGGATTTATAGTTCACCTACAATCAAAGAGCGTTCTGAACCCCACAAACGAGAGAATTGGGCCAAACTTCCCACAGAGAACTCCCATAACCAACAGAAATGCTGCCTTAAGGCCATTCAGTCCAACTCCCTTCATCAGGGCAACAAAACATAATCAAAGCCCTCCTGACAAAGAACCATCCAGCCATAGATAGATAGATAGATAGATAGATAGATAGATAGAGATAGATATCATTCACAGACACACACAGATATGGTATCAAAAATTTGAAAGGGACCCCTAAAGAAGGACAATGATATGTTGCATGTTCCAGAGTAGGCAAACCACATCAACACTGACAAAGAAACAGCAAGAAATACTGTTTACACACAAGCAGAAAGAAATTACATATATTAGAAACCAACACTATCTCATTACTTTATTTTTCAGATGACCAAACTGGGCCACAGCAACGCGTGGCAGGGGACGGCATCTATCTATCTATCTATCTATCTATCTATCTATCTATCTATCATAAACATTTTTCATTTTCCTCTGAGGCAGTGAGAGGTTTTCTAAGTGTCTTGATGAGAACTTGCACATTTGAAAGAATAATTTTTGTGCAGATTGCATGTATTGTGTATAGTGAGCCAGCTGCACAAATTTCATCACTAGGAGTGATAGCAGCTTCTGCTTTACGCATTACTGTATGCATTACAAGCACAGGGTGGGTTGTCTGCATCTTTTCAATCCACTGTGCTTGCTTTGTGTGTGTGTAGAGGCGCAAGACACCTGTTTTTCTCAGATATATATTTTTACAGACACCCCTGCCCACAAAATAGCCCCCATTGTCTCATTCCCATTCTGGGAGTGAGAAATCACTTTGGGTTTAACTAACTCTTGACAGGCTGTCTCAATGTGTCAGGACAGTCTGTCTCATTCAGAAGTACTGTAATTTGAGGGGTTTTTTCACATCCTCTGCTCAAGGTTTTTCTTCAGTTTCATTTGACCTGATTCATACTTTTTGGAATAACACACACGTCCCGCCTTATCTTCCAGTTTTTGCAGTTTCCCCACATTTGTGCTACATGTTTTTCAGCTCACTATATAGACCAAAAGGCATGCAAAATGATTATTCAGGCACTTTAATATTTCTGTGATCGGATAGATGACGATGAATGATGGACAACGAATTCACTATGACAACTGACCATTGTTATTATGTGATTGCATTTTGCTGTTATAACATTTTAATTGAATATGTTATATGATGTTTTTAATGATTGTTTTGTGATTTTATTGTTGGAAACCGGCCCGAGTCCCCCGATAGAGGGGAGAAGATCGGTATACAAAATTGCTAAATAAATAAATAAATATTTAATGTTGAAGGTATGTATAGTCTCAAAAAATGTTAATCTTCCCCACTTTGTCATGTGGACAAATGCATGTGTCTTTTTTTTAAAAAAAAACCCTGCAAAACAATTATGAGAGTGACATAGACCAAAAAATAGAACATCTGCACAACCATATTCTGAAATAGTAGATTAGGCCAGAGTTTTCCAAATGGTTTATCATGACACATTAGTGTGTTAGCTTCCCATCAATAATCTATCAAACAGATGGCAAGCTATTTAATCTCAGCAGACTGAAAGCCAAAATAAAGGTTACAACATCTGTTATAGAACTCCAATATGCTGATGACAATGTTGTCTGTGCACATTCAGAAGAAGATCTACAAGCCACTCTAAACACCTTCGCAGAAGCATACAAGAAGCTCAGCCTGTCACTGAACATGGAGAAAACCAAAGTGCTCTTCCAGCAGTCAATCCCTCTCCAATGCCAGAAATACAGCTTAACGGTGTAACGTTAGAAAATGTTGACCATTTCTGCTACCTTGGCAGCCACCTTTCCACAAAAGTCAACATTGACACTGAAATACAACACTGCCTGAGCTCTGCGAGTGCAGAATTTTTCTGAATAAAGCACAGAGTGTTTGAAGACCGGGTCACCTGTAGGGATACCAAGGTGCTTGTTTATAAAGCTATTGTCCTCCCAACCCTGCTATTTGCCTACGAGACGTGGACTATCTACAAATACCACATGAAACTCCTAGAGCGATTCCATCAGCATTGCCTCCAAAAATAATCCTGCAAATCTCTTGGGAAGACAAGTGGACAAATGTCAGTGTGCTGGAAGAAGCAAAGACCACCAGCATTGAAGCGATGGTCCTCAGGGAGGGGGGAGCAAACTTGTTTTCTGCTTCCTTGAAGACCAGGACATGGAACAAAGGCTTCAAACTACAAGAGAGGAGATTCCATCTGAACATGAGGAAGAACTTCCTGACTGTGAGAGCCGTTCAGCAGTGGAACTCTCTGCCCCGGAGTATGGTGGAAGCTCCTTCTTTGGAAGCTTTTAAACAGAGGCTGGATGGCCATCTGTCAGGGGTGATTTGAATGCAATATTCCTGCTTTCTGCCAGGGGGTTGTACTGGATGGCCCATGAGGTCTCTTCCAACTCTTTGATTCTATGATTCTATGATTATACCATCAACTCCGCTGGACCAGCCACATTGTACGGATGCCCGACCACCGTCTCCCAAAGCAGTCGCTCTACTCTGAACTCAAGAATGGAAAACGGAATGTTGGAGGAGAGGAAAAGAGATTTAAAGATGGGCTCAAAGCCAACCTTAAAATCTCTGGCAGAGACACTAAGAACTGGGAAGCCCTGACCCTTGAGCACTCCAGCTGGAGGTCAGCTGTGTCCAGCAGTGCTGTAGAATTTGAAGAGGCACAAATGGAGGGAGAAAGGGAGAAACGTACCAAGAGGAAGGTGCATTAAGCCAACCCTGACCGGGACCGCCTTCCACCTGAAAACCAATGCCCTCACTGCGGGAGAACATGCAGGTTAAGAATAGGGCTCCACAGTCACCTATGGAACATTGCCAGTACACCGATCTTGGAAGGCAATCCTACTCGGACAATGAGGGATCACCTAAGTAAAGTAATGTGTTAGCTGCAGTGGAGATGTGTTGCGCACATGTAGCAAGAAACATCTGTGTGAAATACGCAATTCATATATTTTTAAAAATATAAAAAGTTTTTCAGGAGATTCCCCATATATGTCATTATGATAATTAATGCACGTGTCCGTATCTCTTATAAAAAGTTGATTTAACCTTTAATTTGCTATTAAAACTTAATTAATGTGTCACAAAATGATGCATGTCTAAAAAGTGTGCCACTAAAATGAAATGTCTGGAAAGCTCTGGATTGTACTATTATATCAGATGCTTAGGAACCCTGTAACTACTTTTAAGGTGTGTGTGTGTGCATGGGAGGGGGCAGAATTGGCAGGCAAATCATGATGAATTTTGTGTACTCCTTGCATGTTTTTTCACAACATTAAAAAGAAAAAACACATTGGCCAACATCCTGTTTTGAAAGGCATAGCTACTACAGCAGATAAGAATGTATGTGTTCTTGCATGGCAAGAAGTTGGAGTGGATGGCCTTTGTGGTCTCTTTCAATTCTGTGATTTTATGATTCTAACTATAACTGAAGCTTTCTCTCCCAGTATCACCCCTCCCCAACCCCCCCCCCCCCCCCCTAATTTAGATGCCAGGCAGCTTCACCAACACAGGGATTTCCTAGGCACAGGAGAGCAGAGTAGTTAGTGAAGAAGAGCCATGCCCTCTTCGCAACAGGGAGCTGCAGGGTTTCACAGTTAATGTTTCTACTGCAGGTCTCTTTTTGCAAATAATGGTATTTTCTGGCATAGTTGCAATAGTATAATTGCCTGTCACTGCAGAATTAATATATGACTATGTATCTTTCTATGTCTTTCTTTGTAATGGAGGCAATAAGAAAGGAAGTGTACGATTTTGTATCTCACTGCTAGTAACTACCTCATTAGATGACTTTTTCTCATGGCATATGGCTCCGGCCCAGCGTACCTGTCCGAACGTATCTCCCTCTACGTCCCTCTTAGAAATTTAAGATCTTCTGGAGATGCCCTGCTCTCGGCCCTGCCCTTGTCACAAACGAGACTGGCGGGGATCAGGGATAGGGCCTTCTCGGTGGTGGCCCCCTCCTGTGGAATTCACTCCCTGGGGAAATTAGGTCATCGTCATCCCTCCTCTCTTTTAGAAGGAAATTAAAAACATGGATATGGGACCAGGCCTTGAGGTAATCTGGCAGACTGACAAGGACAATGACGACAATAGCTTTGGAAACAGATTATGATAAGCTGAATGAACTTAGTAATTACTAGGGCTGGGCAACCACGGAAAAATTTGTTTCTAAACTTGATTCGTTTTTAGGGGGTTTTTGCATTTCGATTTTTAAATTAATTCTGAAATTTTCCTTAAATTTTTTTCGATATTTACGAAATTTCGTAAATTACGAATCAATTACGAATCAATTTCGAAACAATTACGAATCGATTTGTTAATGGCGGGCGCGATCGCGCAATACGCTAAAAAAACCTCCAAATGGGACAGGAAGCTTCCCTCTCCCTCTGTTGTTGACTGTTGGTGTGATAATATTTTTTTTTCACTGAGAAAACAAACAACGACTATAAAACTTGCACCAGACATGCGGAAATAATAACGAAACGATTTCGAATCAATTACGAATCGATTTCGAAACAAATATGAAACAATTACGAAACGAATTGAAAAAATTCGTTTCGTTTTTTAGTTGCTCCTGAATGGTTCAATATCACTTCGTTATCAAAAAAAATAACGAATTAATAACGAATTACGAAATTAACGAACAAAACCGCCCAGCCCTAGTAATTACAGAACTCGGCGAAACAATGGCCACCAGGCTGGCTTCTTTTCTAGTAGATTTTATTGTATTAATTTAATGTTTTAATAGGAGCCCCCGGTGGTGCAGTTGGTTAAACCCCTCTGCCGGCAGGACTGAAGACCAACAGGTTGCAGGTTTGAATCCGGAGAGAGCGCGGATGAGCTCCCTCTATCAGTTCCAGCTCCCCATGCGGGGACATGAGAGAAGCCTCCCATAAGGATGGTACAAACAACAAAAACATCTGGGCATCCCCTGGGCAACGGCCTTGCAGATGGCCAATTTTCTCACACCAGAAGCGACTTGCAGTTTCTCAAGTCGCTCCTGATAGGAAAAAAAAGTTTTAATTATTTATGATTACTGTTTGTTGTGTATTTTATTGTGTTTTATTGTAGGCATCGAATATGTGCCGGCTGGAAGCCACCCTGAGTCCCCCCTAGGGGGTTGAGAAGGCTGGAGTAAAATACCAAAAATAAATACATAAATAAATATACTGATTTTTTCATTAATGATTAATGAAAATATCAGAAGGAATATTAAACAAGAAGAATGGGAAAAAAATTGGAAGGAAAAATTAAAATACTGCCAAGCCATTGACCTGAAAGAGAATTGGCTAAAAACAGCACACCGCTGGTACATGACGCCGAAGAAATTAGGAAAAGATAATAGAAATTCTAACACGGATTGTTGGAAATGCAAGGAAGAGGAGGGGTCATACTTCCATCTTTGGTGGACGTGCAAAAAGGCAAAAGAATATTGGAGGGGGGTACAAACAGAATTACAGGAAATGTTAAAAATCAAAATACCATGGAAGGCAGAATTCTTTTTATTGGGGATGCATGAGTTAAATATAGGGAAAAATACAGATAAAATCATATTCTTGATTACAACAGCAGGTAGGATCTGTTACGCCAGAAGGTGGAAACAGAAGGAAATTCCGGACGAAAATGAAAGATTAACAAAAATTTTAGAAATTCTAAATATGGACAGACTTACTTTTTTACTATCAAGAAGTAAAGGGATGAACATGAAAGAAACAAATTGGAAAGAGGTGATGGACTACTTCAAACATAAAAACAAGAAGATTCTAATCTAATGGAAGAAGAAAAAGACTGAAGGAAGAAAAAGAGAAACAGGAAAGAAAAATGAGAAGAAACAGGAAAGAAAAGGTAGAGAAGAAAGAAGAAGGAGAAGATCTCGCGATGACCCCAGGAAGTCAAAAGCAGTTACTACTCTGATTTTTAACCAGGTTTTGGGCTTTTCTATACTCTTATTCTGTTTCTTGTTTTTCTTTTTCCTCTACCTTCTTTTTCCCTTCCCTATTTTCTTTTATATTTAGCAAACACAATTTTTTCCTTTCGGGGTTTCTCTTAGATAACATATCACACATATTCAAATCACTTTGCATTTTAACTGTAACTATGAAAAATTTAATAAAGATATATTTTAAAAAAAAATACACTGATTAAGTCTTAGGACCATCCACAGAACCTGCCGGCTCCCATCATCTGATGCATAGGAACATCCACCAAGGCTTTGTGGATGATCTAGGGCAGAGCCAGCACGTGCAACAACTGCAGCAACATGAGATGCTTTCCATGTTGCCTAGGAAGCAATGGGGTGGGGGGGGGGGAGCAGTTTATTTATTTAGAACTTTTATATCCCAATCTTCTCTATCTCCATGGAGGGACTCAGAATGGCTAAATTCAATTCAATACAATAAATAACCTACTAAAACAACGTGCAACAAATAAGTTCTAAAATACATCACGTTAAAAACAGCATCCAACTCAGTCCAGAACATTGTGGTCAAATAATTCTTAGTTTATATCTGTCGCAACTCAGGATAGATTCACCTTGCTCAGAACATCACCACACACCAAGGCTGTAGGTTTTGTAGTTTATTGAAGAAAAAGCAAAATCATAAACATTGAAATAAGGTTGCAAAAGTTCAATAGCCAAAACAGAGTCTTAAATGCAAAGGCAGAGTTTCCAAGGTCCAAAGGCAAATAACATGAAGTATAATCCACAAGCATTGGTCTAACAAGAATCCATGGCAGCATGACAAAGTCCCCAAAAACCAAGATCAAAACCAAAGTCCCAAAGAGCCAAAAGCTTTCCCCAAATCCGAGGCAATTCCAGAGAAGTTAACAGGGTGTAAGCAAAGTTGCACTGACAAAGGGTTGACTTCAATCAGATCGTTAAATATGCTTTCCTAGCATGAAAGCATTGCGTTGACCTCAAACTTCCCTTTTGTTAGCAAGCCGAGCACTTCAGCGTACCCTTAATTGCAAACGGTCCTCCCTAACTAAATCCCCAGAACCTTCAAGGCCGAATAACTCATTATCCTGGGACTGGGCAGCCTGAGAATCAACAGGCACTGAGCTCACAGATGGAGTGGTCGACTCCTCCACTGCAGCTGTGAAGTTTCACTCAAATCATGACCATCTTCTAAAACAACATTCCTTGCCCTGGGAAACTGAAACGCCACCTCATCTTCAGTATCAACAATGTCTGCATCAACAACAGGGACATGTTCAGAAATGTGTAACCCATCATCCCTCCTCGTCCTGAGGAAACTCAGGCTCAGAAAGCTCAGGCTCAGACTGAGCCACAACAATATCATGTCACCATCCATCTGCAAATGCCTGACTGCAAAGCCAGGATTTTAGCTGCTTCCTGAATAACAGGAGAGAGGGGACAGACCTAATCTCGCTGGGGAGAGAGTTCGATAGCTGGGGGGGCACCACAGAGAAAGCCCTGTCTCTCATCCCCACCAAAAGTGCCTGCGAAGATGGTGGGACCGAGAGCAGGGTCTCTCCGGAAGATCTTAACGTCTTTGATGGTTTATAGGGGAAGACACGTAAACCGAGCCAGAGCCGTATAGGGTTTTGTAGGTTAAAACCAGCACTTTGACTGTGCTCAGAAGTTAACTGGCAGCTAGTGGAGCTGGTGTAACAGGGGAGTTGTGCGCTCCCTGTACCACACTCCCGTGAGCAACCTGGCTGCCGAGCTTAAGACTAGTTGGAGCTTCCGGACAGTCTTCAGAGGCAACCCCATGTAGAGAGCATTGCAGTACTCTATTCGGAATGTAACAAGAGCGTGAACCATCATGGCCAAGTCTAGACTTCCCAAGGTATGGGCACAGCTGGCGCACAAGTTTAACTGTGTAAAAGCTCTCCTGGCCACCACCGAAACCTGGGGTTTCAGACTCAGCGATGAGTCCAGGATCACTCCCAAGCTGTGAACTTGTGCCTTCAAGGGGAGTGTAACCACATCAAGCACAGGTTGTAACCCTATGCCCTGTTCGGCATTTCGACTGACCAGGAGGACCTCTGTCTTGTCAGTTGATTCTTCCCCCCATAGTATCAGCTTCCTCACGAGTCAGGCAATGCGGAGTGTGGGGCGATGGGTTCCCCATGCACCCCAATGAGGGTTGCCTGATTCACTATAGGACGTTGTGATTCCAGGTCATTAAGACTGGCTTCGTTTCTCCTTGCTTATAGTGAGAGGAGAAAGAAGTGGGTTTAGTAATGACCTAACGTTCAGATGCCTTCTTGGTTAGTGAACAGTAATTTCTCATTCAAAAAGGTGCAGAGGAGTCAAGGGAGATGAATTGTGTCTCTTTTTGAATAGGAAGAATATCAATAGTGCCCTGTTAGCTAAACATGTAGGCTATCTGCCTCTCGCTTTACTCCGAGTGATACCATATAGAAAAACTGTCTACTTTGATTAAGTTGCTGAAACCACTTGTTTCCCCTTCTTCACCTCATTCCCCTCTAGGGCATTCTCTCTATCGTCTTCCCTTAGCAAGCAAAATGCTTCTCGCAGACCAACAGCAGATGAAACCATGTGGCTCTGTGCAAATTTAGTCTCAATGATAAAGTCAATAGATATGATAAGGAGACATAGGGTGCAGGGGGCAGAACTTGGCCTTCAGCTCAAATGCTATAGTCCTGGGGAGGATCACAAACAGCTCTCCTGAGTATCTGATTTATTTATTTATTTATTTATTTCCGGTATTTCTACCCCGTCTCTTCTCTACCCACGAAGGGGGACTCAGGACGGCTTACATTTTGGCAATGATTTGACGCCACTACAAATAAACAATTACAAAAATACAACAACCATTAAAATATATAAAGCATTAATTAAAAACAGTAAATAAAGCATTAATTAAAACAATAAACAGTATCATCAGCTGTCTCGCCATTCCAGTCAATTTCCAACCAAGGTGCTAATTAAGTCTGTTGTCCAAAAGCCTGGTCCCAAAACTACGATTTCAATTTCTTCCTGAAAGCCTGAAAGCCAGGAGGGATGAAGCCTATCTTATCTCACTTGGAAGCATGTTCCACAGGTGGGGGGCCATTGCCGAGAAGGCCCTGTCTCTTGGTCCCACCAGGTGCATTTGCGATGTTGGCGGGAGCGAGAGCAGGGCCTCCCTGGATGATCTTAAATTACGAGGTGGGATGTAGAGGCACAAGTAAGCTGGGCCAGAACCATCTAGATCAGTGGTTCTCAACCTGGGGTCCCCAGATGTTTTTGGCCTTCAATTCCCAGAAATCCTAACAGCTGGTAAACTGCCTAGGATTTCTGGGAGTTGTAGGCCAAAAACATCTGGGGATCCCAGGTTGAGAACCACTGATCTAGAGCTTTATAGGTCAAAACCAGCACTTTGAATTGAGCTCGGAAGTGGACCGGCAGCCAGTGGAGCTGACATAACAGGGGGGGGGGGGGGGGGCGCGATCTTTCCCATCTCACTTGGAAGCGCGCTCCACAGGTGGAGGAACACTAAAAGACAATGGTGATCTTTCCCCATGTCTATACTAAAACTAAAACAATGCACTGGGAGAAATAATTTTAACAATAAGACAAGTACTCTCCACCCTCCAAAGCAATAATTCTTAATGCCTTAGTGCCATCTTTGTTTATAGACTAGTGTTTGGTTAGACCTGGAGTGGTCAACTACATGAAGGGTCGGGTCCAGATATTGACGCAACTGAGCACAACACCTCTGGACACCATGTCTTTATTTGGGGTTCTGGAGAGGAGAAGGCCTAAATTACCACATCCACAGACATTGGAGAATACTTAGGTTGGTTTGGAGCAAATAAAATCAGGATAAAAAAAATAATGTGGGGAGTGGAGGGACAAAAGTGAAGTTTGGGGTATAGCCTGCATTTCTCTCATCACTGGAGGAGACTAAAGTGAAGAAAAGGGGATCTATGTTAACGAGACCAAGATCTATTCAGGGGTAGATATGTTGGTCATGTAGCAAAATATAAACCCAAAATGCACATAGAAGTAGTCCAATAAAGGTAGTCCAATAAAGTGCTAACTTTATTGGACCAGTCCCAAAGCATCAAATATCTAATGCAAGCTTTTTAAATCTCTTATTTTTATTACTGTATTCATCGCATAATAGTCGCCATCAAATAATAGTTGCACCTTCATTTTTTAGGATGGCAAAATAGCTATTTTGTTTTTCTCGCATAATAGTTGCAATCTTCATTCACTTGCCTGTACACTCGCCCCCTTTCCAGCTATGGGACTTCATTTGACAGCCAGCTATGTTAAGCCCCATAGCTGGAATTTCTTTCCCCGCATTATAGTTGCACACCTTTTTTTTGGCCCAAAGAGGGATAAAAAGTGTGACTGTTATGTTGTGAAATACCACTCAGGGAAGATGGCGGAGGGTGGGGGGATGCTCTCCGATTTATTTTTACATTTCCCTCTCTTTTCTTTCACATGATTCTGGGGAACATATGTTTGTTTGTAAATCACCACATCTTTACCTCTCAACTATAGTCCCTGCAATCATATTAAAATTTTAACTTTCAAGAGTATGTACTATATTGGCATCACTAGAGTCTAGACCAGTGGTTCTCAACCTGGGGTCCCCAGATGTTTTTGGCCTACAACTCCCATAAATCCCAGCTAGTTTACCAGCTGTTAGGATTTCTGGGAGTTGAAGGCCAAAAACATCTGGGGCCCCAGGTTGAGAACCACTGTTCTACACTCATGAAATCACCAAATCTTGCTTCGTGGCATCACCAGACCCATCTCTGAGATGCTGGAGTCCTAGGCTGAAGTAGTTGTTTTACAAATAAAATATGAAAACATAATTCTTTCTGGTCTAAGACGGACAATTCATAAAGTCTAAAATAATAAAAAAAAACTAATTGTGGATGGAGTTTGTCTATATTTTTATTTATGTTCTGAGGCATAACTCTTGCATTTGCTTCCAAAGTAAGCGTGTATGCATCCATGTTGGGAGGAGTATTCTTCTGCATTTGCTTTCGGTCGCCTTTATAAATCTATATATATAAATTTGTTAGGGGCATCCAACGAGGAAACAAAACTCAAAAACCCCCCAACGAAACTTAACCAAAATTCCCATGCCCATAACACAACCCACAAGGTACAAACATATCTACTCAAAATGAAAAACAACACAACAACACACTCACAAAACGGCAAAACAACAAAACTCAAAAATCCCCCAACGAAACTTAACCAAAATCCCTGTGCCCATAACACAACCCACAAGGTACAAACATATCTACTCAAAATGAAAAACAACACAACAACACACTCACAAAACGGCAAAACAACAAAACTCAAAAATCCTCCAACGAAACTTAACCAAAATTCCCGTGCCCATAACACAACCCACAAGGTACAAACATATCTACTCAAAATGAAAAACAACACAACAACACACTCACAAAACGGCCAAACAACAAAACTCAAAAATCCCCCAACGAAACTTAACCAAAATCCCCGTGCCCATAACACAACCCACAAGGTACAAACATACCTACTCAAAATGAAAAACAACACAACACACTCACAAAACGGCAAAACAACAAAACTCAAAAATCCCCCAACGAAACTTAACTAAAATCCCCGTGCCCATAACATAACCCACAAGGTACAAACATATCTACTCAAAATGAAAAACAACACAACAACACACTCACAAAACGGCAAAACAACAAAACTCAAAAATCCCCCAACGAAACTTAACCAAAATCCCCGTGCCCATAACACAACCCACAAGGTACAAACATATCTACTCAAAATGAAAAACAACACAACACACTCACAAAACGGCAAAACAACTGAGCATGCGCATTGGCGCCCAGCCGCAAGTTCCATCGCGCGTGCACATGGCCTTCCGGCCAACGTTCCCTCTGCGGAAACCATGCCCACTCCAAGCCCCGCCGCGCCGCTTCCCGCACACACACCCCCCCTGCCGCACACACACACGCAACCCCACGCTCCATCACTCCCCCCGCCGCCGCACACACACACGCAACCCCACGCTCCATCACTCCCCCCACCGCCGCACACACACGCAACCCCACTCCCCCCGCCGCCGCACACACACACACAACCCCACTCCCCCCGCCGCCGCACACACACACGCAACCCCAGGCTCCATCACTCCCTCCGCCGCCGCACACACACACGCAACCCCACGCTCCATCACTCCCCTGCCCCAATTTTACCTCCTTTTACTTCAGGCCACCTCCAAACCCCACCCCGCCCCTTCCCGCCCTGTCAAAATCTAGGAAAGACAGGAAGGAAGGAAAGAAGGAAGAAAGAGAAAGGGAGGTAAAGAAAAAGGGGGAAGGAAGGAAAGTTAGAGGAAGAAGAAAAGGAAAGAAAATGAAAGATGGAAGGAAAGAAAAGAGAGACAGCAGAAGAGAAAGAAAAAGGGGGAAGGAAGGAAAGAGATAGAGAAAGAAGAGGAGAAGGAAAGATGGGAAGGAAGGAAGGAAGGAAGGGAGGGAGGGAGGGAGGGAGGGAGGGAGAAAGGGAGGAAGGAAGGAAGGAAGGAAGGAAGGAAGGAAGGAAGGAAGGAAGCAGAGAAAGAGGGAAGATTGGCCACAGCAACACGTGGCGGGTAAAGGTTGTTATTTCTATTATTATGATGATGCTATTCTTCCTATGAGACCCTTTTAGGGGGAATGGGAGAGGTGTCAGGTCCCAGAGGCAATGCATTGCATTATTGTTATTGTTATGATGGTGGTGAAATAAAAGGAAATAAAAAGTGAAAGAAGGAAGCAAACAGGGAGGGAAGAAAGGCAAAGGAAGAAAGGGGGAGGGAATGAAGGAAAGAGAGAAGGATGAAACCAAGTAGTGAAAGAAGGAAAGAAAGAAAGAGGGAGAGAAGGAAGAAAGTAGAGAAAGGGGGAGGAAAAGGGGGAAGGAATAGGTAGGTACCTCTCTTTCATAATAGTCCAGATATCTACCTCAACTTTGATAAGTTTTACTATAGGCCACAGCAACGCGTGGCAGGGCACAGCTAGTAATATATAAATAATAATACTAATAATAAACCTTTATTTTTACCCCACTACCATCTCCCAGAGCCCCCGGTGGCGCAGTGGGTTAACCCCTGTGCCGGCAGGACTGAAGACCGACAGGTCAGAGGTTCAAATCCGGGGAGAGGTGGATGAGCTCCCTCTATCAACTCCAGCTCCACATGCGGGGACATGAGAGAAGCCTCCCACAAGGATGAGAAAACATGAAATCATCCGGGCGTCCCCTGGGCAACGTCCTTGCAGACGGCCAATTTTCTCACAACAGAAGCGACTTGCAGTTTCTCAAGTCACTCCTGACACGACAAAAAACAAATAAAACCCAAAAAACCATCTCCCGAAGGACTCGGTGCAGCTTACAAGAGGCCGAGCCCAAAAACAACAGTAAAACAACAACAACAACAACAACAATAAATAAACTCATAAACAAGCAGTACACATCAACAATAACACCATGACGCATTAAAAGAACCTATGGCAGGGCCAAGTGTAATAATTAAAATTGTTAAAAAAATACTGGGCATGGCCAAGTGAAATACGATAGGTATTTTGAAGATAGGTAGTAAATAAATAAATAACTAAGCCAGTTTTTTTTTTAAAAAAGTAAATCAATTCAGAATTGCTAAGTCAGACCATGGAGTGTTTTATAGTCTATAGAGTCAATTATCCATGGTAATAGCCAATATTCTTGCTTAAATGAACTGTGAGCATGAAAAAATGCAATTGGGGCAAATTAGAATTTGTTTTTTTTTTTTTTGCTAAGGAGTTTGCAAAATTAAAAAAAATTAAAATATAATAGAAATAACACTTAAAAACATGAATGTGGAAAAAATACAAGCAGAAGGCTTTGAAATGCTTAGCATTTTAAAGTCTTGGTTTCAATCCCTGGACATTTAACCTTATCTGTGATAATGAATTAGGGCTGCTATCTCTCCCTCACCCTCAATAGACTTTTAATTTATAACAGCAATATGGCAGACCAATACAATGTGATCCTTCCATGCTGGGAATACTTCTTCAATCTCAAAGTGCAGATGGATAAGAATTTCATTTGATTAGTTATTGATAACAACTTTTTCATGTCTTCATAAATGGGGTGAGAATTAAATGTGAAGCAAAGTAGAATTTGACAGATTGGCTCATCTTTAAGATTATACTTCCCACGGTGGTTCAGTTTATTGCTTTCATTGGAATGTGCCTTTGGATCTGTAGCTGATCAGAAACGTTTCCGCTCCCACTCATGACAATAAACTGGATGGATCAGAGGTAACACAACTACAATATCTACATTAGAAATACAACCTTGGAGGTTAGCACAATGTGCAGGTACAACTGTACCAGAAGCTCCAATTTTGTTTGCTTTGCGTTGAATGTTTGTTATAGTCCTAAGTTTCAGGGACTCTGCAGATAGGTGGCTTCCTTTGGCTGCAATCATAGGGCAAGCCACCTGTCAATTATAGTTAGGTTCCCTGGTCCCGCCCCCTTTTTGGGGTTTTGGAGGGAATAGGAGCCTTTTTGGGTCAGTCCACACAGAGAAGCTTTCCATGCAGGACATAATACCAAGAGCTCATGTAGAAAGCTTCATCTTCCACAGCTTGGCCGGGGAGATATATAGCATACAGCTTGGCCGGGATTATACAGCCCACGGCTTGGCCGAGGATCATACAGCCTTACAGCTCCTTTGCTGAAGGACTTCAGCCAGCCATCACCGAAACCTGAACTCCTTTTCCCTTGGAAGTATACAAAGCTCTGCTTGGTAAGGGTCACTCGCGGAAGCCAGACACAGTTGGTACTGGGTGCAGGGGCTCCACGCCAACAGAGGCAAAGACAGACTGCCCAGATTAGAAGTTAAGGATTTCCCCATTAGTTAAATTACAGTTTATGAAGATAGTGCCTGTTCCCTGTGAACAAGATTGAGAGAGCCAATAGACTGTTAAGAAAGCCTTAAAGTATCTGTTTGTTTTCATCAATAAAGAACTTTGTTGAACCTTTAAGCAATCTAAAGACTCTGTTTTAAGGGAATCCAAAGGCCTTTAATCTGAGGCAGCCCCGGCGTCCTGTTGGGCACACAGAATTTATTTCCTGTCTACAGTTTTATGCACAGGCCCAGCGTGCGACAGCACAAACAATGTCTGCACATTAAAAGAAAAGGGGAAACAAGGATACATTGCTTGGTTTAGGACTAATGTTCAGAATCAAATGCAGCAATTTCCAGACTATTGTCCTGAAAATAGAAAAGGAAATTGCTGCATTAGATAATAATGGGCTATTATGACAATTAAACATTAGTGGCCATTTTGCCAGCACTGTAGCTTCTTAATTAAAATATAGATTCCCTATATTCTGGATTATACTTAATTACACTTAGCCCTTCATGTTCTACTCATTTAGTGACTCAAAAAGGGAAACAGGTGGATTGGCCGCAATTTCTCTGCTCAACAGTCCACTGGCCTGAAATATTCCTGTGCGCTTCTGTGGACATCAGTTCATGGTGGAGAGAGCCATTAGCAGTTGGCGGTTTCCATTTCATTGAGGTGATGAATCCACTTTAGATTTTAGCCTGAACATCAAATGAACTAAGCAATGTGCTGAAAACCTTTTGGAGATAGGATTTAGTGTCTATAAAGGTTCAGCATGTTGAAAGTTCTAATTAAAATCTGGAGCAGATACGTCACCCTACTGACACAGAAACCACATGTGAATAACTAAATGAATAGGACAACTCAGTGCGGGATAACTAATTCTATGACAGCTATCTTTAGAGAAAGCATTGAAAAAAATAACAAATATTGTCGAGACAAGGCTCAGTTAACAAAGTATTCCTGGGCTTTATTTCTTTAACAGAAATTCTGGTCCTAGAGTTAGAAATCATTTGGAAATAACAGGAATAGGTTGCTACACCATTAAAAAGAAGAGATGTTCATCTTTTAGAATTTTTAAAATTCAAAACTGCTCTGGGTTCAGTGATCTTCAACATTTTCATCAATGACTTGGAAGATGGAAGTTTGCAGAGGACACACTGGCTGTGTGCTATCTTTATGTTTTATATTTTAGACTATGAAAACATCCAGAAAGTAAGTACTGCTTTAATTAGTTTGACACAAGCTGGTTGGTTGTTTTGATTCACCTCTGCCTGCGTACTGGCAGAGCTCTGGCAACATGGTGGAATAGGTCCAACTCCAGAGGAAAGGATTAGCATTCAAACTGGCCTTAACACATTAGAGAGATGGGCCAGAAGTAACAAAACAAATTTGAACAAGGAGATATGTAAGATAATATTACTTAGGCAATACAAATGAAATGCACAGATATAGGATGGGTGGCACCTGGCTTGAAAACAGTACATGTGAAAGAGGTCTAAGAGTCTTAGTAGACCACAAGCTGATCATCAGTCAACACTGTGATATGGGAGCTAAAAAAGCCAATGAGAAGGTATTATTGGGGGACACCTGTTCAGCCCCACAACCTTTGTCTTAAAACTCATGCGCCAGCTGTGCCCGTACCTTGGGAAGTCTGATCTGGCCACAGTGGTCCACGCTCTTGTTACATCTCAGACAGATTATTGCAACACACTCTATCTACGTGGGGTTGCCTTTGAAGACTGTTCGGAAACTCCAACTACTCTAATGGTCAGCAGCCAGAATACTCGCTGGAGTAACTTAAAGGAGCACACCACCCCTCTGCTTCATCAGCTCCACTGGCTCCCGGTCCATTCCCGAGCACAATTCAAAGTGCTGGTCCTGACCTATAAAACCCTATATGGTTCAGGCGCAGTTTACTTGTCCGAATGTATCTCCCTCTATGAACCACCTTGGAGTTTACAGTCTGCTCTCAATCCCACCACCCTTGCAAGCGCAATTGGTGGGGACGAGAGACGGCCTTCTTGGTGGTGGACTCCGTCTGTGGAATGCGCTCCCCAGTGAAATCAGGGTGACTCCTTTTCTCCTTCAGGAAAAAACTCAAGTCTTGCCTTTGGGACCAAGCATTCAGGCAGCTGGCTGTGCAACAACTGTAATGACTCCCCACTGAATTTACAGAGGCCCGAATATGCTGTTTTTCCTTTTAGCTTGAAACCATCAAATCTTACAATTGAAAGAGGTACTCACACTTGCTCTGGGTACACTGACATTTTGCTTAGCTTGACCAAAACATCTTAGGTCATTCCAGATTGCCCATATATCAGGCTGCCAGAACTATAGTGAGGTCACTTTTTTTAACCATCTATTTTGACCTGAAATACAGAGAAAGATGGCACCCTCCTTCCAAGCCTCTGTAGAGACCTACAATAAAACAATATGATCAACTACACTTAAGGGGAAGCAAGTTATTTTTGGGAGGTGAAAGATAAATTGTATGATGTATAGACTCCAACAATTTGTGTCCTTCACTGCTCGATACTGGCTGTCGTTTTGTCTAAAGTTATGCATTTGACTTGAATCTTTAAAAGTATGATGAAATTATTCCACACTGAAGAAAACCATGATGGGTGCAACCCTCAAAATATAAGGAGGTTCGAGTTTTTCTGCTATCAGGGGAGAGGACACTCCTAAATAGAAGCCAGGGCCATCAGTTATCTGGATGGTCCCAATTTTAGCTACTCTGAAAATGAAATCCTTTTGTAAGTAAATACAAATTCAGGCTCAGCTCTCAGAGTCCACTAATTCTTTTCTGGCTTGGCTGATATTTTCTGGAATTTCCTTGAGGTCACATGCTATGCCTTCCCAAAGCCTGGAGGCAGCCCTCCTATCCCATAGCCACTATGCCATCACCTAAGTGAAGGAACTTTGTCCCTTCCTCCTTCAGCCTCTTAATGCATTCAAAACGAGAGAGCAAACGCATTACTAAATCTAGTCATTTAACTGCAAAATCTCAATCAATAAAGAGAAATTTAAAGGGATTATGCTCTTTCAACCTTGGTTACAAATGAAATTCTCTCTCCTTCTATCTCAGGATATGGTTTACTGAACTCTTTTATATGTCAGCCCACTGACCATTTCCTGTGACTTGTCCCCAAAGTATCTTCAATGCCATCTGGCTGGTAGTTTTCTTCTTAAGCGCAGGTGGAGAAGACAGTAAAACCCAGGACCCCTGCCAGTAAAAAATCTCTGTCTCTCCCGCAGGCCTACATTCCCCTGTTTCAGGGCAAAGCAATGAATATTTCCTACTTTGGCTTTGTTACAGAAGTATTCTATATGTCCCCATTGTCTCTACTGATGCCTGTCTATCAGTTGTCAGAAGTTATTAAACATGGATCAATACAGCAAACTAATTGGACAGAAAACATGGAAGGCACTTACACAATCACAATATATTTTGAAACACTGGCAGCTGGTTACTTTGATCTCAGTGGGTTGCTGGCTCCATTCATACTTTAAATAGGCTCTGCATCATGCATGGTTCATTTAAAGCAAGAGTGGGAAATGTATGCCCCATAAGCTGCATGCGGCTCCCTAATAGTCAATTCCTCTTCAAAAACTGTCCCAAAATGTTGTTTAAGGGGTATGGAGGACATTCCCTCCTGTTTGGATGTGGACACCAGGGCGATGGCAGGAGACAGTAGGAGAGGAAATTGTCTCAGTTAAATGAGGTAGCTGCCCTGCTGGTTTCCAAGCTGCTCAGGAGATGGCAGGGTGGTTTCCTCTGGAGGTGGAGATGGGTCTTTTTCGTGTTCTGGCAATAGCTTTTTGCCCCGAGGAATATGAAGTCTAAAATCTGTCACAAGGAAGGTTTGGTCATGAGATAGGGATAGGATATGTAGTCAGGGATGGGAACTCAACAGAATGCAAAACTTGTAAATGTTACTTTTTTGAATGAAAACTCCAAAAGCCCTTCAATGTTCCAGGATTCTGGAAATTATTGAATTTTAAGTTAAAATCTCTAGACGTGCCAAAGGAATCCAATACAAGGTGAGTTTTGAGAATGGTAACACCATACAAGTGTTCTGAGAGGTACTTCCAAGGATGGGGAAAGGAGGGAGAGCCAACTAATGAGAAAATTTCAAGTCTTTTATTATTATTATTATTATTATTATTATTATTATTAAACTTTAATTGTACCCCGCTAGCATCTCCCGAAGGATTCGATGTGGCTTACACAGGCCGAGGCCTCAACACACAACATAACAATACAATCTAAGCAAATCAAACAATTAAAACAGAATAAAGCAAAGTGAACAACAGGCACAATACACTAAAACACAATAAAACTGGGCTGGGCCAGAGTAAAGGGTACAAGAATTAAAAGTGCAGATGTGACAGGAGGTGTATACAAGGCTTCTAGGGCAAGTGCGATGTGCGATGTGCAGCAATCATTGGTTCTGGTAAAGTGCTTATGGGACTTGGTAGTGGAAATTTCCTAATCTGGGAAGGCGCATTGGAAAAGCCAGGTCTTCAGGTTCTTTCTGAAGACAGCCAATGTAGGGGCCTGTCTAAGATCTTTGGGGAGGGTGTTCCAGAGTCGGGGGGCCACTACGGAAAAGGCCCTGTCCCGCGTCCCCACCAAGCGCGCTTGCGACGCAGGTGGGATCACGAGCAGGGCCTCTCCAGATGACCGAAGTGAACGTGTGGGTTCGTAGATGGAAATGCGGTCATGCAGGTAGGCTGGTCCCAAACCGTTCAGGGAGGAAGGAAGCCAATTTTTGAGAGTAGATGATGGTGAATAAGTATGTGCTGGGATATAAGACCAAGAAAATAAGTGTGGCAAAGCCATGGAAGACACTGAAGGTTTGTATGAAAATGTGACTCTATTTCCTGTGCTGGTCAATGACTGAAATAAATGATTTGATTTGATTTGATCACTGAAGGTGAGAAAAAGGCACCTGTGCAGATTCTGGTAAAAGGCGTGGAACCACTGGAGAGATTTAAGAAGGGCATCATTTGATCTGTGACACCAAGGTGGGGAATTTTTTTTCCTATGTCATTATTAAAAAAAAAATGGCAAGCTATTTAACCTCAGCAGGCTAAAAGCCAAAACCAAGGTTACAACAACATCTGTTATAGAACTCCAATTTGCTGATGACGTCATCAAGCATACGAGAAGCTTGGCCTGTCATTGAAGATCGAGAAAACCAAAGTGCTCTTCCAGCAGTCACCAGCCAATCCCTCTTCAATGCCAGAAATACAGCTCAATGGTGTAACATTAGAAAAGGTTGACCATTTCCACTACCTTGGCAGCCACCTCTCCACAAAAGTCAACATTGATACTGAAATACAACACTGCCTGAGCTCTGTGAGTGCAGCTTTTTTCCGAATGAAGCACAGAGTGTTTGAGGACCGGGACATCCGTAGGGATACCAAGGTGCTTGTTTATTAAGCTATTGTTCTCCCAACCCTGCTATACGCCTGTGAGACGTGGACTGTCTATAGACGTAAAATGCAGCTTCTAGAACAATTCCATCAGCGTTGCCTCTGGAAAATCCTTGCGGCAATGAATGTTGCCATAATCTGTAAGCCGCTCTGAGTCCCCTTCGGTGTTGAGAAGAGCAGGGTATAAATACAGTAAATAAATAAATAAATACATCTCTTGGGAAGACAAGCGGGGAAATGCCAGCATGCTGGAAGAAGCAAATACCACCAACACTGAAGCGATGGTCCTCTGCCATCAAACCCTCTAGACCAGCCATGTTGTGCAGATGCCTGACCACCATCTTCCAAAGCAGTTGCTCTACTCCAAACTCAAGAATGAAAAATGGAATGTTGGTGGACAGGAAAAGAGATTTAAGGATGGGCTCAAAGCCAACCTTAAAAACTCTGGCATAGACACTGGGAAGGCCTGGCTCTTAAGCACTCCAGCTGGAGGTCAGCTGTGACCAGCAGTGCTGTAGAATTTGAAGAGGCACGAATGGAGGGTGAAAGAGAGAAATGTGCCAAGAGGAAGATGCATCAAGCCAACCCCAACCGGGACCGCCTTCCACCTGGAAACCAATGCCCTCACTGCAGGAGAACATGCAGATCAAGTATAAGGCTCTACAGTCACCTACGGACCCACCGCCAGTACACTGACCTTGGAAGACTATACTACGGACAACGAGGGATCGCAAAAGGAAGTAAGCAATTAAAGGAATCCATGCTCTTTCAATCTTACCACCCCAGAGGCAAGTACATCAAGTAATTTTGAGTACAGGATGCTATGTAGACATGAGGAAGTCAAAGTGAGACAACAGATGACCAGTGAGGAGTCCTCCGAGGTATATATCCTGGGAATGGTCCAGTTGATGGAGGATCTTCCTCTATTAGCTGCCACTGCCCTGGACTTGAAGGGAGAAAATAAGATGAAGGCACAGCTCCACCACGCCTTATGCTGGCATGTGTCATCAGTAGGCTTCTGGCAATAGCTTCAGGCCCTGAGTCCAAAAACTGACACAAAGGAACAGAGAATCCATAGCTATGAAAGCCTCCCATCCCCATCCCAACTGCCACTGCCTTAGCATCAAAGGGAGAGAAGAAGAGGCAGGCACAACTTTGTCAGATTTCTTTGTCGACCAAGCAGAATTTGCACTGATGACAGTTTAAAGCATAAAAAAAATGTAAAACAAACTTGAGTGGCTATGCAAGTGATGGACAAGGGTAGGATTACAATTAGTAGTCTGGTGACAATAGCCCACAAATCACGTTTTTGATCTATTGATTCAGTCTGATTGCCTCAACCCCAGCTGTTTCCATAAATCAGCCCATTCACAAGCACTACAAAAGGAGCTGATGGTGTCTGTTGCGTGCAAGAAAGGAAATGAGCTAGAAAGGGAATGGACACTACAGTTCCCAGTTGGGCAGTTTTCAAGTTAGCTGTTGTATAATTGACTTAGTTTTCTTATTGTTGCATGTGATTTATTTCTGACAAATAGCGAACCTAATGCAAACCTATCATAGCGTTTCCTTGGCAAGATTTGTTGAGAGGTATTTACCTTTCCCTTTCTCAAAGCCAAGTAGAAATTCAAAGCCTGCTCTCAAAAGTTGTAGCTCAGTGCTCAGAGCACTGCACCATGTTGGTTCTCACTATACTGTATACTTCTTTTCTTAAAATCACAGAATCATAGAGTTGCCTAGAAGGGCTATCCAGTCAAAGCCTTCCCAACAGATGGCCCTCTGGCATTGTTTAAAAAACTCTGGAGAAGGACGCTCCACCATACTCATAGCCAACATATTCTGCCGTAAAACAGCTTTTTTACTGCCCAGAAGTTCTTCTTCATGTTGTTGTTTATTCATTCAGTCGCTTCCGACTCTTTGTGACCTCATGGACTAGCCCACGCCTGAGCTCCCTGTCGGCCATCACCACCCCCAGCTCCTTCAATTCTTCCTCATATTTAGGTAGAATTTATTTTCCTTCAATTTGTATTTATTGCTTCATGTCCTAGTCTCCAGGGCAGCAAAAACATGTCTGTCTCCTCATTGTGACATCCTGTCAAGTATTTAAGCACAGCTATCATGTCTCCGTCAACCTTATTTTCCCCACGGTCAGGAGGGAAAGGAGCCATTGGTGAACATCCTTTGTGTCTGGCCACTCAACCACTTCCCTGTTGACTTAACAGTAGCATTGTCTCTTCCATAGATTCTTAAAATTAGTTCAATGTTGGGTTAAAAAATTGGCAAAAAAGTTTCTGAATACAACTCATTTACACAATCTGTTAGAAACAACATGCAGTGGTTACGGTGTGCCTGTTTAGCAAGCTTTGCAATGCTTGTTTAATATTGGGTTGAGTGTCTGACTAGATATGTTGTGTGTCTATGGCATTGAATGTTTGCCATGTATATGTGTATTGTAATCCGCCCTGAGTCCCCTGCGGAGTGAGAACGGTGGAATATAAATACTGTAAATAAAGAAACAAAAATGACGGGATGCTATTATACAACCCAGGAAGCGGTGAAGGATGGATGGGCTCATAGCAGCCATTATTATAACATGTCCCCAGGAGACTCCCGGGGACATGTATATTTATGTATATATCTAGAAATTGTAGTCAATATATCGACCCCTATAACTGAGTTGACTTTTTCACAGATCAGTGTACATATTACTAAAACAATTATAATATCTCAGTAAAGTGGCAAAAGGCAAGAGCTGCATCCATCATGGAAGAACCGCAAGGATTCCAAAGGTCATCTCTGTACCTTAATCCAGGAGGGGATAGATCAGGTGTATTCTTTTTGAAATGTGAACGCGCCAAATCCCTTTAAAGACATCCTTCATCCTGGGAGTCACTCTGGACCGTGCTCTGACCTACAAGAAGCACTGCCAGAACATCAAGCAAAAAGTGGGCGCTAGAAACAATATCATACAAAAGCTGGCACAACCTGGGGATCACAACCAGACACAGTGAAGAAATCTGCCCTTGCGCTCTGCTACTCTGCTGCTGAGTACGCATGGCCAGTGTGGAACACATCTCACCACACTAAAACAGTGGATGTGGCTCTTAATGAGACATGCACATTATCACAGGCTGTCTGCGCCCTACACCACTGGAGAAATTACACTGCTTAGCCAGTATTGCACCACATGACATCCGCCGGGAAGTAGCAGCCAATAGTGAAAGGACCAAGGCGGTGAAATCTCCAGCTCATCCCTTGTTTGGGTATCAGTCAGCATGTCAACGACTTAAATCAATAAATAGTTTTCTTAGATCTACAGAGACACTCGCTGGAACACCTCAGCAAGCGAAAGTCCAAAAGTGGCAGGCTCAAACCCAGCACCTCAATCCGTGGGTGATACCAGATGAGAGACTCCGTCCTGGGCACACAGAAGACTGGGCGACTTGGAAGGCACTGAACAGACTGTGCTCTGGCATCACGAGATGCAGAGCCAATCTTAAGAAATGGGGCTACAAAGTGGAATCCACGACATGCGAGTGCAGAGAAGAGCAAACTATAGACCACGTGCTGCAATGTAACCTGAGCCCTGCTACATGCACAATGGAGGACCTCCTTGCGGCAACACCAGAGGCACTCCAAGTGACCAGATACTGGTCAAAGGATATTTAATCAACTACCAAGTTTGCAAAATCTGTGTTTTATTATCTGTTTGTTTGTTTTGTTCTGTTAGAAATGTAATACAATGGTATGGTTGCTGATGACACAATAAATAAATCCTGTGATTCATGCATGGAGGGACTCATTTCTATCTACAACAATCCATGGTGTCAATCTTAGGGTGCATTTTCACCTGGCACACAATAGTGTGCTGAATGTCTTGGGTTTTACCATCATTGGTCACAAACACTGTTTCTCCCGGTCAACAGATGTGGTCTTCTGTTTTTGAATCTTCCTTTACATACTTTCTCTGACAGGGCATTTTTTAAACAGTTGTTTTATGTTTCTCCCATGCTGTTTGCTTTAATGAATCTAAATGATGCATTTTGTTTACTTAATTTTTATCTCATATTTAATTTATTTCCTCATTCCTTTTGGTTTTAAAACTTTAAGGGTATGTTGGAGGTCCCTTTCAAGGACTAACAGTGGAGATGGCATTTTCCTTTAAAATAACTTTCAAAGTTTTTTTTAATCATTGTCATGATGATCAAAATCATCAGTTCAGGGGATGAATGATTTGATCCCAAATGGTTGTTTGTTGTATACCATTTTTTATTTGCAAGTGGAATTAAGAAATGTGGGGACCATTTTCAAAGGTTGCTGTTTTGGCCATGGAGCATAATATGACAAAATTCAAAATCTCCAAGCAGCTATACTTTTGTTGGACCAACTTCAAACATAAAATACATTATGCAAGCTTGTAAAATGTCATGGGTTTTTTCATAAGGCAAAATGTTTAAAATCATACAGGAGAAAAATGGCCAAAGGGGGCGGGGAGTGATTTCTGCCTGCCTTGAGATGTCTCCAGACTATTTTAACCTACCAGAGAGAGAGGCTGATGCATTACAGATTCCTATACTTGTTTCAGACGGGGCTGATAGTGTGGCTGCTAAAGGAGAAACAACAAGTCAGTTCCCCGGGGAAAGGAATGTTCCTGCAGTTAGAGAGACTGATAGCGAGAGTGAAATCCCACACGGCCAGGTGGAGGATCTGTCCCAGCTGGACCCAGATAAGGGGTTGCATAGCCTTGCAGATAATGAATTAATGAGCAGACAAGATAGTTTGCAATTAAGGCTTCGGAGAAGCCTTCACTTGGCCAGCAGGCGAGAAGCCAAAGGTGCCCAAGGTCAACGCAATGCTTTCATGTTTGCAAAAGGTATTTAGTCTTGTAGCTGACAGGCAGTTGTCAGTCCAACATTGCTCTTCCCATGTTAACTTCTGGAGATTTTCCTTGGCTTTTCACAGCAGGTTTCTGGCTTCCTGAGTCTGGGATTTGGGTCTTGTTTTCAACTGTTTACCATGGACTTTTGTTTGACCATTGCTAAGAGGTTATGCTTCATATTTTTGCCTTTGGATCTTGGGAACTTTGCCTTTACATTTAAGTCTCTGTTTTGCCTATGGAACTACTGCATTTCTATTTCTTTGTTTTGATTTTGCTTCTCTCAATAAACTACAAAAACCTACAGCCTTGGTGTGGTGGTGTCTGGAGCAAGGTGAAAACTACCCTGAGTTGTAACAGTTGAAGCGTTTCAGTGACATAGAGGAATAGGTGCTCCTCACCACTTTGCTGTCACTGCATTTTCTCCTTAAGAGTAATCTAGGCTTCATGGGAAGTGGTGGATTTCTCTGTTACAGTCCATTTCATGAATTGACCCTCCATGATCCTTCTGTTGCTTAAAGTGGTTTAAGGACAGTGTGGGTCCTATTGAAAGAAGAGTTTTAAAAATGTGCTGATCTCCTCTAGAGGGAAACGACCAAATTGAAAGAAGTTTTAAAAGTGGAATTAAAATTCTGCTGGTCTATTCAAGAGGGGGATTCAGACAGAGTAGGGGAAGATCTCAACTGAAAAGAAGGCTTTAAAACTGTGACATGGGAGGAGACATTGCCTCCTCTGGTGTGTGGGGTTGTGGGGAGGGCAAAGAATTTAGAGTGATTTCAGTCTCCTTTAACATAAGGAGCTTTGGGCAGGGCAAGGGATCTCTTGGCTTTCAGATATTGAAGCATTCCCTGATTTTTTAGAAAAAGTAATATGGAGAGGGTGGAGAAAAGGACTCCCTGTGTGATGGTTCCACACAAAGGCAACAATGGGTGAAAACCTGAAGAGAGAAATGTATGGTGGAAAGGCAGAACTTGAAATGGGACAATTGTAGATCTAACAGTATGACTGCCTTTGCTAGACCGATGGTCCCCAACATTTCTCAAGGTCCTTGTGATGAGGTCCTTGGAAAGCTCTCATGATATATTGTATACTTTGGAATTGGACCATTCAAGATATAACTACTTCTGGATTTTGTTATATTACGAAATGTGGTTATCCATCTCCCAACCTGGAGAGTAACGTATTGCATCCTATTTTGCCATCTCATCTTTCAGCCTTCCCTTGGTTCTGTGCTAGGGGCTGCTCAGGCCCAGACAAGTGCAATTATGTGTGCCTGGTGGTGTCACTGGCCCACCCGTACTTTTCTGTGGCTCAGCACAGTCTCTCCAGCTCAACGAGCCTGCAACTCGGGTGTGGAAAATTTAATACTGTCAGAAAATCAAGAACTTGGTTGTCAATTATTCCATTAGTGAAGCCTGTTTGCCACAGGCTGAGCAAAAGTCTGGAGGCTGCCAAAATTGGCTGAATATATGCTTCTTTTTTGACAGGATGCCTGCAAGTGTGGCGTATGGATAGAATGGTGTCTCTTGCCCAAAGCTTAGTCAATTAAATGGATTATATTAAATCATAAAATCAAATGTTTGCATAATCTGTTAATTTGCATATTTTATCTTCCTTGAATGTAGGATTATGGAATTTTACAGCAAATGAGCATCCAGTCCTCTCACCATATTTTCAATTGTATGGCTATACACACACACACACACACACACGTGTGTGTATATATGTATGTGTGTGTATGTATGTATGTATATATATATACACTCACACACATACACACACACATACACACACTAGTCATCCCCTGCCATGCATTGCTGTGTCCCAGTCTGTGTATATGTGTTTTGCATGTGTATATATGTGTTTATGTCTGTGTATATATTGTGTATATGTATATATGTGTGTGTTTGTGTATTTATGTGTGTATACGTGTGTATATATTTGTGTATTTGTGTTTATATGTGTATATGTATATTGTGTATTTGTGTATGCTTGGGTATATGCATATGCATAAATGTGTGTATATATGTGTGTGTATGGATGTGTATATGTATATGCATGTAGGTGTATATGTATGTGTGTATATGTGTATATTTTGTGCTTGCATATATAGTGTGTGTGTCTGTATGTACGTGTGCATGTGTATATATATATTTATTTGTGTTTATACATGTATATGTATATTGTGTATATGCATGTGCTTGTGTATATGCATACATGTGTGTTTATATGTGTGTCTGTATGTGTATATGCATATGTGTGCAGGTGTATATGTAAGTGTGTATATGTGTATATTTGTGTGTGCTTGCGCATATGTGAGTAAGATCACTAACAGATTTTTGAATCCAGGACTCACAGGAGTGTCTCATTTGAGTTTTGCCATAACATATACAGAACTTTCTGCCCTCCTTGTGCAGTATCTGGGCCTGTGATCCTTTTCATGACCTTCAAGTTTTGAGAATTTGAGTATGTGTGCATGTGTATATGTATATGAATGTATGTGTATATGTATATATGGTTCATTTTGGGGTTTTTTTAAAGTCTGTTCTGCTGTTTTTTTGTGTGCTTTTATAAGTGATGGTCACTCAGGTGTATTGAGTTATGTTAATCCCACAAACGAACACTATATATCACAAACATATATGCACACAAACACACACAAGAACTTAGATTTTCGAAGAGAAGCTGGATTTAGCATTTTCAGTTTCAGCAGGTGGCACAGCCACTATTAGCTGAAAAGAGAGATTTCCCATGATGTAACTGGTATCAGAGCACAGCAATCTTAAAGTCACTTGGATATCAGAAAGGGGAGGAAGATATCGGTTTCACTGGGAAAGAAAAGTCACAGTTGACTCAGTTTAAAGGAAAGAGGTGTGAACGGATCACATCAGGCCTACTGTAATCTACTGGTAGCAGCTTTATAATGAGAACCTGGCAAAGGGCACCGGGAAGAGCTCTGCTCTGCTGCTGAGACCATGTTAAACTAATCTCTGCTGGAGGTAGCTTTTTTTGCAGATTTAGTAGCTGACTTGCCAGCTCAGCAACAGCAAAACATAGAAAAGATCTCAAAGCATCTAGACTAAAAGCTAGACAGTACAGAATGCCAAAATATCCATCCCATCGTCAAGAGTTTTTCTTAGCAAGTCACACTCTGGTGAAATATGAAAAATTGTACCCAAAGAGTAGTAGTTATGAAGCGGCGTTAAAGCAAACAAAAAGTACAAGTATTATTTCAGCTGGGAAATTTACTCCCTCTCTCCACTCTCAAGTACCATTTTTGAACATCAATGGATACAATCCAAATAATAATTTTGTTACAGAGAAAATAATCCATAATACTTTTTTTAACAACTATTTTTTTTTATTCGCCATGACAAGCAAAGTGAATTCATAGTGTTATAACTGTCATGTGAAAAGTCACAAGGTTAAAATACCACCCTAGGGACATGTTTGCCCAGGAGAGGTCTAACTTTTGTCAGACTTAATACTCAGACCAAATCCAATCAAAATATAATGAATTTCTTGAATACTCTTCTTTATTCTAAAAGTGCAAACGGGGCAATAATTTGGACAGGAGGAGGGTATCTAGGACTGGGGGTTTAAGTCATTATAATTCAGTGGTTTGAGTCATTACAAGAGTCAAGATACTAGAATTATTATTTTCTCTCAATCTTGAGTGTTTATTCGTTCAGTCGCTTCCAACTCTTCGTGACTTCATGGACCAGCCCACGCCAGAGCTCCCTGTCAGCCATCACCACCCCCAGCTCCTTCAAGGTCAAGCCAGTCACTTCAAGGATACCACCCATTCATCTTGCCCTTGGTCAGCCCCCCTTCCTTTTTCCTTCCATTTTCCCCATCATAATTGTCTTCTCTAAGCTTTCCTGTCTTCTCGTTATGTGGCCAAAGTACTTCATCTTTGCCTCTAATATCCTTCCCTCCAATGAGCAGTTGGCTTTATTTCCTGAAGTATGGACTGGTTGGATCTTCTAGCGGTCCAAGGCACTCTCAGAACTTTCCTCCAACACCACAGTCCAAAAGCATATATCTTTCTTCACTGGAGCATTGCAGCACACCCAAATACCTGTGAGTTACCCTGGACCATGCTCTGACCTACAAGAATCACTGCCTGAATATCAAGCAAAAAGTGGGCGCTAGAAACAATATCATACGAAAGCTGACTGGCACAACCTGGGGATCACAACCAGATACAATGAAGACATCTGCCCTTGCGCTTTGCTACTCTGCTGCTGAGTATGCATGCCCAGTGTGGAACACATCTCACCATACTAAAACAGTGGATGTGGCTCTTAATGAGACCTGTCGCATAATCACGGGGTGTCTGCGCCCTATACCACTGGAGAAATTACACTGTTTAGCCGGTATTGCACCACCTGACATCCGCTGGGGAGTAGCAACCAATAGTGAAAGGACCAAGGCAGTGATATCTCAATGATAAAAACATCAAATCATCCGGGCAACGTCCCCTGGGCGTCCCCTGGGCAATGTCCTTGCAGACGGCCAATTCTCTCACACCAGAAGCGACTTGCAGTATCTCAAGTTGCTCCTGACACGACAAAAAAATAAATCTCCAGCCCACCCCCTGTTTGGGTATTAGCCAGAACACCATGTCTTAAATCAAGAAATAGTTTTCAAAGATCTACAGAGGCACTCACTGAAACACCTCAGCAAGCAAGAGTCCAATAGTGGCAGGCTCAAACCCAGAACCTCAAGCCATGGCTGATACCAAATGAGAGACTTCCTCCTGGGCACACAGAAGACTGGGCGACTTATAAGGGGCTGAACAGACTGCACTCTAGCACCATGAGATGCAGAACCAACCTTCAGAAATGGGGCCACAAAGTGGAATCCATGACATGCGAGTGTGGAGAAGAGCAAACCACAGGCCACCTACTGCAATGGAACCTGAGCCCTGCCACATGTACAATGGAGGACCTTCTTGCAGCAACACCAGAGGCACTCCAAGTGGCCAGCTACTGGTCAAAGGACATTTAATAGAATACCAAGCCTGCAAACTTTGTGTTTTGTTTTGTTTTTAATGCAATACAACTGTTTTGGTTCATTTCTGACATGATAAATAAACAAATCTTTCATGCTTTGAATCCAGTTTGAAGCAACTGAAGCAAGCTGGGGATAAAGTGGGAAACACAAAAATAGGCAGAGCAATGTGAGCATTTTTCAATCAGCTGAAAAAGAGGGGCAACAGAGGATTAATCAGGACTGTTTCTGCAAATCAAAATTGTTGGAAGATATCCCATTGTGATAGGTTCTTGTGTGATCTCAGACCAGGAGCATACAACATATAGCTAGGTTCCCTTCTTTAATTCCCACCATCTCACTTCCCTGGTTGCTCTCCAGGTTTATTACTTACCTTGAACTAGTCAGGGACCTGGAGAACTTAATTGCTTATTATTCCAAATTTGATGTTTATAACTGCATTCCACACAGTGTGATTCCCCGTGCTATTTTACCTGTGGTGACCTATACCCATTTCAGAGTAAAACTCATCCTCTGAATGTTTGTTTAAAAACCAGGCAATTATCATAGTTCAAATTCAGGATCAGAAGTCTTGAAAGGTCTGGATAGCCTTTGTTCACCACGGGCTTCCAAGTGATTATGACTAACTAGGGAAAGGAAGTTCTTTTGTGTTCCTCTGTAATAAGACATCTCTTTGATTTTATTTTTCTTTCATCGTCCTGTTATGTCTTGTTGGCCCCTCACGAATATGCCTGTTCTGTCCCTCATTTGGCCTATTACATGCCACTTAAGCTTTAGGCATTTGGGAACATTTGCTCTTAGTCTTCCAACTACCATCTCATTATTTTCCTAGCAACCTCTCCACTCCTTACTTGGCAAAATACAATTCTGTCTCTATCATTGTTCATTCCGTCACTATTATTAGACATAGTCTGCCAATGCTATCCTTTCTGAAAATATATGTGCTGCCATAAATGTGACTACGTGTTGCTGAAGGCTTTTTAATGGCCAGAATCACTGGGTTGCTATGAGTTTTTTTTGGGCTGTATGACCATGTTCCATTCTCTCTTGATGTTTTGCCTACATCTGTGGCCGGCACCTTCAGAGATCCATTGGAGGTGAAGCAAGTGGAGTGTATATATATCTGTGTAATGTCCAGGGTGGGAGAAATAACTGTTGTCTGTTGAAAGCAAGTGTGAATGTTGCAATTAGCAAGCTTGAATAACATTGAGTAGCCATGAAGCTGCAAAGTCAATCAGTAAGAGTATCTGCATAGAGGTAGCCTTGCCTCTGTTGCCTGAAGGCATCCTCTGTTTGGGAGGTGTTAACCGGCACTTGATTGTTTGCTGTCTGGAATTACTCTGTTTCTGAGTAGTGTTCCTTATTTACTGTCTTGATTCTGACATTTGTTAATACTGATAACCAGATTTTGTTCATTTTCATGGACATTCTGCTGATATATAAACACTCCACTTGCCCCACCTCCAACAGACTTCTGAAGATGCCAGTCACAGATGCAGGTGAAACATCAGGAGAGAATGCAGCTGGAACATGGCCATACACCCTGAAAAACTCACAGCAACCCATAAATGTGACTGTTTCAGGGCTGGGCAACTGCACTGATGTTAATGCCGATATCAGTCCTCCCTCCATGTTTTCATTGGTTTGGAATAAACATGGATAGAGTCATGTCGGATAACCCGTTGCTCATAATAATTTTGTTAAAATTACCTTCTTGAAGCGATATCAAAGCCTTTTTAAAAACTGGAAGTCCTTTTGCCCTTCTGAAGCTTTTCTGCCATTTTTGTTACGACACAGGAAGTGAGTAGGAAATGATTCAGCTTTTCCACGCTTCTGGTCCCTGGCCTCAGCTCAAGCCAGAGAAGCCAGTTTTAAAGCCAGAGAAGCCAGTTTTAAACCAGAGAAGGAATTTTCTGGCCTTGGCTCAAGCCAGAGAAGCCAGTTTTAAAGCCAGAGAAGCCAGTTTTAAACCAAAGAAGGAAGGAATTTCCTGGCCTCAGCTCAAGCCAGAGAAGCCAGTTTTATTTATTTATTTATTTATTTATTTCTGTTACTTATACCCCGCCCTTCTCACCCCCGAGGGGGGACTCAGGGCGGCTTACACAGACGGCACAATTCGATGCCCTTATAAAAATACATACAAATATAAAACAGTAATTAATAATTAACAGATTAAAAACAACAGTATATATATAGCACCATAGCACAACAGTAAACAATCTCATGGTCGGTGTTTCGCGTTCCATAGGTCCAATAGGTTAGGATAGGTTCCTACAATATTTGCCCTTCATTATGGTCCTTCTTTTTAGCTGCCAGAGTTTCCGAAAGCCTGGTCCCACATCCAAGTTTTCAACTGTTTCCTGAATGAGAGAAGGGAGGGCGCTGTTCTAATCTCCCCGGGGAGTGAGTTCCACAGGCGAGGGGCCACCACTGAGAAGGCCCTGCTCCTCGTCCCCGCCAGTCTCACTTGCGATAAAGGCGGGGTCGAGAGCAGGGCCCCCCCAGAGGATCTTAAACTCCGAGGTGGTGTGTAGAAGGAGATCCGTTCGGACAAGTACACTGGGCCGGAACCGTATAGGATTTTATAGGTCAAAACCAGCACCTTGAATTGTGCTCGGAATTGGATCGGCAGCCAGTGGAGCTGGCATAACAGGGGGGTGGTGTGCTCCCTATATGCCGCTCCGGTGAGCAATCTGGCTGCCTCCCGTTGGACTAGTTGAAGTTTCCGAGCAGTCTTCAAGGGCAACCCCACGTAGAGTGCGTTGCAGTAATCCAGCCGGGATGTGACAAGAGCGTGGACCACCGTGGCCAGATCCGACTTCCCAAGGTACGGGCGCAGCTGGCGCACAAGTTTTAATTGTGCGAAAGCTCTCCCGGCCACCGCTGAGACCTGGGGTTCCAGGCTCAGCGGTGAATCCAGGATCACTCCCAAGCTGCGAACCTGCGTCTTCAGGGGGAGTGTAACCCCGTCTAACACAGGCTGTAACCCTATACCCTGTTCGGCCTTACGACTGACCAGTAGGACCTCTGTCTTGTCTGGATTCAACTTCAATTTGTTAGCTCTCATCCAGTCCGACACAGCAGCCAAGCACCGATTCAAAGTCTGGACAGCCTCCTTAGTGACAGGTGGAAAGGAGTGACAGATTTGGACATCATCTGCGTAGAGATAACATCTCATTCCGAAACTCCGAATGATCTCTCCCAGCGGCTTCATGTAGATGTTAAATAACATCGGGGACAGAATTGAACCCTGTGGGACTCCACACAACAACGGTTGTGGGGCCGAACAGGTGTCACCCAACGACACCTTCTGAGACCGACCCTCAAGGAAGGATCGGAGCCACCGCAGAGCAGTGCCCCCGAGCCCCATATCCATGAGGCGTCCCAGAAGGATACCGTGATCGACGGTATCGAAGGCCGCTGAGAGGTCCAGCAGAACTAACAGGGACACACTCCCCCTGTCTAGTTCCCTGCGCAGATCATCTACCAAGGCGACCAAGGCTGTCTCAGTACCATGTCCCGGCCTAAAGCCAGACTGTGCCGGATCTAGATAATCAGTGTCTACCAGAAACCCCTGGAGTTGTGTCGCCACCACACGTTCCATGACTTTGCCCAAGTAGGGGAGATTGGAAACTGGCCGATAGTTGTCGAATTGGGTGGGGTCCAGTGATGGTTTCTTCAACAGCGGTTTTATAATAGCTTGTTTTAAGCTCGCTGGAAACTCTCCTTTCTGTAAGGAGGTATTAACCATCACCTTCACCCACCCTGCCAAACCCCCTCTGGCTTCCTTAATCAGCCAGGAAGGGCAGGGGTCTAGGATGCATGTGGTGGGTCGTACCTCTCCAAGGATCCTGTCCACATCCTCAAGCTGAACCAATTGAAATGAATCCAACAAAACTGGACAAGCAGATGCTCTCGCCACATCCCCAGAGACTGCCGTTAATGTGTCGTCAAAGCCCGACCGAATCCGCCCAATTTTATCCGCGAAGAATCGAGCAAATGCTTCACAGCGAGCTACCGAGTTATCAGGGGCCTCGCTTTTCGGCGGATTTAACAGACCCCTGACAACTCGGAACAGCTCAGCTGGACGGTTCTTCGCCGATGCAATGTTGGCGGCAAGAAATGTTTTCTGTGCCGCCGCGATTGCCACACCATAGGACCTTAGGAAGGCATTCAGGTGTGTTTGGGCAGGGTTGGTGGGGTTCCGGCGCCACACGCACTCTAGCCTCCTCTTCTTTCGCTTCATTGCTGCCAGCTCCTCGGTAAACCAAGGGTCTGGTTTAGCTCGGTTACTCGAGAGGGGGCGTTCCGGAGCGATTGTGTCGATTGCCCTGGTCATTTCCCTATCCCAGCGAGAGACCAAGACATCGACAGAGTCGCCAGCCAAGAAGGTGGAGAATTCCCCAAGAGCCGTCAGGAAGCCTTTTGGCTCCATAAGCCTCCTGGGGCGGACCATTTTAATTGGTCCACCACCCCTGCGGAGGTTAGGAGGCGCAGCAAGTCTAAACCTAATCAGGTGGTGATCGGTCCATGACAATGGGGCGATGGTCAGCTCCTCCACACCGTCACTTTCACCCCATCCTTGAGAAAAGACCAAATCCAGTGTGTGACCGGCACTATGGGTGGGACCAGATACTAATTGGGACAGGCCCATGGTTGCCATGGTGGCCATGAAGTCCTGAGCTACGCCCGTAAGAGAGGTCTCGGCCTGGACATTGAAGTCCCCCAAGACTATAAGTCGTTGGAAGCTCAATGCCCAGTCCGAGACCACCCCCGCTAGCTCAGGTAAGGAGACTGTTGTGCAGCGGGGTGGTCGGTACACCAACAGAATCCCTATCCTGTCCCGGTCACCTATCCTAAAGCCGGCACACTCAAAAGAAGATGATTGTGGGATGGGGCACCTGATCAGGGGAATACAAACCTTATAGACCACTGCGACTCCGCCTCCCCGCCCTCCAAGCCTCGGTTGGTGCTGAACGGAGTAACCCGGTGGACAAAGTTGGGAGAGATTTACCCCTCCCCCCTCGTCCAGCCAGGTCTCCGTTATACAAGCCAGGTCAGCTTGTTCCTCCAGAATTAGATCTTGAATAATGGAGGTTTTCCCATTTACCGACCTGGCATTGAACAGCACCACCTTTAGCCTGGAGGGGCCACCAACCTGGCACCTCAGTTGTATCTTGTCAGGAGAATATTTTGGAGTTGTCAATGAGTCATTGTTACTTTCGGGCCGAATGAGTTGTTGAGATGTAAATTGAGTGATCTTTGGAATTGCCAATATTCTGTTGTGAATTTTGGGCCGAATTTGTTTCTGTCTGGGATTGCTTAGGTTCACCAATTTATTGTTATAAATTTTGGGCCGAAATAGATCATTTGTTCTCCCTTTCCCGTATCTCCCTCTACCTGTCACCACCTCTATGGCGGCCCCCCCACCCATGGAATCACCGCCCCCGGGGAAGTTCCCTTCATTCTCCTCTGTTGTTAATCCGACTGTCAGCATTTGATAACAAATATTGTTATTATGGTTGCACATAGCTAGGTCCTGGCCTTCCCGCCCCTTAATACATCCTGTTCCTTTCCCTATGCCAAAGGATCGTAAAGTGCACTAGTATAAGTAGTTGATAAGTTGTCAAAGCAGCATGATTGGCATAGGTGGTGACATAAGGCATAAAGTGCAACTAGTTAACAGTATGTGTGGTTAATACTAAAGTGACAGTGCAGGGCAGTGCAATTGTTACAAAGTGCTATAGTTACAGTAATAATTGGATCATAGATACTATAATTTAGACCAGTCAAGTTGATGACGCGGACTCTGGCAGATTAAAAAATTAAAGAAGGACTATAAAGTGCTCGGGCTAAAGTGCCTTAGTGCAGGAGCCAGTTCTATAGTTCAAAGTTTTAAACCAGAGAAGGAATTTCCTGGCCTCGGCTCAAGCCAGAGAAGCCAGTTTTAAAGCCAGAGAAGCCAGTTTTAAACCAGAGAATGAAGGAATTTCCTGGCCTCGGCTCAAGTCAGAGAAGCCAGTTTTAAAGCCAGAGAAGCCAGTTTTAAACGAGAGAAGGAAGGAATTTCCTGACTTTGGCTCAAGCCAGAAAAGTCAGTTTTAAAGCCAGAGAAGCCAGTTTTAAACCAGAGAAGGAAGGAATTTCCTGATGTTGGCTCAAGCCAGAGACACCAGTTTTAAACCAGAGAAGGAAGGAGTTTTCTGGCCTCAGCTCAAGCCAGAGAAACTGGTTTTAAAGCCAGAGAAGCCAGTTTTAAACCAGAGAAGGAAGGAATTTCCACCGCTTGCTTTTCCCTTCTTCTGGAGTAAAACAACTACTTTCAAAGTAAAGCTAACCCAACAAAACAGGAAATAACACTTTCAAACCATTAAAGAAAGGATTCAGAAGTCTTGGAAGTTTCAAAAAGTTTTGAATTTTTTTTCTGTGCCCCCTACATCTGAAATGAGTTTTGAACCATTTTTCTTTGGAACAACCAAGCCTAGTTTGGAAGTATTTGTTGACTTTGAGGGCAAAATATGCTTTAAAATAACTTTTATTTTAATAGGGGGACTTCAGGGAATCACAAAAGTGGGGCCACAATTTACCAACCCTCTGCTGTACACCTATGTTCCTGAAAAAGTGTCACCATGATGTTTAAATAGAATGCCTTGTTCATGTGCACACGGACTTTGTAACATTCCCCATTTGGTATAGGTCTATAGAGGCAAAGTGTGTGAACAAGGCTATGCACCGACAACCTTTTTAAAATGCCATCATTTCCCATGGCTTCTTCTTCTTCCTCTTTCTTAGATTAGATACCATGGATTATCTGACTCCCTCTGCAAAAGTTCAGGAATCGTGAGGATCTCACAATGCAATGTAGCCTAGTCAATATCCTTAGTTTATGATGACATCAAGGGCACTCATGAGTGAAGAAGCGTATCAATATTTTCAGAATAAAGGCCCATGTTGGCACATTACAGGAAACTGTTTTTCCAGCACAGCTCTAAAACCAAATGATAATGCTAATGTTCGCAACACACGTCCAGTGAGAAATACTGCATGTTTACATTACAGCACAGCTTTCAAGATTACAATATCTTTCATATTTTCTGAAGTATTTCAATAGAGTCATTATGAGTAGCAAAAGAAGTGTGGACTCAAATGCGTGCCGATTAGATCAGGTATTCACAAAACACTTCCTAGCTGATGCCTAAGCATAGGGACAAATTGCCTGGAGATGCTATTGAGTTTCATTTTGTGGAGAAAAAGATAGGAAGAACAATTTATTGTCAATTTCTACAGCATATGAGCCCCACTGAGATGAGTGATGTTCTTTTTCCATTCCCTTTGGGCCCAGCAAAAACAGCCTCCATTAAATACACCACCCATGTAGAGGTGGCAAATGTCAGAGATTTTTTATCACAAGGGAATCAGCAATGGTTTGTTGAATATTGAAGGTGCAATAGGACCCAAGTGGTGGCTTCATGTTATCACTGGAAGAAAAAATTGTGAGGAGCAGGATGGTGGCATCCAGAAGTGAGACCTCCAGTTGGATTCTTCCACCTCTTATAAGAAAAACGTGAGGGGAGCCTTACTGGTATCAAAAGATTAGGAAAATTGCTTTTTGAGGATAACTCTTAAAATCTCCCAACCAGCATTACCAAAGGTCCCACCTTGCAAACAAAATTACAACCCCTGCTCTGACATTTTAAAAGATATTTTTGCCCCCACCTGCTTCTTCAACATCCAAGCGAAACATTCTCAAATTGTTGCTTTTGGCTCAAGTCCATTTATTTTGCTTTTCAAAATGTGTCAGGGATGTCCTTGGCGCAAAACACTTTAAATAATACTATGCCTGGAGCTGCACTAAATGTTTAGTAAAGGTAAAGGTTTTCCCCTGACATGAAGTCCAGTTATGTCCGACTCTGAGGTGTAGTGCTCATCTCCATTTCTAAGCCGAAGAGCCGGCGTTATCCATAGACACCTCCAAGGTCATGTGGCCAGCATGACTGCATGGAGCGCTGTTACCTTCCCACCGGAGCGGTACCTATTGATCTACTCACATCTGCATGTTTTCGAACTGCTAGGTTGGCAGAAGCTGGGGCTGACAGCCAGAGGCGGCCCTAGGTAATTTTCAACGGTAAGTAAACAGTATCCCCCCCCCCCAACCAATCACTGATATATATTTTCTGTTCGTCGTGGGAGTTCTGTGTGCCATATTTGGTTCAATTCCATCATTGGTGGAGTTCAGAATGCTCTTTGATTGTAGGTGAACTATACATCCCAGTAACTACAACTCACATATGTCAAGGTCTATTTTCCCCCAAGGGTGCCCCTGGGCAAAATGAACTATACCGCAAATGCTTACTTTGCATAATGGGTTGAGCCGTTCCTGCTGACAGCGGAAGCTTACACCACTCCCCGGATTCGAACCTGCAACCTTTTGGTCAACAAGCTCAGCAGCTCAGCGCTTTAACCCACTGCTCTACCGAGGGTAAAGTGGGTAAATGTTTACCCACTTGAATATGGAGGCTGTAAGTAGTGCTTCATGGTAGTGGGGGCATTTTCACCCAAACATCTTAAATATTCAAATAGTCATCCTTGCTTCTACATTACAATTGTTTCTTTTATTGCTATCCTGGTGCCATCTCTCCTCAGGTTATGGCAACATATTCCTTCCAATCAATCAAGGACCATGCAAGGAATAAGGTGAAATCGTTAACCAGTTTTAAGTGCCTCTGAAATCGATTGGGAGATGGGATTTAAAAAGTTTTGGATCTCTCTGTTTATGATTTCTTGGGAAATTTCTATGGACACCATAGATAACCATAACACAATGGAAATACTGGTTGCAGTTGTTAGAGTGTTATAATCAATTGATGAATTAATGGTTGCAATCCTGTTGTGGTCTCAAATCCTATACTTGTGTTTGTTTGTTTATTCGTTCAGTCGCTTCCAACTCTTCGTGACCTCATGGACCAGCCCACGCCAGAGCTCCCTGTCGGCCGTCACCACCCCCAGCTACTTCAAGGTCAAGCCAGTCACTTCAAGGATACCATCCATCCATCCATCTTGCCCTTGGTCAGCCCCTCTTCCTTTTTCCTTACAGTTTCCAGGCATAATTGTCTTCTCTAAGCTTTCCTGTTTTCTCATTATGTGGCCAAAGTACTTCATCTTTGCCTCTACTATCCTTCCCCCCAATGAGCAGTCGGGCTTTATTTCCTGAAGTATGGACTTGTAGCTGGGTATTTTTTTGTCTTGCACAGAATATCTGTACACAGTTCAAATATGTGGAAACATAGTTGGGCATGTAGCGGGTGGCACTGAGGGTACTGTTTCCTTATCTGGGTGGAGGCCACAAGGTGGTGCTAGATAGAGAAGAATAGTCCATTTTATGTGGGGAAGGGAGTTGAAGGAGTTAAACCACCCCTGTTTTCCTATTATTCCCCAGCATCCATGTCACCATTGTCGAAACAACAACAATTTATGATATCAGAAATGGGAGGAATAACCAGTGAGAATAGGGAAAATTGTTTTCCTCCTTCTACTCCCCCCCCCCCCCCCAAAATGGACTATCCTTCTCTGTCTAGGCCCCCTTTTGGAGTCCACCTGGATATTAAAACAGTATCACACTGGGTGTGAAGATGTAAAGGTGCATGCAGATCAGGGTGAACTTATGTATCAACCTTAGGATGTGCATGCTGAGTATGCATGCCCGGTGTGGAACACATAACACCACGCTAAAACAGTGGATGTGGCTCTTAATGAGACATGCCGCATTATCCCGGGGTGTCTGCACCCTACAGCACTGGAGAAATTACACTGTCTAGCCGGTATCACACCTGACATCCGCTGGGAAGTAGCAGCCAATAGTGAAAGGACTAAGGCAGTGACATCTCCAGCCCATCCCATTGGGTATCAGCCAGCATGTCAACCACTTAAATCAAGAAATTGTTTTCTAAGCTCTACAGAGACACTTGCTGGAACATCCCAGCAAGCGAGAGTCCAGAAGTGGCAGGCTCAAACCCAGAATCTCAATCCATGGCTGATACCAGATGAGAGACTCCCTCCTGGGCACACAGAAGACTGGGTGACTTGGAAGGCGCTGAAGAGACTGCGCTCTGGCACCACGAGATGCACAGCCAACCTTCAGAAATGGGTCCACAAAGTGGAATCCATGACATGCGAGTGTGGAGAAGAGCAAATCACAGACCACCCACTGCAATGCAACCTGAGCCCTGCTACATGCACAATGGAGGACCTTCTTGTGGCAACACCAGAAGCACTCCAAATGGCCAGATACTGGTCAAAGGACGTTTAATCAACTACCAAGCTTGCAAACTCTGTGTCTTTTGTTTGTTTGTTTGTTTTTGTTAAAAATGTAATACAAATGTCTGGTTGCTGATGACACGATAAATAAATAAAAATAAGGATGTGCATTGAACAACACTGTCTTTCAACTCAATGTGTAACTTGCTATACAATGTGTTACTACTATGCTGCCAAAAATATAGAATCTTGGTCAATGTGTTTATCATCAACATCTTTTCCCCAGAAGCAAAACTATTTAATATTTTATGTTAATAATTATATGTCTCATTACAGAGTTTTTTTTGTGATAAAAGACGTTCTGAAATGATTTATTACAGTAGGAAAGAGGACGAATAATGGATAGACCCCATCAAGGAAGACACATCCTTGAGTAGGATGGTTGATGACAGCAGAGATTTCTTATTAGTCACCATAAATTGAAGCTGACCTGACAGCAGTTAGCAAAATATAGATTACATACTCCCTGTATGTGTATGTGCTTTTAAAACATAGACACACACACTACCAAATATAGAATCTGAGAGAAAGTGAGGAAGCACAGTAACTAGAAACGAAAGTGATAAAGTCACAAAAACAGAGAAGCAGATCTGCAGCATGGTTATAGCACCAAAATTGAAGGTACCAGTTAACAAGGAATATGGACATGATGCTACCAATGTACATCTACTAAGAACAACTAACACTTTCAAAAAGCAAGAATAGAGCAAAAGTAATAGGGATTTCTAGGTTCTTGTGGGTTTTTTTGGGCTATATGGCCATGTTCTATAGCCCGAAAAAACCCACAAGAACCTAGTGATTCCAGCCATGAAAGCCTTCGACAATAATAGGGATTTGATTTTAGAAAACAATGAGAATTTTAGGGTATAACAAATCTGGAAATGGTGGGTTGGGATAAGGAGTGAAAATCGTTGGATAGGTAGGATGTGTACTTGTATGAAAAGCAAGCTGAAAACTTCATAAATACACCCACAACTATACAGTCACCATTTCTGCTCATGTTGTTGTATTGACAAATCAGTCAGCTTGATCTATTACTTCAATGCCCCACCTGCAAAGAGTGGTGATTGGAGAGCAGCAGTAGTAATATTGTTTCCTGGGATTAGACCTGTCAGTCCAGTCGCCCACCCTCACTTTTCCTCACCTCCCTCATGTTTTCTTCACACGGGAAGCATGGTGAGAAATGTGTCAGTTTTGTTGCCACGCTCCTTGCATCACTCTGCCTTCCCCTCCAAACTGCTTGCAAAGTATCAGGATGTCAATATTGAAGGGGAGGTGGTTGATTTGAAAAGCCTACATACTCCTCTAGAAAAATCTTGAAGTTTCTCCAAATTAAATCAGTTCAGTATTCAGGGTTCATCCAAATCCAATGAACGGCCTACTATGCAGCCAATAAGGGATGAAATATATGACACTTTTGGGTATTGTTCAAACCTAGCACAGACTTTTTAGAGTTAAGTACAGAAAGCCTTTGCCCTGAATGGACGAATTGTGCCACTTTAATTTATCCCACATTTAAATTCACAAAACCTCATTCTCATCATAAATATGAAGAAATTTGTGAATTCTGGTAAGTTCTTATCAACAAACACAAATCCACTACAAGTCATAGTACATAAATCACAAAGGTAATTTTTTTTTGCAGCTTATATAATACAATATCAAACATATAACCAACTTATATAGGCTAGACTATTGCAATGCCTTGTATGTTGGCCTTCTGATGTCTACGACCCAAAAGCTCCGTATTGTTCAGAATGCGGCAGCCAGGTTACTCTCAAGAACGCCCATGAAATGTCATATAACACCAGTGCTACAGCACTTATATTGGTTTCCAACTGATTACCATGGTCTGTATAAGATGCTAGTTCTGACCTTTGATATTCTTTATGGTCAGGGTCCATCGTACCTTAGGGACCGTCTCTCCTTCTTCCATCATTGGAGGTCACAACGACCAGCCCAACGTGACTTACTCTATATACCGGGTCCTAGAGAAGTACACTTGGAAAATACCAGACGCAGGGCTTTTTCTATTTCTGCCCCTGCCTTATGGAATTCCTTGCCGCCCTATATGAGAGCCATGCGTGACTTAGGGCCTTTTACTCTAGCACTTAAGACCTGGATTTTCACTAGAGCATTTGATCTATCATTATCATTAATTTCTGTATGTATGTATTTTTATCTTTTACAATTTATCTTGTAAATTGCCTAGAGCATCTCGGATGGAGGGTGATTAATAAGTAATTAAAGATGATGATGATGATATAATCCAGAATTATCGACACTATGGGTGTGGAATTTGGTTAAACCCCATGCTGTTTTTGGTGTCCGGATTTCTATGTTCCCCTTTCCCCCGATCTGTTTTTTGGGAGCCTCCTGAACTGAGTGGGCAACACTCAGTTTTCCAGTCTGGCAGCTGAAAGATCCATTTTTGCTCTGGTAAGATCTGACCCATTGGCAGCAATGGGGGAACTTCCCAGGCTCTCCTTCCTGTCATTTTTAGGGCATCAGTCTTAAGAAACCACTTTTTCTGGCATCATTTTTCCTCAGATCCTTCAATAAGACCTAGGTTTAAGGCATCAGACTTAAGAAACCATCCTTTCTGGGATCCTTTTTCCTTATATCCTTCAATAAGACCTGGGTTTAAGGCATTAGACTTAAGAAACCACTTCTGGCACCATTTCTCCTTAACACCCTTTCCATGAAGCTGAGTTAAGGCACGCTTTTTAAGCATGTATTTCAGTGGGAGCCACACCACCTGAAGGAGTATTAGCCATTCTATAATATAATATAATATAATATAATATAATATAATATAATATAATATAATATAATATAATATACGAGGGGTATTTTTTAAGTAAGGTCCGTTTGAACATAAGTACACAACGAAAGTTTATTTCAAAAAAGTAAATTTATTTTCAGAAAGTACATACTTCACTCTATTTTTTGACATAGTTGCCAAGTTTGTTCAAACACATATCATACCTCTGAACCAATTTTAAAATACCCTCTTCATAAAAACTTGCCGCCTGCTCCGATAACCAAGAGTTCACTGTAATCAAAGAAGGGTGACCAGAGCGGTCCTCATCATGGACGTTGTCACGGCCATCTTTGAATTGTCGTACCCACTTACGCACTTTGCTTTCACTCATAACAGTATCACCGTACACTTCACAAATCTGTCGATGAATTTCTGCAGCAGGCAGGTTCCTTGCTGACAAAAACCGTATCACTGAGCGAACCTCACATGCAGAGGGTGAGTTGATAGTCTTAAACATTTTTAAAGCACAGAACAGAACCGTAAAGGTTAGCTACAGAGCGGAAACTGAACACAGTTGTTCCTGAGGCATGCCGGTACACGACGCACGCGCTCATTGCGGTATGCGTGCGAACGACTAGTGTTTACAACACAACGGACCTTACTTAAAAAATACCCCTCGTAATATAATATAATATAAATTCTCTTCATTTTATGGCAGCTTTAGAAAGGGCTAGATACCTATACTCCACATGTGACGCTTGTGTCGAATAAAGGGCACAATTGGTGGTAGTTTCTTAAGTGTGTAGAAAGTAAACACTGCTATTTGAATCAAAAAGCAAGGCAAGCGATGCAGCGCTGCAAGTGGCACTGAGTATTTAGATCGCCAGTGACCTGAAGCATTATCCGTCTCTCTCAGAAGCCTGCTCAAAACAGAAAAATGGAGGCCCAACTTGGCTAAAGATACATCATAGCTTTCTTCTGTTCTGATCGGCTCAATAGACAGGGATTGTAGCCGAATGAAACCAAAAGCAGCTGTGGCCAGCAGCCATGTGGTCTGTTGTAGCTGGAAAAAAATGGTGGTGACGCCCATGCTGTTATGGTTGCCCAAATGAGCTGAATTGGCTGGAGCCCATTTTTAAAAACAGATCCATGCACCACCCTAAACAACACCAAACCAGAACAAAAAACCTCATACAGTACATGAGGGTCTGGAGAACAAGCCCTATGAGGAGCGGCTTAAGGAGCTGGGCATGTTTAGCCTGAAGAAGAGAAGGCTGAGAGGAGATATGTATAAATATGTGAGAGGAAGCCACAGGGAGGAGGGAGCAAGCTTGTTTCCTGCTTCCTTGAAGACTAGGACGCGGAACAATGGCTTCAAACTACAAGAGAGGAGATTCCATCTGAAAACGAGGAAGAACTTCCTGACTGTGAGAGCCGTTCAGCAGTGGAACTCTCTGCCCCGGAGTGTGGTGGAGGCTCCTTCTTTGGAAGCTTTTAAACAGAGGCTGGATGGCCATCTATCAGGGGTGATTTAAATGCAATATTCCTGCTTCTTGGCAGGGGGTTGGACTGGATGGCCCATGAGGTCTCTTCCAACTCTTTGATACTATGATTCTATACATTAGTGTTTCTCAACCTAGGGGTCGGGACCCCTGAGGGGGTCATGAGGGGGTATCAGAGGGGTCACCAAAGACCATCAAAAAACCCAATATTTTCTGTTGGTCATGGGGGTTCTATGTGGGAAGTTTGGCCGAATTCTATCGTTGACGGGATTCAGAATGCTCTTTCATTGTAAGTGAACTATAAATCCCAGCAACGACCAACTCCCAAATGTCAAGGTCTATTTTCTCCAAACTCAACCAGTGCTCACATTTGGGCATATTAAGTATTCATGCCAAGTTTGGTCCAGATCCATCATTGTTTGAGCCCCCAGTGCTCTCTGGATGTAGGTGAACTACAACTCCGAAACTCAAGGTCAATGCCCACCAAACCCTTCCAGTATTTTCTGTTGCTCATGGGAGTTCTTTATGCCAAACGTGGTTCAATTCCATTATTGGTGGAGTTCAGAATGCTCTTTGATAGTAGGTGAACTATAAATCTCAGGAACTACAACTCCCAAATGACAACATCAATTCTCCCTCCAACCCCACCAGTATTGAAATTTGGCATATTGGGTAAGGTAAAGTAAAAGTTTTCCCCTGACATTAAGTCTGGGGGTTGGTGCTCAATTTCTAGGTCAAAGAGCTGGTGTTGTCCATAGACACCTCCAAGGCCGACATGACTGCATGGAGCTCCGTTATTGGGTATTTGTGCCAAATTTGGTCCAGTGAATGAAAATACATCCTGCATTTCAGATATTTTCATTATGATTCATAACAGTAACACAATTACCGTTAGGAAGTAGCAATGATAATAATTTTATGGTTGGGGGTCACCACAACATGAGACGCTGTATTAAGGGGTCGCAGCATTAGGAAAGTTGAGAAACACTGCTATACATCTTCATAGCTAATCTGATTTGTTGTTGTTCATTCGTTTAGTCGTCTCCGACTCTTCGTGACCTCATGGACCAGCCTACGCCAGAGCTCCCTGTCGGCCGTTACCACCCCCAGCTCCTTCAAGGTCAGTCCAGTCACTTCAAGGATGCCATCCATCCATCTTGCCCTTGGTCGGCCCCTCTTCCTTTTGCCTTCCACTTTCCCCAGCAATCTGATTTAGACACATGCAAATTACACAGGCACCAAACTAAGCCTAAAAAACTTTTAAAAGTTTGGTAATTTATTATCAGCACTAAGTGAAAACAAAATTTGTATTTAGCCCAAATAGCCAAATGGTTTGCTACAGGGCAAATCTACAGGGGCAAAGCTAAGCTTTGTATTGTCGAAGGCTTTCATGGCTGGAATCACTGGGTTGTTGTAGGTTTTTTCGGGCTATATGGCCATGTTCTAGAGGCATTCTCTCCTGATGTTTTGTCTGCATCTATGTTTTTCCCTCTCTGCCAGCTTTCCCCTCCCAAATCTGTTTGTCTAATCACAATGTTTTTAAAATCCTTCAAATTCTGTAGATGCTTTGCCCGAGGAAAAGCCTGCCTACTCCACTGAATTTAGCTTTAAGCAGAATTTCAGGGACAACTTTGCTTGAAGGGCTTCTATTGGTATTCTTATAAAAGCGGTAGAATAACAGCTTCTGTCACCTTAGGCCACTCACCAAGTTCTTCATGGTTTGCAATGAAACTAGCAGAGAGAAGAAGGAAAAGCGACAGTTCGAAATCAAAGAGAGGAACCAGAGATGTTTCTCACTGCAGGGCAAACAGCAAAATGTCTCAGGAGTGCATGGAAAAAGGCAGAATTATACGGGACATTCCTGTTTATGGAGAATTATGAGGGGTGTCACAAGGCATCTAATGCAAGCTGAAAACAGAGTAATGTAATGCAGATGTAATTTAATGCCACAAAAGCTAGGCAAGGTGTAATCCTCATAGATGAGGTCCTAAATTAACCGTACTTGAGGAAAGAGAAAAAATGATTGGCAACCCAAAGCACGATTTGGGATGTACGGAGGGAATGGAAAAGGAGTAGAATGACATTACATAAATCAATAGAGCATCGTCTTCTGTAATACAGCATATGAAAGTGGTCCATCGCCTCTCCCCTTCCGCTCTTTCTGTGACAGAGGAGATGACAGAAACGGAATAGGGTGACAGAAAGGCAATGAACATTATGGGCCCCACATGGGAGAACCAAGGCAGCCATGTGATAGAGAGGAGACAGATGGGGAGTAAAGTCATAATGTTAGAAGAATAAATGAAAAATGCAGGCAGGAAAAGTTTGGAGTGCCTTCTCTGCTTCCTTTAGACACAGAATAGAAGAAATGTGTACTCTTGTAGAATAATAACAGGCATAAGATGATGATGGGCAGAGAAAATTTGCCACTCAAATGCTCATTTTCTTGATTAGTGAGAAAACGAACATCAGAACAACTAGCAGCCTAGCAACCCAGTCAAGCCTCTAGAAGACTCTAGATTAGTCATTAGCATAGTGCTCTTCAATTTAAAAGAAACTTGTTATTTTCACCCAAGTTGGGACAGTGAGTTCTTTCATCTCCTCTACTAATATGTGCCACAAACCATGTTTAATTGGTTGAGACTCAATGAGATAGTTAGTAATTGAAAAACTATAACAAAATGTGCTGAAGGATGTCCTGCTAATACAAAGTTTTTGCAGTTTAATAAACCCTTTCCATGTTTTATGGGAGAATCAATTAGGAAATGACACTGATAACCCAGGAACAAAACAACATGTTTTATAGTGTAATAGGAGCTCCAGCAAAGTTTTCTAGATACTTCCTTCGATGTCAACTTTTTTTGTTATGAAACCCTTCAGAAGACTTTTATTTCCTTGTGGAATTATAACTCTATCCCTGTTTCCCCCCCCCCCCCTAAGCATTGTGACCCAACAAAGTTATTCCTTCTTACATCTCCTCCTACAGCAGGATTTGGGCTTTAACCTGTGTTTGGGAAGTACAGACACCTGATTCTGATACAGAATTGGGGGTGGCTGTCTTGACAGCCATCTTGTTACAGTAAGTCGTAGCAGGATCAAGTGTGTGTTAAAGAAAAACCTTATGGTGCTAATTATTATGTGCAGCTGGCAATGTAGGTCAGCTATCATGTTTTGGCCACACCCGGTGAGGTATAACTGTATGGATTTTAGAATACAGTTTGGAGAAGCAATATGCTACTCTGAGGAAGGGAAGCAATATGCTGCAATGCTGCTATGCTCTAATAGTGATGTTCTTTGCTATGGTGGAATAATTATTCATTCAAGGTTTATGTTTTGCTCTCTCATTTGAATGAAGATGAAAAAAAAGCCTTATTCTGTGTTACTTACAAGGACTATGCAACACAAGGCAAACAAACTGCACCCTCACACCCCAATATTACCCATCCACACATTGCCCACCCATCCCAAACCCCAACAGCAAAAACACACAAGCTGCTGCAAGGCAGGCAGTCAGGAAGGCAACAGCCCTGCTCCCAGCCCTTCTCCGCTTGCCCTGGTCTTCCAAAAGCTCTTCTTCCAACCTCCCTTCACAACCTCCATTCCCTTTCTCTTTCCCCTTCCCTTCCCAGGCTCGCAATGAGCCTCTGAGCCATGTGCTGCCCTTTATATAGCGCAATAGCTGCTGTGCCGAAACCCCTCTCCTCCCCAAAACTTTTCTCCTTATTGCCTGGGAGGCAAGCATCCCAGCATGCAAGCTGCTTTCCTCCAAACGCTGAGTCACTTCTGACTCACTTCCTGAGTCGGAAGGGCAAAGGGACTTCCAGTTTCCTTAAAAACTTCAAAATTGCTTCAAAAAGGTATTTTTTCCCAATTTATTCCGAATTCCAAAGATTTTGACAGTACCTAAATGTCTACTAACCTCATAGGCCAGGCAAAGCATCCCATTTTGCCTGGCACCGTGGTGAATGGAGAGGAGCAGAAAGGTGAATCTGTTGCCCCACGTGCAGCTCCCTCTCAGTGATGCTCTCCCCATCTCATGGGGGAAGCACTGCCCTCCCGGAGAGAACCCATTGGAGCGAGCACAACATGAGAAGCCTCCTGTGTTGTGGAGGACACATCTGGTGACGCTTTCACCCTGGTTGGAGTTGCGGTCTCAGCAGGATGTTACATGACCTTGTGTGATGGCTGGTGTGGGGCTTTGTCCAGAAGATGGGATGAAAGTGTCCTAGGATGCTAAATTCTCCCTGACTGATTTTTTTTGTCGTGTCAGGAGCAACTTGAGAAACTGCAAGTCGCTTCTGGTGTAAAAGAATTGGCTGTGTTGCCCAGGGGACGCCCAGATGATTTGATGTTTTTATCATCCTTGTGGGAGGCTTCTCTCATGTCCCCGCATGAGGAGCTGGAGCTGATAGAGGGAGCTCATCTGCCTCTCCTGGGATTCGAACCTGCAACCTTTTGGTCTTCAGTCCTGCCGGCACAGAGGTTTAACCCACTGCACCACAAGGGGCTGATGATGTCCTAGATAAGAGCCTTGGATAACTATGAAGAAGAAAAATGAGTATTTTCCTTTGATGACCTGTGAAGGAAAATGAAACCCATCACACCAGTCTCCATCATAATCCCCACTTGGTCTCCTTGCTTGCCAGCGGCACCTCTCTTTCCTATGGAAGTTAAGGGGGAAGACAGCAGGAAAGACCGTAAACACATCACCTCAATCTGCAACGACTTGGAAAAACCTGCCCCGTTGAGATGGATTTTTTAATTGGATTGTGACAAACATTTAATACCTAATAGAGCTCGCACTGGCACAGTTAATTAAGAATATGACTAAGTCAATTCACTAGTGGGAACTTGAGATGAGGGAAGGGACTTCAGATATAACATACTGAGGAGGGAGTGTAGTCAAGTGGGGAGCAGGGGCATGTCAGTAAACCACTCTATTGTCACTGTAGTTAATAATTTCAATGGGGCATGTGCATGCAGGAATCGGGAAGATCAGCAGTGGGCAAGATTTCATGCCCCTTCTTGCTACAGGCTCACATGAAGACAAGAAAAGAATTGGTCCCCTTAGAATGATTTTGCCCCAGCTTATAGGTTTTTTTAGTTACTTCAGATAGCTGACTTGGTAGTGCTTTTTGCAGGATGATTCCATATGAAAATGGCAAGGGACACAGAGTCCCACTGGCCAATGTGTGCATCAACTTGTCCAGAGGTCACTGGACCTGCTACTTGAACTATTGCAAAAGTTTGCCCCTCACAAAGGGAAATTCTAAAAAATATCCCGCAATTTGTATTTCAGATCTGAATATTCAAAAATGGAATCATTTTAAAAAATCTGAATACATATATCATGACTTGAGAACATCAGATTTATTTTTTTTGCATTTTAGAGCCGCTCAAAGCATTGAGCTGCCTGAGGCAAAGGGGGAGATGCTATTATCTACTTGAATGGATGAGATAGTGATATGTTTGCTTTCTGATGGTTCTATACAAACTCTGTTTCATTCACAAAATCATTTAAAACATTATGTAGAAAATTACCTTCAGATTATGTGTATAAGGCACATACAAACATACATGAATGTAATGTTTAGATTTGGATCTCATAAAGACATATCATTATGTAAATATATGCAAACAAAGTCAACCTTAAAAACTCTGGCATAGTCACTGAGAACTAGGAAGCCCTGGCCCTTTGGTGCTCCAGCTGGAGGTCAGCTGTGACCAGCAGTGCTGCAGAATTTGAAGAGGCACGAATGGAGGGTGAAAGAGAGAAACGTGCCAAGAGGAAGGCACGTCAAGCCAACCTCGACCGAGACCACCTTCCACCTGGAAACCAATGCCCTCACTGCAGAAGAAGATGCAGAGCAAGAATAGGGCTCCACAGTCACCTAGGGACCCTCAAGAATACTGATCCTGGAAGACTATCCTACTCGGCCAATGAGGGATCGCCTAAGTAAGTAAGTAAGTAAGTAAGTATATGCAAATACAGATATTCCAAAATCCAAAATACTTCTCATTCCAAACATTTCAGATAAGAGATATTCAAGCTGTAGTTACTCATCTTTGATTCCTCCATCACTCAGAGTAGAAGGCTATAGCTTTACATGTTTGTAACTTTAGACACTATTTCAACTAGTGCGTCACATTGGCCACTATCACTATTACGACAAGAACAGCTTATTTCAGAAACTAATTTATGTGCCATTCATAAACGTCCCCCCTGCAAATTCTGCCATTAAATGTTCTCCAAAAAGTATCTAGATGTATGAGAATACCTGGAACATATTCAGGACACATTTTATAGTCAGCATCAGCACTTGCCATGCTGTAACTCTCCAGTTAACAATCAACATGGTTTTCCTCCTCAAATGGTCATTATATTGCTACAGGTAACACATTCTCTCTGTCCACCGATTACGCTTTGCACAGGAGCCAAAACTGTGATGGATTGTCTAATTTCTCAGTAGAAGAAGTCAGCATGACAGAAAAGGACTCTTGGGAAAAGACGCAAATTGGCATTCAGCATTCACACAGCTTATTTGTGTCCACTGGGAGGTGTTTGGTTTCCTTTTCCTTATGAGAAATATTTCTCAACAGTCAAACAATACACAAACATTGTCTACAATAAGTTATAGCTAGAGCACCTAAAATGGGATGAATTCTTTAAAACAGTACATGGAAGCGAATATATATATGCCAGTACATGGCATATATATTAGGGCTGGGTGGTTTCGTTTCGTTAATTCGTAATTCGTTAAAAATTCGTTATTTTTTTTATAACGAAGCGATAACGAACCATTCTGGAGCAACTTAAAAACAAAACGAATTTTTAAATTCGTTTCGTAATTGTTTCGGATTTGTTATGTATTCGTTTTGTTATCGTTTTGAAGTCGTTTCGTTATTATTTCCGCATGTCTGGGTAAAGTTTTATACTTGTTTGTTGTTTAATTAGTGAAAAAAATTATAATATCACACCAACAGTCAACAACAGAGGGAGAGGGAAGCTTCAGAAGTTCCCCCTGTCCCATTTGGAGGTTTTTTAGCGTATTTCGCGGTCGCGTCCGCCATTAACGAATCGATTCGTTATTGTTTCGAAATCGATTCGTTATTGTTTCGTAATTTTTTTAACATTTACGAAATTTCGTAAATATCAAACTTTTTAAAAGAAAAATTTCAGAATTCTTTTTAAAATCGAAACCCCCAAAAAACGAATCGATTTTAGAAACAAATTTTTCCATTGTTACCCAGGCCTAATATATATATTTGTCCCAGTTTCTCAGGGAAGGCCCTAGTTAATCCTTCAGTATCCCATTTTCTCAGGTACTTTTAAAATATCCCTGTCTGTCCTCTTCCCTCTTGGATTCATGTTTCCTGATTTTCTTGCATTTTATTTAGGAAGTTTTGACTTTGTGTTAGTGGACTTTGCTGGACTATTACCCTGGACTACTTTGTTTCTGCTTATGTTCCTACCTAATTGGATTTACCTATTTCTTTAAAGTGTTCTTTTACCTTGCTGACTTTTAATTACCTTCAATAAAAGGATTGTTTCCCATCCAACGGTGTGGTGTTTAAAGTCAGAGGGCTTTTCCTGTCCTGGAGTGCAACAAGACATTGATGTAATCTTAATCTGCTAATAAGAGCTCGACAATCCTTACTCCTCTCTTTATTTTGCCTTTTTTTCTTTGTGAGAAAAATATTTTTTTGTTTTTGTTTTTAATTGTATAATAAAAATTTATCAGAAATTTAAAAAAATCAACATATAACAAAAGTATATATGGGAGAGGTTTGTGTGGCTTTGAACCCTCACCCATGCTTTGATGTGCATATGATTGCCAGTCAGCTTCTAGTCACACAGTCCTCTTTGAGCTCTGCAATAGCTGTGATAGCAGTGACCATTTTTCTGTTGAAAGCTTATGCGTCCCACATGTAAAGTGACAAAAGGACCTTTCTCATGGTAATCTCATACCTTTAGCAGTTGTGACTTAATTCAAAAACAGCAGCCCATATATTCCAATAATAATAATAATAATAATAATAATAATAATAATACTTTATTTGTACCCCACTACCATCTCCCCAAGGGACTCGGTGCGGCTTACATGAGGCCGAGCCCAAATACAACAATACAAGCAATAATAACAACAATACAAGCAATTAAAATAAAAAACATGGACAATAAGATATGCAACATTAACAATAAGACAACACACAATTAAAACTGTGGGAAGGCCAAATGTAAAATTAAAATTGAAAATAATGCTGGTGCATGGGCGAAAAGGTGGTAGTGGTGTTTGTGGAAACATACAAGCAGACCTAAAATGAATCAATTTTTAATCTTTTCATTTTTTTTTATCTTGTAGTTTCACAATCATTTAGGAGTGGGTTGACAGGCCAGCAGGCCGGGATGCCTTGTATCCATATATGGTTTTACTGTATGTATGGGCAAGTGTGTATGCTTTGTATGTTTTGCATGTTTTGATATGGTCAAAACTGACTAATCAATAAAGAATTGTTGTTGTTAACAAAGTGCTGTGGGATCAGTATTCTGGGAAGGCACACTGGAACAACCATGTCTTCAAGCTCCTCCTAAAGACTGCCAGAGTTGGGGCCTGTCCGATGTCTCTAGAGAGTGAGTTCCAGAGTTGAGGGGCCACTACCAAAAAGGCCCTCTCTCTCATCCCCACCAATCGCCAGAGCCTGGAGACATGCAACTCCAAAATGACTTGTCACTTTGGAATGGACCTGTCATTTTGGAATGGACCTTCTTCAAACTCTGGTTATAAACACAAATTTACAATCTTTATCACATTACCTATGGGGTTTGCCATACATCATGGCAAATCTGTCGGGGCCCAGCGGGGTGTGTGAAGACATGTAACTCCAAAAATCCTTGTCATTTCTGAGAGGTGCATTCCAAAACAACTTCTTCAAACTCTAGTTATAAGTACACATTTACAACCTCATCACATTACTTATGGGATCGCTCGGCTTCCCCTTTACCCCGTATCTCACAAAGGGAAGGGTCTGTTGCCCAACTTCCCCTCATTGTTGGCTATGCAACACGGGAAGCTTCCTGTGTGGCTGTGATGGCAGTATTCCTACTCTACTTGCAACATGGAGCTCCACCAGAAGTAGTTTGACATAATGGGATGGGAGCTGATGGGCTCTGTGGCGCAAGTAGAGTAGGAACATCATATGATGGGCAGGGACGACCTAGCTACGATGATCCAGGCCATGGTCATCTCAAGACTGGACTACTGTAATGCCCTCTACATTGGCCCTCCTCTGTCGGTGATCCGGAAGCCCAAGTTGGTACAAAATGCAGCTGCTCAGCTTCTTGTGGGAATTCTGATGAGATGCCACATAACACCAATCTTACTACAGCTGCATTGGTTACCAATTGAGCACCGGATCACTTTCAAAGTGATGGTACTCACCTTTAAGGCCTTGCATGGTCTGGGACCGATGTACCTGAGGGACCGCCTCACCCTCTCTACCAACCCCAGAGATCCCTCCGTTCTGAGGACCAAGATCTATTGGAAATTCCCAGTGTCAAGACCTTGCGTCTAACAGCAACCAGACGCAGAGCCTTTACAGCATTGGCACCATTGCTCTGGAATACTCTGCCACCTGAAGTCTGTGCCTTGCGGGACCTATCAGCTTTCCGCAGGGCATGTAAGACATATCTGTTTCGACAGGCCTTTGATCTCTGATATTGTTGTTTTTAAATTGTTTTAAATTGTTTTAAATTGTGTTAGATTTTAGCCTGCTCTTGTAAGCCTCTCCGAGCCCCAGGGGAGTGGCGGCATATAAGTTTGAATTATAAATAAATAAATAAATAAATTTAGCTTGTCTAATGAGATCCTAATAGTATTTGTAGATGGCCTCTTCTATTTGCCATACAGGCTGATGGGTACAGGGACTGTGGGAGTAACACTCTTCTCAATTTAAGAAGTCTTGCTGTGGGGCATTCTGCCCAAAAAAGAGTCCTACCCACACAATCACTTGCTCTCTTCCCAGAAAAAAGGGAACAGCTTTATTCTGCTTTCCTGTCAGGCCACTGGAAGGGACTTTCATTCCAGCCACTGAGCCCTTTATGCATTTGTGGTAAAGGCAGGGCTTGGAACAACAGTCCAGACTGTCAGTGGGAAAACAATGAACTTTGCAGTCAAAGGGGCTTGTGCAGTGCCCTTCTGGTGGACCTGAAATCATTGGGAAGCCCTGCATGCCAAGGCGACAGCACCAGCTGCAGCAACATCTGTATTCTGTTCACTGCCAGCCCCCCTCCCAGTTCATAAATAAAACAAGTGAAGTTCTTTTGGCCCCAAACGTGGCCATGTCTCTTGAAACACAGAGATGCTCTTTCGCAGTGTCCCTGCAATGTTCCACTTCATTGTTATTCTCCGGCAGCAAACAGGACTTGGATTGAACACGGCACCCATCTGCAGCCACCAGAGAAAGAGAGACTCTCTTCATATCACTGTGAGTAATGTAATAAATAGAGGCCTTCAGATCCCCCAAACAGGGAACAATGAGGAAATGGAGACAGCGGAGGACTGGGGAGCCCAGAGGAGATGGAATCTGGAACGGGGACAGCAGCAGAGGAGATGTGAGAGACTCGTTTTCAAAGTTACAGGATGATTCTTGTTTTTTTTTCTCAAAAGTCCATAAAAGTGAGAGTCTCTTACAGAAGCAGAAGTAGGAAAAATTTAGAGAAGGAATGAAGTCATACAAAACCTTTCCTGCTTTGACAAGCACACTTTATAAGAGTTGTATATTAATTAAAGGAAAAGTGTGAGAACTCAAGCTGGGGAATATTACTGGTTCAAACAGGATTCCTGGAGTCAGCCTTTTAAGTGTAAGGTTTCCAAGCTCATGTAAGAGCCACACTTTCGGTGCCTTAATTGGAAATAACATTGCACTTTGGAGTGTTCTAAGCCCACAATCTACATTCCGTTTATAATTTTCACAGCAACCTTAAAAGTGTTATTTTCATACCCCTAACATGACAGTATGCAGCAGTGGTTTGCATGTGAGAGCACTTCCAGACGGCATGAAAATGAGATCTTAAAGGGGTGGGGGACAAAGAAACATGGAACCTGAGAACATGTTCCCACACGGACACACATGGTGCCGGGATTTCTTCCCCCGCTGACCTCACAGGCCTCTGTATCGGAACAAGTTAGAGGACAGACGGGAGACATCCACAGACTTAAAAAAAATCACTCCATTATGCATTGAACCCTCCATAATCCTGCACAAGCTTTTCGATCCTCTGAGGAGGCCCTCCACTCACTCCCTCCTTCATTACAAGTATGACTTGTGGGGATGAGGCAGAAGGCCTTCTCTACTGTGGCCCCTCGGCTCTGGAACTCGCTGCCTGGTGAGATTAGGCAAACCCCTACCCCGGCAGCTTTTAAGAAAGACCTTGCTCTACATGAGGTTGCCTTTGAAAATGGCTCGGAAGCTCCACATGGTCCAGTGTGCGGCAGGCAGGTTGCTAACAGGAGCAGAGCTCAGGGAGCACACCACTCCTCTGTTGCATCAGCTCCACTGGCTGCCAGTTTGCTACCGGGCGCAATTCAAAGTGCTGGCTTTAGCCTATAAAGCCCTAAATGGTTAGGGCCCAGCTTATCTATCCAAACGCATCTCTTCCTACGAACCCACTAGGAACTTGAGATCATCGGAGGAGGCCCTGCTCTCGATCCCGCCTGCTTTGCAAGCAGGTTTGGCGAGGACGAGAGACAGGGCCTTTTCTGTGGTGGTCCCTTGGCTGTGGAACTCCTTGCCTAGGTATATTAGACCAGCCCCCTCCCTCCTGACCTTTCGAAAAAGACTGAAAAGTTGGCTCTTCGAGCAAGCATTCAGAACCTTAGGATAAATAGGCAAACTTGAATCGGAAAATGACCCAGGAACGGCCAAGACGATGGAACGGATGAGGATTTGAATTAGAGGCCATAGTTTTTAATTTTTTATTATTTATTGTTTTTATGTTCTAAATGTACTGTAATGTTTCTTTTTTGCTTTTTATCAATGTATGTATTTTATACGGCATCGAATTGTGGAGACTTTGTATACAGCCCTGAGTTGCCTTCATGCTGATATGGATGGGATAGAAATAATGTAAATAAATAAATAAATAAATAAGTCACAGTTTCTCACAACACCCTCTGAACAAGTTTTGCCAAGAAACCCCTATGATAGGATCACCATACATTGGAAATAACTTGAAGGCGATGTGCCGTCACACCCAGATCCTATAAAAATAAAACTAAAATGTGCTTCTCTCTTTTTCTGGGCAGACCGTGGGGGTCTTTCTTTAGGAGCTTGAGATTATTATTATTATTATTATTATTAACTTTATTTGTACCCCGCTAGCATCTCCCGAAGGACTCGATGCGGCTTACACGGGCCGAAGCCTCAAAACACAATACAATAGAAAACATAACACAACAATAAACAAAGCAAATCAAAACAATTAAGCAAAATAACAACAATGACAATACATCAATACATCAAGACACTATTAAAACTGGTTCGGCCGGCGCAACGGGGTACAGGGTTAAAAGTGCTGAGATGGCAGGAGGAACGTAGGATTAAAAGTGCGGTGTGCAGCAACATTGGTTGTGCTAAAGTGCTTCTAGGACTTGGGATGGGGATTCCTAATCTGCGAAGGCACATCGGAACAGCCAAGTTTTTAGGTTCCTTCTGAAAACTGCTAGAGTAGGGGCCTGACGAAGCTCTTTTGGAAGGGCATTCCAAAGTCGGGGGGCCGCCACAGAGAAAGCCCTGTCCCGTGTCCCAGCAACTGAGGCTACTACAGGTTTTGAACACCAAAACAGAATATTTATTTCTCAAAGTCCTTGCAGACTTGGCACAGCTTGTCAAAGTTACAAACAAAACAGTCAATTGGTGAAACCATAGAGATTATCTTTCTTTCTTTTTTCTTCAGTTACTGAGGTAACTCTTCCCCAAATGGTAGAAAATATCTTGGGATCCTTTCACCCTAACCCTGAGCTGCTATGGTTAGAAAAACAGGTTTTTCCCTATGTATAGCTCAAGGTTAGCTTTGGAGATGAAGTACTTATTTATTTTATTTGGAAGATTTCTATACCGGCCTTCTCACCTCAACCTAGGGACTCAGGTCGGTTTACAGCATATATGCAATTACAAAGTGTACAAACACAACCGGGTGCAACATCATTAAGAATTAAAAACAACACAATAAAATACAATAAAACATCAACATTATAATTACCCAGGCCAAAACGTCAATACAATCGCAGTCGTAGTCGTAGTCACAGTTCATTAAAGATTCAGTCCTCAAAAGCCACATTCCAGAGCCAGGTCTTTAGTAGCAGTTCCGATCTCTAGTGGAAGGGAGTTCCAGAGCCGGGGAGCCACCACTGAGAAGGCCCTGTCTCTCGTCCCCACTAAGCATGACTGTGAGGGTGGTGGGACCGAGAGCAGCCCCCCCCCCCCGAAGATCTTAATAGCCTTGATGGCTCATAGGGGAGAATCCGTTCGGACAGGTAAACAGGGCCAGAGTCATTTAGGGCTTTGTAGGTCAAAACCAGCACTTTGAATTGTGCTCGGAAGCTAATCGGCAGCCAGTGGAGCTGGCGTAACAGAGGGGTTGTATGCTCCCTGTACCCAGCCCCCGTTACAAATCTGGCAGCCGAGCGTTGGACTAGCTGCAGCATCCAGGCAGTCTTCAGAGGCAGCCCCACGTAGAGAGCGTTGCAGTAATCTAAGCAGGATGTAACCAAAGCGTGGACCACCGTGGCCAAGTCAGACTTCCCAAGGTATGGGCGCAGCTGGCGCACAAGTTTTAATTGTGCGAAAGCTCCCCTGACCACCGCTGAAACCTGGGGCTCCAGGCTCAGCGATGAATCAAGGAGAACCCCCCAGACTGCGAACCTGCGCCTTCAGGGGGAGTGTAACCCCATCCAGCACAGGCTGTAACCCTATACCCTGTTCGGCTTTGCGACTGACCAGGAGTACCTCTGTCTTGTCTGGATTTAGTTTCAATCTGTTGTCCCTCATCCAGTCCATCACAGCGGCCAAGCACCGGTTCAAGTACTGCTCAATAATATTCAATAACTTTTCTATATCTCAATTGCTATCTATAACTCAATTGCAATCTATCTCAATTAGCTTCTTTATCTATATAAGTCAATCACTCAATCAACTCAATCGTACTTACAATGATTTTTTCAGAGCTACCTAGCTGACGAACAGCACATCTGAAGCTTTCTTTCTCTACTGAAGGAGGCAGGGGAGATTCCAAAATGGAGATCTCAACCCAGGAAAAAAGGCGGTCCCTAGACCCAAAGAGATACTTTTCTAAACCAATAACTGCAGAGGGTCTGCAGTCTGGCTTTGCAGACTCTGATACTGTTTAACTTCCAGGGTGCTGCTGGGTCTGTAGCAGCCCTGGGGAAATGCAAAAGAACATATCTGGTTACATCCCGTTTAGACTACTGCAACGCTCTCTACATGGGGTTGCCTTTGAAGATAGCTCGGAAGCTCCAACTAGTCCAACGCTCGGCAGCCATGATTTTAACAGGAGCGGAGTGCAGGGAGCATACAACCCCCCTGTTGCGCCAACTCCACTGGCTACTGATCTGCTACCAGGCTGAATTCAAAGTGCTGGCGTTGGCTTTCAAAGCCCTAAACGGTTCCGGCCCAAGCTACCTATCCGACCGCATCTCTGCCTATGAACCCACCAGGACTTTGAGATCTTCCGGGGAGGCCCTGCTCTCGATCCCGCCTGCTTCTCACGCTCGGCTGACGGGGACGAGAGATAGGGCCTTCTCGGTGGTGGCTCCTCGGCTGTGGAATGCCCTTCCTACGGACATTAGACTAGCACCATCTCTAATGGTATTCCGCAAAAAAGTGAAGACCTGGCTGTTTGAGCAGGCGTTCGAATAATTAGTGCAATGATTGGTTAATGAACACTGGAGTGGAACAATGGATGATGAATCTGGAACATGTTTTTGATGACGAGACGACAGTGAATGGGTATTGTAGTAACTGTTTATTAATTGTGTAATGTGTTAGGTTGTTAACTGTTTCTATACTGTAGCACTGAATTTTTGCTGTTCGTATTTGTTGTGAACCGCTGTGAGTCGCCTTCGGGCTGAGAACAGCGGTATATAAGTAAGGTAAATAATAAAATAATAATAATAATATCCCATGCAACTAAATGGTAATGCAAACTATGCTCCTGAAAGACGGAAGAGGGCAATTCTTGTTACAGTAGAGCAGTGTTTCCCAAACTTTCGTCCTCAAGATGTTTGGGTCTTCATTTCCCTGATCATTGGCCAAGGCTGCTAAGGC